>NC_134361.1:53968004-54275900 GCF_048569485.1 Anomaloglossus baeobatrachus | reverse complement strand
CATGCAGTGCGATTGGACTCTCCCCCACCACAACCCCTGTGCAGCTGAATGACTGTATATGTGGAATATAAATCCCCGACATTGCTAGCTTTGCACCCCTTGTTATGCATGTAGGTAAGCATTACAGAGGATTAGAGATGAGCAAACCCGGACTTTAAAGTTCGGCATTCATACCAAACACATACTTTACAAAAAAAATCAGTGTTCGAACGCTTTACGTATGCTGACTACTGAAGCGAGCAGCTCTATGCTCCGGTGCTCAGACCAGTTTTAATGGCTAGCGCTGGGGGTACAATCTGCATTATCGGATGTAGTGTGTACAAAAAAAACAATGACAGAAAACCCTCCCCTGGAAGTGCTCTATTTATGGCTGGCTGTATGTGGGCGGAGACCGGAACTGCCCAATCAGTGACTTCCAATGAGGTTCAGGTCCAGAACAGAACTTTATGTAAAATCCTGTTGAACCCAATGAACCCAAACTTCCGCAGGTCTGCTCATCCCTACAGCGCATATAAAAGTGTCAGAGTTGGGTACATGTCCATCAATAAAGAAGCAAATATTACCAAATCTCATTGACACACCATGGAAGAAAATTAGCAGCAGAAATTGACCTGTTCAAATTGTTTCCAATGTATAGTAGGAAATCTGAAGCAAATCCACCGCTGATGTACTACAAGTCAATTTTGATGCTGATATTGCATGGATCCATGGCAGACACTCCAGCAGAAATTCTGCTTCTGTGAATGTACACTGAATGGATACAAGGTATGTCCCTTAGGCCGCTTTACACGCAGCGACATCGCTAACCAGATGTCGTTGGGGTCACGGAATTCCGGCCTCTCTAGTGACGTTGTTTCGTGTGAAACGTACGAATGACGGCTAATGATCAAAAATACTTACCTTATCATTGATCGTTGACGTCGTTCATTTTCAAAAAATCGTTAATTGTTGAGGACGCAGGTCGTTCGTCGTTCCTGAGGCAGCACAAATTGCTACGTGTCACACCCCGAGATCGACAAACGACAGCTTACCTGCGGCCGCCGGCAATGTGGAAGTAAAGAGGTGGGTGGGATGTTACGGCCGCTCATCTCTGCCCCTCCGTTTCCATTGGGCAGCCGCTTAGTGACACCGCACGAATCGCCCCCTTAGAAGGGAGGCGATACGCCGGCAACAGCGACGTCGCTAGGCAGGTAAGTCCGTGTGACGGCTCCTAATGATTTGTGCGCCACGGGCAGCGATTTGCCTGTGACGCACAAACGACGGGGGCGGGTGCTTTCACCAGCGATATTGCTAGCGATATCGCTGCGTGTAAAGCCCCCTTTAGGCCTCTTTCAGACGTCCACTTTTCATGTATATGTTCTATCCATGTTTTTCACTGATAGTACACTTACCCATCGTAGTCTATGAGTCTGTCCACATGTTTGTGTTTGTTCTTTGTCCATAAAAAAAAAGGATGAAGACGGAAATACTTCTTTGAAATGCGTAGGATTGATTGGACAAGTGTACTCTCGCATCCTTTACAGTTTCCCGTTCTAGCCCAGTGACATTACCCAGCCTCTGAGCATGCACCAGACAGACAGAGAAGTCTTTGGCCAGAACTCCCTGTCATTCACCACTCACTGTGCTGCACTCCACGCGGCTTCCATCAGCGCTTCTGTATAGGAGGTGGTCGATTTGCCCACCCTCCTACTATTTAGTGTTTTACCTTATGTAGAGTTCTGTGATATAATTGTGCTTAATGTTTCATGTATATTGTGTTTATATAAATGTAAATGTACTTTTAAGTCTAGTACAGCGAACCTGTCTCTCTAGATGAAGCGATCTGAGCTTTAGGATACTTCAGTATATAATGTGTATTATGTAATGTATAAGAATAAAAATAGAAAATGTTTTAGATAAGGTTTAGTGAAACGTAGGGACAAGTGTGCAGGAGGGGAAGTCAGTGGCAGATAGAGTGTTAGCAATACTAAGTGCAGGTTTAGCAGACTAGAAATTGATACAGTGGTAGCCTATGAGGCAGAGCACAGTGGGTGGAGTAATGAGTGAGTTGGACAGAGGAGTCAGTTCAGATTAGTTTAGTTAAGATGCACTAGTGTGCTGCACAGGTGGTCCTAGGATCACGAGTTCTGTATCAGGGTTTGCCCAGGACTCATGAGGTATCCTCCATTGTGTCCTACGGGCACGGCTGCAAGAGATGGGGACTATAGATGTCAGACACGGCTGCTGGAGGAATAGTACCCAGGGCAAGGGCTGGAAAGAAGGTTAGACCATTGAGCAGCGGCAGCAGAACATTAACACAATAGAAAGCGGCATGTCTGTCCTAGAAAGGTTATAGTGAAATTGTTTATTAAGTAGATTAAGAAAATTTACTGTGAAAATGTTTCCTATGAAGAACAAATGTTGAATGCTGAAGAAGTTAAAGTTTTAGTTCAATAGAAACTGTTTTCTGTGGTATGTTGCCTAATTACAATGTCTATGACAGTGACCGACAAAGGGGTGGTGGACAAGCTATTGAAGGTGCAAGTGAGTGTTGCACCCCCCTAGACAGGCAGTAGACATGCACCACACACATTTGATGAAGCAAGGGGAAGTGTTGCCGGCCATCACCTAGCTCCCCTCTTCACCTGCACAGCCGCACAAGCCCACTGACCCCCTGACTGACCAGCCTCGCCAACGGCCACCCATCGGATAGAAAAATCTGCCATCCATCCACTCCCTGGACCGCATAACCCGCAGTGCCATGCACTATCTACACTGCTACTTGGGATCTCATGTCAAAGATCCTACACACAAAGAAGCAAACCAAAACCTTCTGTCCCATCAATTTTTCGTGGCAATCATCCATCATTTAGACAGTTAAGCCCCCAACCTTACTATATACAGCTTATAGACCAGCCACCATCCCTGGTACCCTTATGCTTATATCTCAGGTCTTAATTACAGCTCTCAGCCATCCAGGTACTACAACCCTGAGCCAAGACACACAACAGACGAGCACTACCTTAGGTACCGATATCTATTTCTATCCTGTGTTGTCATTCTCTGTTTTATTTCTTCGTTTGGTCTGTGATCACCAGACATTTTTTTTTTATTACATTTACTTGTAGGTTACTTCCAAAACTCCAACCACTTCTCAGAGCCTCATCGTGATGTACATATTCAACTAAGGTGCCACCTGTATTATCCCTTTTTTTCAGTGCCTTAACGTATACTTAGCTTCATTGACTAATCCCCATATGCTTTTCACCTTACAGGTAGAGTTGAGCGAGTACCTAACTATTCATATTCACTATACTCATAACGAGTACTGTCTAATACTTACATATTCATGCCGAATAGCGTGTGCTATGCAATGAGGGAAAACTCGCAAAGTAACGAGTAACTTGAATTCCGCATTATTCGCTACTCGCACGAATAGTACAACATTCGGGTTACTCATTACTTTGCGAGTATTCCCCAGGTACTCGCTCAACTCTACTTACAGGTATTCTTCTGAAATTTCTTCCTCTGATATTGCCTCTTCCTTCACCATCCTTCCAAAGATTAAGCCTCCTTCAACTCTCCATCTCCACTTTTCAGGTAAATCACCGTAGGCCCTTTTTTATTTAAGGCAGCGCATGAGTACGCCATTGTTTTTTTGCAAAAGAAAAACTGATGAAGCACTAATTCTGAAAAAAGACACTGATAAAAATCTGACCCTACACGGTAATGAAATTCGGTCAATTTTCATGTATACAGAAATATCTAAATGAGGCCTGACAGTAAGTAGACTAAAAGTATTTTCAAGAACAGTTTGCCAAGAATAGAGAACCCCTTAAGTATTTGAGCTAAGCTTCCCTTTCCTCATTAATATAGAATGAGTTTGTACAGTATCCGATGTTCATTTTCTCCCTATTTATACAGTCACTTTAAACACTGTTAATTACGTTGCTGTCAAACTGTGAAAAAATCCTAAATGTGAAAATGTTTAACACCTCACTATGCATGATTAATACAATTACTACCCACGGAGGAGCACATATCATTCCAGGATCTTTTTTAAGTAAAATTCTGCTTTTGATTACCAATGGGTCCACTTTAGCAAATCTTTTAAAAAAAATGCTTATTTTTTGCCCTGAAAAAGAAATTGTTATGACTTTGAAGGTAACGCAAATGATCCAGGAGCTTTAGTCCTTCTGAAAGATATTGCACATAGACCAAGAGCCTCAAAACCAAAGATTAGGCTTTTGAATTTAAAGGGGTATTCCTATCTCCAAGGTCCTATCCCAATATGTAATAGGTGTAATAATATTAGCAATTACCTCAAATTTGAAATGTAGTATAGTTCTCCTGATATAGTCATGTCTCTTACCCCATGTGCAGGGCATTGCAGGACCTTAGGCATCCACAAGCTCTCACCAGCTAACAAACCTTTACTATATGCATGTTCATAACCATGGATATGGGGCGCCCTGTGCTTAGTTGCCACAAATAATAATTACATGTATATTTCGTTCTGTATAACATGTATTGTTAGCCTTGATGAGATATTATTTTTTCTGCTGTTCACTTAAAAACACACATTTGCATATACTCCCCTACTAGGTCTATTCTCTTGAGGTAAAACTAACGCTTGAGACTGAGCCCTAGAAGGAGATAGGGAAGAAGCTGAGTTCTGAGGTAAAATTCCAGTCAGTGCCAGTGTGAGTTGAAGAGAAGAGTGTAACATGGAGACCGTCCTGTCTTGAGGTGAAGGCTAAAACCTCTGAAGGGCTAGCTACAAATTTGCAAGATATCAGTCCCTAGGCCACCAGGACTTCCAAGGTCAGTGGCAAACTGAGAGACTTCTATTAGCCTTTTTATAAGAAGCAGTGGATTTCCTGGGAGCACAGTCTGGAAACTTCTAGAAGAAATAATGAGTTTTCCTTCAGGATTCCAGTTACCTGCTCACCAGAAGGGATTACAAAATTCGGATTGTTATTGTCTTGCAAATCCCAGGATACCAAGATACCTAATCCCAGGTAGGGAAATAGCAACAGAGAAAGAGTACACTATCACCTTACAGCAGTGAAGCCAACTCTCATGAGGGCAGGAAGTACCCCATCATTGGATGTGGTGATAAACACAGCAGAGCGCCATTAAAAGGTAAAAGCTCCCTGTCCTGTCTCTGGCTAGCTTATTCTCTGCTGCGCCATCCCTATCTCAACACCCTCCAGAACCAGCTGTAGTTGAGGAGGCCAGAGGACAACCCTCTGGCACTCCGCATCACCACCTAACTCTTGGGGACCTCCAGCAATGCCCGGCCATACCACAGCCAAACATCCCAACTGGAGTGTCCAACTCTTTATTTATTTATTTTATTTATCCCTTTTTAAATATTATTTTAACCCCCCATTACAAAAAGCCTATCGCTTGCGCCCGGTACAGCCACATCACTGTTCGGACGCACCACCGTGACATCAGAGGTCCACAGATACCTAAACTGTAATGCCTCACACATGAGTTAAGAGACATGGCTATATCAGGAGAACTATACTACATTTCTCATTGGAGGTATTTGATATTATTGTTGTTATTATTATTATTATTATTATTATTATTATTAAACCTACTACATATCAGGATATAATCTTAAAGATGGGAATACCCCTTTAAATTTTTGACTCCTCTCTTTCCCCCAACATCATCCTTCATTGTGAGAGTTAGAAAATCCCCATAGTACATCTGATCGTTTTGCTGAAATTGGTCTTCCAAAATTGGTCTGCGCCCATTCAATTTTTGGTATAATTATTAGAGTTGAGTGAGTACCTAACTATTCGTACTCACTATACTCATAACGAGTACTGTCTAATACTCGTGTATTCATTCCGAATACCGTGTGCAATGCAAGTCAATGGGGAAAAACTTGCAAAGTTACGAGTAACCGAAATTCTGCACTATTTGCTACTCACACGAATAGTACGGCATTTGGGTAAGTCGTTACTGTGCAAGTTTTTCTCCATTGACTTGCATTGCACACGGTATTCGGAATTAATATGTGAGTAGTAGACAGTACTCGTTATGAGCATAGTGAGTACGAATAGTTAGGTACTCGCTCAACTGTACTCATTATTTCTATTTTTTAAAATTCAAAGATGAATCCAGCACAAAAATATGAGAGGTTTGTCACATTTGCATCTTGTCTGTAATCAGAGCACAAGACTTGAAACGGCAGATTGTACCACACCATCAATAATTCATTACTTCATTGCTTCACTTCACCTTAAAGGTCATTAATGGAAAAGATGTGCATTAAGATTTATTAAAATATCAGAAAAGGGTAGAATAGGAAGAGTAAAGACAGCGTGTGATGCCAGATTCAGAAAATATGAAATATAGCTGGGGTCATAATAATGATAGAAGAATCATTTATCACATACCATGAGACTAGGAAATGGAGAACATTTAGATATCCAGGTAAAGCGTCAAAGAGATTGAAAAATGTTAAAAAATAAACATTTTGATGGCTAAATCATGTCTGCTTCATCTTTATTTAAACCTTCTGTGGCTAGTCTATATTCAATGGGCTTTTGTATATAGATGTATCCTACATATTTATGTCCTCGGCTACAGAAAATAGCGGGCTTGTTTGACACAGCTCAGTACTCGATCAAGTGTCAGGGTGATCGGCATGCTCGGCACTGGATTGAGTACCCTGTTGCTCATGCGCCATGCTCGAGTCCCCGCCCTGCATGTTTTGCGATGTTATTCAGCCACTAAATATGCGGGGATTTCTTGGCCTCATAGCGTCATTGGGACTATATTAAGGACATGTCACACATAACAACAGCGACGACGAACATTTTCTGTGACGTAGCAGCGACCATCGCTGTGTGTGACATCCAGCAACGACCTGGCCCCTGCTGTGAGGTCGGCGCTCGTTGCTGAATGTCCTGGTTCATTTTTTGATCGTTGCTCTCCCGCTGTGAAGCACACATCGCTGTGTGACAGCGAGAGAGCGACAAACTGAATGTGCAGGGAGCTGGAGAGCTAGCTTCTGGCAGCCTGCGGTAAGCTGTAACCAAGGTAAATATTGGGTAACCAAGGGAAGCCCTTTCCTTGGTTACCCGATATTTACCTTGGTTACTAGCGTCCGCCGCTCTCAGGCTGCCAGTGCCGGCTCCCTTCTCCCTGCACACATAGCCGGAGTACACATCGGGTAAATAAGCAAAGCGGTTTGCTTATTAACCCGATGTGTACTCTGGCTAGGAGTGAAGGGAGCCAGTGCTAAGCGGTGTGCACTGGTAACCAAGGTAAATATCGGGTAACCAAGAGAAGTGCTTTCCTTGGTTACCCAATATTTACCTTAATTACCAAGCGCAGCATCGCTTCTATGCATCGCTGCTGGCTGGGGGCTGGTCACTGGTCGCTGGTGAGATCTGCCTGTTTGATAGCTCACCAGCGACCATGTAACGACGCAGCAACGATCCTGATAAGGTCAAATCGTCGTCGTGATCGCTGCTGCGTTGCTACGTGTGACCCTAGCTTAAGACCCAGTAATGCCATGTTTATTGGCGCACTGTATCCCATAATTAGTGTAGGGAGAGCTTCTGCTGGAGAAGGGAAAGTGTATTAGAGTGACTTCAGCCTTACAGTCCTTGCTGTAAAGTAAAAAATGTATTATATTCTCTAATAATACCGCTCTTAGTTGCATTTAATGTAGGGCTAGCTGCTGGAGAAGGGATAGTGTATTAGAGGCATCTAGGCAGGGGGCAGGTTCAAGAGGAAAAACAAGAGCAGGAAGGAAGCTACAAAACAACAAGGGTAAACTCCTCAACTGCATTAAACAAAGAGCATAACTTTCACAAGTCTGGGACACCACACCTCACAGACAAACATAGAATAAACTATAGCTGGCATGGGTGGAAGGATTCAACCAACATAAATAAGGAGCAGATGTGAGAGGCCTCTCCACAAAATGTGATCAAAGGAGCAATCAGACCATTAGAGATTAGTGCGGGCGTCACACGAGACGATCTATCGTGCGATGCATCGTCGGGCTCATGGTTTTTGTGACGCACATCCTGCATCGTTTATGACGTTGTCCCATGTGACACCTACGAGCGACGCAAAACGTTTGCAAAGCGTGTGCAAATCGTTTATCTGTCACTCGTCGCTCATTTTTAAAAAAACGTTTATTTTTCTTTCAACAGGTTGTTTATCGTACCCGGGGTAGCACACATCGCTCCGTGTGACACCCCGAGAACGATGAACACAGCTTACCTGCATCCCACGGCACCCGTCGGCTATGCAGAAGGAAGCAGGTGGGCGGGATGTTACGTCCCGCTCATCTCTGCCCCTCCGCTTCTATTGGCCGGCCGCTGTGTGACATCGCTGTGACGCCAAACGTCCCTTCCCCTTCAGGAAGAGGATGTTCGCCACCCACAGCGAGGTCGCTCAGCAGGTAAGTACGTGTGACGGCGGTTTAATGACTTTGTGCGACACGGGCAGCGATTTGCCCGTGATGCACAAATGACGGGGGCGGGTACGATCGCTCGTGCGATCGCACGATAGATCGTACCGTGTGACACCCCCATAGCTCTTGCTAGCCTGACTATGAATCAGCACACAGCAAGTCGACACCCGAGTCTGCCTCTGTTGATCCCAGATACCAGGGAAACCATCCGGCGGAATGTCAGAATTTGCAATCTGAAAAGCGCCGAACGCCACCAGGACAGTCAGCAAAGTTTGTGCAAAACTCCATGTGACAAATTCATGTGTTATGATCCGGTAACCGTGGATGATCACAAAAAATCCCATTATTAAAAAAAAACAACCACAACAGTAGTTGAAAACTAAGCTGACCGCAATCCCCTATGTATCACACAACCCTAGAAGTAGCAGTGGGATGTTCCTAACACAGCTAAACACCTCGTCACTGCCAGAGAAACGTGCTACACCTCAAAGATAGAAATAAAGAATCCTAACTTGCCTCGGAGCAGTCCCCAAAGAAATAGCAAGCCCCCAACATGCAACAACGGTGATGTAAGAAAACACAATACACAGATAGAAAATATAGATTAGCAAAGGTGAAGCCTGACTTACTAGATACGACAGGACAGGACAGATGACTGATTGTGGCCAGCAGAAAACCCTGCAAAAAATACCAAACTACTGATAGGAAAAAAATACTAAGACCACTGGGTCTTTCCCCGCTATATCAGGTACTCTTGTGCCAGACACTTTAAAGTGAACTGTAGATACTATGGGAAAAAACAAAATCACAGAACAAACAATATTCTAAACTACAAATAATCCAAACATGAACAGGGAGCAAGCTCGTTTTCCTGCTGGAGAAACTGCCCTGCTCTCAAAAGCAGAAAGACAGATCCTCACATACAAGAAATCAAACACAGAACCAAATGGAATAAGCAGAAACAACCTTAAGTGCAATTTCAGCAATTAAGCACAGAAACTAGAAAACTTATCTGGAGTAGATTCAGGCACAGAAGAAATGGGACAAACTGAAGGGAAAACTCCCAGCCATCTTAAGAAGCAGCAAGAAAACAAGCATTATCAGCGGCCTCCAGGCAGAAAACACTCTTCTAAATACACTAGGCTGATCGGCAATAGGACTTCCTGAATTCCCAATTAACGGCAACACTTGTCTGAGTCACATATTCAGACTCAGCTTAATTACCATTCCTGGCCACCGGAGGGAGCTCCACACCAGCACCCACTCGGTTGACATTCATAACATTCATGTTTTCAAAAGGGAAAACAGGAAAAGATGCCAATGAAATGGCTGTCTCTTATTCAATGAGAAATAAAAGGTTTGGCCTTTAAAATTCAAACTTCAGGCCCATATCTTCCCCCACATGATTTTTCAAGGGTAAGTCAGAGATCCTTACGCAATAAACTGTTAATCAATCCTGCTTATATCAGCAGGGTGGACCAACTTATGCTTTGTTTAAGCTTTATGTATGACTCTACCTGCAACTCACAGCTTGTGTTAGGAGAGTAATAATTAGGGATGATCGAATACCTCAAATATTTGGCTTCGTGAATATTTTCCGAATAGGTTGCCACTATTTGACTATTCGCGAATATTCGATGCACAATGTAAGTCTATGAGAAACCCGAATAACAACTATTCGGAGCTATTCAGCCTTCCCATAGACTTACATTGCGCATCGAATATTCGCATAGTGGCGACCTATTCGGAAAATATTCGCAAAACCGAATATTTGAGGTATTCAATCATCCCTAGTCTAGTAATAATCAACAAGCTCTATAGGCTAGTATTTAGTCATATATATTGATGCACAATAATTCTCTGACATTTAATATAACAAAAGTCCAAGTTATGAACATACACACACTCACATACAGGTAACGGAAAAGGAGAAAAACCGTCTTCAGGGTGAAGACGCTCCTGCACTCAACTGGTCCCTGTATAGACTGTTAAAACTCTAGCTGCACACCTTACAACACCACCTCAGACCTGACTCCCTAAAAATCCTTCAAGGAGTTTCTTGTGCCTCCTGAAGGGAAGGCCACCACACACTGTCTACAAGGGAAAGGAAGGTACACAGAATGATATCAAAATCAAGAGTTAGAGAACTAAAAACATCATAAAAGGTTAAAGGGCTGGGGCTGTGAAGGGAAAGAAATCAACTCATGGCAAGCACTCAAAAGGGAAACCCCTAAGCTTGAAAGGTTGGAACTCCTTGAAATAAGTCCACCTGGTTAGTAGAGATGAGGGAACCCGAGGTTCGGTGTTTGTACCAAACACAGACTTTACAAAAAAGACAGAGTTTGGATTCGAAGTTTGGGAGCTTTACGTATGCAAAGCACTCACATGATCATTGCTGTGCTCGGGTACACTCAATGCTCAGCCAAGTGAGAGTCGCTTGCAGTATTTGAACAGCTAACAATGGGGGTAACAACACTATGATCGGATGTAGTGAGCACCAAAATAACAATTATGGAAAAACCCCACCCACCTGCCACCGGAAGTGTTCTCTTTATGGCTGGCTACATGTGGGCAGAGACCTGAACTGCCCAATTATTGGCTTCCATTGGGGTTCAGGTCAAGTCAAAGTCCCAAACCGAACTTTGTCTAATCTCTGGCTGAACCCACTGAATCAAACTTCCACGGGTTCGCTCATCTCTTAAAGCTAGCAAGAAAGTGCAGTGAACGGTGAACATATATAACCCAACCCTGCATGTGATAGGGCAAACCAAATTGGAGAGATTAGAAACAACCTGTAGAGGCGCTAACCAAAAGGGGAGAACAAAGATAATAGGAACCAACAGAATTTGGATAGGAAAGAAAAATGGCACTACCGACCATGAATCAACAGGCCACTGGATCAAATCCCCAAACCAAGCAATGACATTAAGAGGACTGATATCAACTCAAAAACACATGGACACATCATTTTTATGTTTTTAGGCATTTATTTTGTTCCTGTAAAGGGTTTGTCTCTTCTCATCACTTGAGGAGCACACCATTCCACATACTCACTACTTTTAAATTCTGCTGATTGAGTGACAACTTATGACAGTAAGGCTATGTACGCACGTTGCGTAATTACATGCAGTTACGCTGTGCTTTGTAGCGCAGCGTAACTGCATGCGTCCTGCATCCCCTGCATAATCTATGGAGATTATGCAGGAGCCGTGCGCAAGTGACGTCTTAGAGCGCAGCGCTTCGGCTGCTGCCCGAAGCGCGCGTTCTAAGAAGTGACATGTCACTTCTTCCGTGCGCTTTGCCTGCAGCCCCTGCTCTGTCTATGGGAGGGGCTGCAGTCAGAGCGCATGGAATCGGCTTTTTTTTTTTTTCACTACGGACATTTTCTGCAGCGATTGGAAGCGCACGTGTGATCTTCAGATCGCTGCAGAAATTTCTGAAGTGACTGTACGCAACGTGCGCACATAGCCTAATATGGTTTTGCTGTTGACCTAAATGGTGTGCACTCTGACACTGCTAGCTGTGCCTCCAGCGATCCTGGCCGGTCTCTGTGCAGTGCTCACCAGCTGGAAGGATCATGTACGCACTGTGCATGATCTGGGAGTGGAGGACACAGTCTCCTTGTCATTGAGTAAGAAACAAAAAAACAGAAACAGACTAGGATTGAGAGGAAGAGCATGCAGGTAGAAAGAAAAAGCAAATTGCAAACTTGCTTAATTTCTCACTATCAACTGCTGTGTTCCTGTTTCAAAGTAGAATAACTCCTTAATAGTTCCTTAGGTGACTCCATACATTACCTGCTATCCTCCCAGTTTCGTAGTAAATTCGAATAATTATGCCCATTAAGAAAAATCATGTATACTTGCCTAATTTATAGCAATGGTCAAATCTTTTGAAATTCAAATTTCAAAATCCAAATTTGTGATGATCAAATCTTTTGAAATTCAAATTTGCTTTTTGAAAAATGGTGATGAATTTTTTAAAAATATTCAACTTTTATTTAGATGATTGACTCGGCCTTTAATTCCCCAGAAAATTACCGGTATGTAATTTTATATCATAAAAACAATAGTGTAAAAATTCTAATGCTTTTTTAAAACATACCCACTTTCTGGGGTAGACAGTATTGCTTAAATTTCTGATACGTTAGGAATTCTTTAATAAATAAAAACTTAAAAAAAAAAATGTATGAATAGAAATGCTTGTTCTTCATACAAGCTAGGAACATATTTACTCAGACAAGAAAGCCTTGAGTTCATTATTTCTCTTTAGTAGAAAAATTAGGACTGAGGGGACTTACACTGGCCTCCTTGTTTATAGTGCGTCAAGAATAGAGTTGAGCGCGGTTCGTGGTTCGTGGTTCTCCAGTTCGCGGCTCGAGTGATTTTTGGGCTGTTCGAGATCGAACTAGAACTCGAGCTTTTTGCTAAAAGCTCGATAGTTCTAGATACGTTCGAGAACGGTTCTAGCAGCAAAAAGCAGGGCTTTTTACAGCTACAGTGAGCAGGAGCCATCGCTGGCAGCCTGCCACAAGCTGGTAACCAAGATAAACATCGGGTATCCAAGCAAAGCGCTTTGGTTAGTAACCCGATGTTTATCTTAGTTACGTGCAGGAAGCCCACACTTTCCCGCTCAGCTCGCTCCACCCCCTCCTGCCCGCGGCATGTACACATACATACACAAACACACACACACACACACATCCACCCCCGCCCCCCCCCCCCCCGCCCGCCCGCCCGCTCGCTCGCTCGCTCGCTCGCTCGGCTTACCTGCGGTGATGAAGTCCCGCCATCCCGACCTCAGCGCTGTCACTGTCCTCCATGGCCGCCGCTTGTCACATCACCTATCGCTTCCGACCCGAGACTGACACTGGCGGTGACGTCACGGACCTCTCGCGATACTTGCTGTGAAGGCGCCGGTCATTGACCTCAGTGACAGGGGCTGTCAGTGTGCTGGAGATCAGCGCAGGTAATGTACCTCGCTGACAGCAGCACTTGTCATCCCCTGCAGTGACCTGGGCTGACCCATTGATGTTAGCTCAGGTCACTGCACTGCTCTCCCAGCCAATGGGGAACATCCTGCTCTTCATTGACTGGGACAGTGTGGATCGTCATGGCAACCCCTTGGATTACACCAGACCTGGATTTGTTTTTCAATCTAATAAATTGGTTAAAGAGGGAATGTTTTGGGGAGTGTTTTTTCAAATAAAAATGTGTTTGTCGTCTATTTTTTTTTTATTACTGACTGGGTTGGTGATGTCGGGTATCTGATAGACGCCTGACCTCACCAACCCCAGGGCTTGATGCCAGGTGACATTACACATCTGGTATTAACCCCAAATATTACCCCGTTTGCCACCGCACCAGGGCGCGGGATGAGCTGGGGCGAAGCACCAGGATTGGCGCATCTAATGGATGCGCCACTTCTGGGGCGGCTGCGGCCTGCTATTTTTAGGCTGGGGAGATTCCAATAACCATGGACCTCCCTAGTCTGAGAATATCAGGCCCCAGCTGTCTGCTTTACCTTGGCTGGTGATCCAATTTTGAGGGACCCCTACGTGTTTTTTTTTTTAATTATTTATTTAATTTAAAATAACAGCGTGGGGTGCCCTCAGTTTTGGATTACCAGCCAAGGTGAGGTTGCCAGCTGTGGTCTGCAGGCTGCAGTCGTCTGCTTTACCCTAGCTGGCTACAAAACTAGGGGGAACCCTATGTCATTTTTTTTTCATTTTTTTGGCTAAATACAAAGCTAAGCACCCCTTAGTGCCACATGAAAGGTACCAAAGGGTGTTCCACTTTTTCTCCATTTTTTTCTCCACTTTCTCTCCACTTTTTCTCCACTTTTTCTCCATTTTTTTCTCCACTTATTCTCCACTTTTTCTCCTCTTATTCTCCACTTTTTCTCCACTTTTTCTCCACTTTTTCTCCTCTTATTCTCCACTTTTTCTCCACTTTTTCTCCACTTTTTCTCCATTTTTTTCTCCACTTTCTCCACTTTTTCTCCACTTTTTTCTCCACTTTTTCTCCTCTTATGCTCCACTTTTTCTCCTCTTAATCTCCACTTTTTCTCCACTTTTTCTCCACTTTTTCTCCACTTTTTTCTCCACTTTTTCTCCTCTTATGCTCCACTTTTTCTCCACTTTTTCTCCACTTTTTCTCCACTTTTTCTCCACTTTTTCTCCTCTTAATCTCCACTTTTTCTCCTCTTATGCTCCACTTTTTCTCCACTTTTTCTCCACTTTTTCTCCACGTTTTCTCCACTTTTTTCTCCACTTTTTCTCCTCTTAATCTCCACTTTTTCTCCACTTTTTCTCCACTTTTTCTCCACTTTTTTCTCCACTTTTTCTCCTCTTATGCTCCACTTTTTCTCCACGTTTTCTCCACTTTTTCTCCACTTTTTCTCCACTTTTTCTCCACTTTTTCTCCTCTTAATCTCCACTTTTTCTCCTCTTATGCTCCACTTTTTCTCCACTTTTTCTCCACTTTTTCTCCACATTTTCTCCACTTTTTTCTCCACTTTTTCTCCTCTTATTCTCCACTTTTTCTCCACTTTTTCTCCACTTTTTCTCCATTTTTTTCTCCACTTTCTCCACTTTTTCTCCACTTTTTTCTCCACTTTTTCTCCTCTTATGCTCCACTTTTTCTCCTCTTAATCTCCACTTTTTCTCCACTTTTTCTCCACTTTTTCTCCACTTTTTTCTCCACTTTTTCTCCTCTTATGCTCCACTTTTTCTCCACTTTTTCTCCACTTTTTCTCCACTTTTTCTCCACTTTTTCTCCTCTTAATCTCCACTTTTTCTCCTCTTATGCTCCACTTTTTCTCCACTTTTTCTCCACTTTTTCTCCACGTTTTCTCCACTTTTTTCTCCACTTTTTCTCCTCTTAATCTCCACTTTTTCTCCACTTTTTCTCCACTTTTTCTCCACTTTTTTCTCCACTTTTTCTCCTCTTATGCTCCACTTTTTCTCCACTTTTTCTCCACTTTTTCTCCACTTTTTCTCCACTTTTTCTCCTCTTAATCTCCACTTTTTCTCCTCTTATGCTCCACTTTTTCTCCACTTTTTCTCCACTTTTTCTCCACGTTTTCTCCACTTTTTTCTCCACTTTTTCTCCTCTTATGCTCCACTTTTTCTCCACTTTTTCTCCACTTTTTCTCCACTTTTTCTCCACGTTTTCTCCACGTTTTCTCCACTTTTTTCTCCACTTTTTCTCCTCTTATGCTCCACTTTTTCTCCACTTTTTCTCCACTTTTTCTCCTCTTAATCTCCACTTTTTCTCCACTTTTTCTCCACTTTTTCTCCACTTTTTCTCCAATTTTTCTCCACTTTTTCTCCTCTTATGCTCCACTTTTTCTCCACTTTTTCTCCACTTTTTCTCCACTTTTTCTCCTCTTATGCTCCACTTTTTCTCCACTTTTTCTCCACTTTTTCTCCTCTTATGCTCCACTTTTTCTCCACTTTTTCTCCACTTTTTTCTCCACTTTTTCTCCTCTTATGCTCCACTTTTTCTCCACTTTTTCTCCACTTTTTCTCCACTTTTTCTCCTCTTATACCCAACTTTTTCTCCACTTTTTCTCCACTTTTTCTCCATTTTTTTCTCCACTTATTCTCCACTTTTTCTCCTCTTATTCTCCACTTTTTCTCCACTTTTTCTCCACTTTTTCTCCTCTTATTCTCCACTTTTTCTCCACTTTTTCTCCACTTTTTCTCCATTTTTTTCTCCACTTTCTCCACTTTTTCTCCACTTTTTTCTCCACTTTTTCTCCTCTTATGCTCCACTTTTTCTCCTCTTAATCTCCACTTTTTCTCCACTTTTTCTCCACTTTTTCTCCACTTTTTTCTCCACTTTTTCTCCTCTTATGCTCCACTTTTTCTCCACTTTTTCTCCACTTTTTCTCCACTTTTTCTCCACTTTTTCTCCTCTTAATCTCCACTTTTTCTCCTCTTATGCTCCACTTTTTCTCCACTTTTTCTCCACTTTTTCTCCACGTTTTCTCCACTTTTTTCTCCACTTTTTCTCCTCTTATGCTCCACTTTTTCTCCACTTTTTCTCCACTTTTTCTCCACTTTTTCTCCACGTTTTCTCCACGTTTTCTCCACTTTTTTCTCCACTTTTTCTCCTCTTATGCTCCACTTTTTCTCCACTTTTTCTCCACTTTTTCTCCTCTTAATCTCCACTTTTTCTCCACTTTTTCTCCACTTTTTCTCCACTTTTTCTCCACTTTTTCTCCACTTTTTTCTCCACTTTTTCTCCACTTTTTCTCCTCTTATGCTCCACTTTTTCTCCACTTTTTCTCCACTTTTTCTCCACTTTTTCTCCTCTTATGCTCCACTTTTTCTCCACTTTTTCTCCACTTTTTCTCCTCTTATGCTCCACTTTTTCTCCACTTTTTCTCCACTTTTTTCTCCACTTTTTCTCCTCTTATGCTCCACTTTTTCTCCACTTTTTCTCCACTTTCTCTCCACTTTTTCTCCTCTTATTCTCCACTTTTTCTCCACTTTTTCTCCACTTTTTCTCCTCTTATTCTCCACTTTTTCTCCACTTTTTCTCCACTTTTTCTCCATTTTTTTCTCCACTTTCTCCACTTTTTCTCCACTTTTTTCTCCACTTTTTCTCCTCTTATGCTCCACTTTTTCTCCTCTTAATCTCCACTTTTTCTCCACTTTTTCTCCACGTTTTCTCCACTTTTTTCTCCACTTTTTCTCCTCTTATGCTCCACTTTTTCTCCACTTTTTCTCCACTTTTTCTCCACTTTTTCTCCACGTTTTCTCCTCTTAATCTCCACTTTTTCTCCTCTTATGCTCCACTTTTTCTCCACTTTTTCTCCACTTTTTCTCCTCTTAATCTCCACTTTTTCTCCACTTTTTCTCCACTTTTTCTCCACTTTTTCTCCACTTTTTTCTCCACTTTTTCTCCACTTTTTCTCCTCTTATGCTCCACTTTTTCTCCTCTTATGCTCCACTTTTTCTCCACTTTTTCTCCACTTTTTCTCCACTTTTTCTCCTCTTATGCTCCACTTTTTCTCCACTTTTTCTCCACTTTTTCTCCTCTTATGCTCCACTTTTTCTCCACTTTTTCTCCACTTTTTCTCCACTTTTTCTCCTCTTATGCTCCACTTTTTCTCCACTTTTTCTTCACTTTTTTCTCCACTTTTTCTCCTCTTATGCTCCACTTTTTCTCCACTTTTTCTCTACTTTTTCTCCACTTTTTCTCCTCTTATGCTCCACTTTTTCTCCACTTTTTCTCCTCTTAATCTCCACTTTTTCTCCTCTTATGCTCCACTTTTTCTCCACTTTTTCTCCACTTTTTCTCCTCTTATGCTCCACTTTTTCTCCACTTTTTCTCCACTTTTTCTCCTCTTATGCTCCACTTTTTCTCCACTTTTTCTCCATTTTTTCTCCACTTTTTCTCCTCTTATGCTCCACTTTTTCTCCACTTTTTCTCCACTTTTTCTCCACTTATGCTCCACTTTTTCTCCACTTTTTCTCCACTTTTTTCTCCACTTTTTCTCCTCTTAATCTCCACTTTTTCTCCACTTTTTCTCCACTTTTTCTCCTCTTATGCTCCACTTTTTCTCCACTTTTTCTCCACTTTTTCTCCTCTTATGCTCCACTTTTTCTCCACTTTTTCTCCTCTTAATCTCCACTTTTTCTCCTCTTATGCTCCACTTTTTCTCCACTTTTTCTCCACTTTTTCTCCACTTTTTCTCCTCTTATGCTCCACTTTTTCTCCACTTTTTCTCCACTTTTTCTCCTCTTATGCTCCACTTTTTCTCCACTTTTTCTCCACTTTTTTCTCCACTTTTTCTCCTCTTATGCTCCACTTTTTCTCCACTTTTTCTCCACTTTTTCTCCACTTATGCTCCACTTTTTCTCCACTTTTTCTCCACTTTTTTCTCCACTTTTTCTCCTCTTAATCTCCACTTTTTCTCCACTTTTTCTCCACTTTTTCTCCACTTTTTCTCCACTTTTTCTCCAATTTTTTCTCCACTTTTTCTACACTTTTTCTCCTCTTATGTTCCACTTATTCTCCACTTTTTCTCCACTTTTTCTCTACTTTTTCTATGGTCGGTCTACCCATTAGCTCTGCCATGCATAGTGTAGCTCTACACCTACTGCACATGTTACTTTATGATTGACATCTCTTTCGTACCAGAGCTGTCTAAGTCTACTCTGACCCCATATTTGTCATTACTATATTGTCCTTGTACTGTATTATGACATTTGTATCATGTGTTTCATTTCTTGCTGTGTTGCAATTTTTTTGCTGCATCCCAATTGTACCTCTACATTGTTCGAGTTTATGTTATTGTTCTCTCACTCTTATGTGATACTGATTATTGTCATTTTTCATGATTACATGCAGATAAGTCCAATCTGACGAAGGCTCAGGCCGAAACGTCATTTGTAACTTGTTTTGGACAAAAACATATATGCTTATGAAAAAAAAATTTTCTTAATACGGACCAATAAAGAGTGATTTTGCATTACTATCCGTTGTGACTTACTGACTTAGTCTGGGAGATATAGAGTGCCGAGGTTACTCACTAATTTTATCTATTATTACCTCTGAGCACCTATATACCAGTGAGCAGAGCTTCCTCTACAGTAGTTCTCCTGATTAGGCATGCCCTTACCTCATGAGCAGGGCATTGCAGCTTTGGTAGCAACCATTACGACATGGACTCTGCTGCTGTGGACCCGGGGAGAGTGAGTGCAGATTCATTGCACCCACACTCCTCACATGAAGGGTCCGCACTCCTAGAAAATGGGGGATACGTTCCCTGAGTGTCTCCCCCCCATATTCTAGACGGTCCAGAGTCGTCGTGGGACCCCTTTATTTTTTTTCTTACAATAAATTGGTGAAAGAGGAAATGTTTTGGGGACTGTTTTTTCAAATAAATTTCTTTTGTCGATTTTTTGTTTTTGTTAGTACTGACAGTTTATGATGTTGGGTATCTAATAGACGCCATGACATCACAAACTGCTGGGCTTGATCTCAGGTGACTTTACAGCTAGTATCAACCCGATTTATTACCCCGTTTGCCACTGCACCAGGGCACGGGATGAGCTGGGGTGAAGCGCCAGGATTGGCGCATCTAGTGGATGCGCCACGTCTGGGGTGCCTGCGGCCTGCTATTTTTAGGCTGTGAAGGCCCAATAACTATGGACCTTCCCACCCTGAGAATACCAGACCACAGCTGTCCGCTTTACCTTGGCTGGTGATCCAATTTGGGGGGTCCCCTACTTTTATTGTGTAATTATTAATATTTATAAAATAATTATAAAAAAGAGCCTGAGGGGACCTCCACATTGGATCCCCAACCACGGTAAAGCTGCCAGCTGTGGTTTTCAGGCTACAGCCGTCTGCTTTACCCTAGCTGGCTATCAAAAATGGGGGGACCCAACGTAATTTTTTTTTTTTAACTATTTTTTAAATAGAAAAAATTAATGGGCTTCCCTGTATTTTGATTGCCAACCAAGGTAACGGCAGGCAGATGGGGGTGGCAACCCATAGCTGTCTGCTTTATCTGCGCTGAGAATCAAAAATACCGCGGAGCGCTACGTCATTTTTTTAAAGATTTATTTTTACAGCACTGTGATGTCCAGCAATCAAAATACAGGGAAGCCCATTTTATTTTTAGTTATTTAAATAAATAATTAAAAAAAATATATGTTAGCTCCCACTGCATTTTTTGTATTGCTAGCTAAGGGTAATCCAAGCAGCTACTGGCTGCTAACCCCCACTGCTTGGTGTTACCTTCACTGGCAATGGAAAATACAGGGAAGCATTTTTTTTTTTTTTTGCCAAAAAGCTACAAAAAAAGGACGTGAGCTTCGCCATATTTTTGTATGCTAGCCAGGTATAGCAGGCAGGTGCTGGAAGAGTTGGATACAGCGCCAGAAGATGGCGCTTCTATGAAAATGCCATTTTCTGAGGTGGCTGCAGACTGCAATTCGCAGCAGTGGGGCCCAGAAAGCTCAGGCCAACCGGTGGTGCGGATTCCAATCCCAGCTGCCTAGTTGTACCTGGCTGGACACAAAAATGGGGCAAAGCCTACGTCATTTGTTTTCTAATTATTTCATGAAATTCATGAAATAATAAAAAAAGGGCTTCCCTTTATTTTTGGTTCCCAGCCGGGTACAAATAGGCAACTGGGGGTTGGGGGCAGCCGTACCTGCCTGCTGTACCTGGCTAGCATACAAAAATATGGCGAAGCCACATAATTTTTTCAGGGGGCAAAAAACTTCTGCATACAGTCCTGGATGGAGTATGCTGAGCCTTGTAGTTCTGCAGCTGCTGTCTGTCTGTATGGAGAAGAGCAGACAGCAGCTGCAGAACTACAAGGCTCAGCATACTCCATCCAGGACTGTATGCAGAAGTTTTTTGCCCACCAAAAAAATGACGTGGGCTTCGCCATATTTTTGTATGCTAGCCAGGTACAGCTGGCAGCCACGGGCTGCCTCCAACCCCCAGTTGCCTATTTGTACCCGGCTGGGAACCAAAAATATAGGGAAGCCCGTTTTTTTTAATTATTTCACTTATTTCATGAAATAATTAAAAAACAAATGACGTGGGCTTCGCCCTATTTTTGTGTCCAGCCGGGTACAACTAGGCAGCTGGGGATTGGAATCCGCAGCACAGGTTAGCCCGAGGTTTGTGGGCGCCTCTGCTGCGGATTTCAGTCCGCAGCCGTCCCAGAAAATGGCGCTCTCATAGAAGCGCCATCATCTGGCGCTGTATCCAACTCTTCCAACAGCCCTGGAGCCGGGTGGCTTGTTGGGTAATCATGAGTTAATACTGGCTTTGTTTTACCAGCCAGTATTAAGCCAGAGATTCTTAATGTCAGGCACGTTTGACCCGGCCATTAAGAATCTCCAATAAAGGGTTAAAAAAAGACACCACACAGAGAAAAAATACTTTAATAGAAATAAATACACAGACACATTAGAGACTCCATCTTTATTACCCCTGTCAGCCCTCCACGATCCTGCTCTTCTGTCTTCTTTCTTTCTAGTGTAGTAGTAGTGACGATTGTAGTGAGGGGCATCACTTGGGGCTGGGGAACCTCCATCCTAACTACAATGCTCACTACAATCGGGAAGCAGCGTGCAGCCTTCACTCCGTGAGTGATCACTGCTGGCTGCTAGCGGTAACGCTGACAGACGCGTTACCATAGCAACGGTGCTCCCGGAGCCGCGGTTAGCGGTGACGTCACCGCTAACTGCGTTGCTATGGCAACGGTGATCTCCGTTAATGACCGGCTGTGTCAGCCGGTCCCTAACAGAACGGGGAGTCGACCGTGTGCTAGAGCATGTCGCCGGTACACGGCGATACACATATGTGCACCGTGTACCGGAGAGATGCACTCGCAGGTCCTACATGACGTGTCATAGTCATGTGACCAGTCTGTAGCCAATGAGATAATAGCCACGTGACTGGCCACATGGCTATTTTGACGTCACGATAGATACTGCTTCTCTGCTGGCAGTGCAGGTCACCGGGAGGATTCAGCGATCATCGGATGGAATAGCGGCAGGAGACAGAGTGCAGAAGGGATCGCGAGGACCGGTAAGTGTTATGGCAATGTTTATTAACTGTTTGTGTACATTTATAATGCATTTTTATGTGTTTGTGATTGCCTCCCATTATAGCCTATACGTTCGAGTTCGGTTCGTCGAACGTTCGACGAACCGAACTCGAGCCGAACCGGGACCGGTTCGCTCATCTCTAGTCAAGAATGAAAAATGTCTTGATGTTAAGGTGCTGCAATGCACTATATCATGGATTATTCAATTCAGTCATCCAGACACTGCAGGTCCTGCACCTTCCTATTACTTAAATCCATGTATTTTTCACAGACTGAGACTACCACTCACATTTCAATGTTCTTCGGCACTGCAGGACTACACCACATTCTTTTTTAGGCCATTCTAAGCATATCTCTATGATGACCTGTGTGCTGTGACCTCTAATCCCTAGGCTCGAAAACACTAAAATAGCCACTGCTTTCCTTGCCTTACCTTTTTTATTGGCTGTGATAGTTCCCCTGATTGCCTGCGCAAGAGTAAATAATGTAATTTCTGCACGGCATTAGGAAGATTGTCCACTCTTGACATAATTTGAGCCTGGCCTCTTACTGATGCAATCTTTGGCAATGTTTTAAACAGTGGCGTAGCTAGAGTCTGATGGTCCCTGCTTCAAAATTTGGACCTGGACTCTGACCTGCATGTTGGTCAGATGTATGGCTCCTTGTAGAGTTCTATATCCTATAAAGACATACATGTTGCCCCCCCTTCATTATCCAGTAATATCCCCATTCCTGTACTAATGTCCCCAATCATGGGCTCCTTCCAGTTATACAGGTATTTACTGTATGTCCACCATGTTGGTATATATGTCCCACATTGTGGTATATATGCCCTCAATACTGGGCCCCATCCTGGTATAATGTCTCCCATTTAGGTACATATGTCTCCTATTCTGCTATATATGTTACCCGTCCTGGGCACTTTACTGATGCATGTGTCCCCCATCATGGCATATATGTCACCTATTCTAGTATATATGTCCCCCATCCTGGTATATACAGTACAGACCAATAGTTTGGACACACCTTCTCATCTCTAGAACAACTATTAAGAGGAGACTTTGTGCAGCAGGCCTTCATGGTAAAATAGCTGGTAGGAAACCACTTTTAAGGACTGGCAACAAGCAGAAGAGACTTGTTTGGGCTAAAGAACACAAGGAATGGACATTAGACCAGTGGAAATCTGTGCTTTGGTCTGATGAGTCCAAATTTGAGATCTTTGGATCCAACCATCGTGTCTTTGTAGAAAAGGTGAATGGACGGACTCTACATGCCTGGTTCCCACTGTGAAGCATGGAGGAGGAGGTGTGACGGTGTGGGGGAGCTTTGCTGGTGACACTGTTGGAGATTTATTCAAAATTGAAGGCATACTAAACCAGCATGGCTACCACAGCATCTTGCAGCGGCATGGTATTCCATCCGGTTTGCGTTTAGTTTGACCATCATTTATTTTTCAACAGGACAATGACCCCAAACACACCTCCAGGCTGTGTAAGGGCTATTTGACTAAGAAGGAGAGTGATGAGATGCTATGCCAAATGACCTGGCCTCCACAGTCACCAGACCTGAACCCAATCGAGATGCTTTGGGGTGAGCTGGACCGCAGAGTGAAGGCAAAAGGGCCAACAAGTGCTAAGCATTTCTGGGAATTCCTTCAAAACTGTTGGAAAAAATTATTTCCGGTGACTACCTCTTGAAGCTCATCAAGAGAATTCCAAGAGTGTGCAAAGCAGTAATCAAAGCAAAAGGTGGCTACTTTGAAGAACCTAGAATATAAGATATATTTTCAGTTGTTTCACACTTTTTTAAGTATTTCATTCCACATGTTTTCATTCATAGTTTTGATGTCTTCAATGTGAATCTACAATTTTTAGAGTCATGAAAATAAAGAAAACTCTTTGAATGAGAAGGTGTGTCCAAACTTTTTGTCTGTACTGTATATCCCTCATCGTAGTATATGTCCCCCATCTTCATACATATGAACCCCATCCTGGTATATATATCCCTATCCTGGTATATGTCCCCTATCTTGGTGAGAATAACTGTGGAAAGAAAAGGTGCAAATAGGGTCTTTCCCGGTATGACACGTGGGGGCAAGTGTAGGTTAGAACACTAACCTGATGGGGTTGTGCAAGTCACAACCCCTATGAAGGCACATAGTAAATGTGAAAGGCAGCGGTCCCGCAGTGTAGAGGTAATCCAAGAGATAGAGGAGAAAGCAGGTTTAAAAATCCGCGCCAAGCCACAGAGAATCCAGATGCTTTTTAGTAAATCCCTTTCTTTATTTTTTTCACAGGTCTACGCGTTTCGAGGACACATCTGTCCTCATCATCAGGACAAAGTACAGAGAATCTCTTGGATGTCCCCTATTTTGGTATATATGACCCCCATCCTGATATATATATGTCTCCAATCCTTGGATCCACATCAAACTGAAGAAGGTGCCATGGCGGGCGTAGTGGGCAGGCCCCTCTGCAGCACAAGTCGGTTGTGCTCACAACTGTGATCTTTACACCCTGGTGTTAAATACGTATTTTGTTTGCGACCGTGTGAATAAAATCTCAAGTAGTTTGAATTTACAAAGACCTTTCATAGTATTTGACTTTTGATTTGATCTTCTTTACAAATTTGTCCAGGGTCCCACAACCAAAGATTACTACTGTCTTCTCTGAATTTATCCGAGTGAATCTCTGATCAGCGCACATGAAGGGCAATATCTGCATTCCAATAAAAAGTTTAAGCATCCTCTCATCTAGAAAGCTGACAGGACTGACAATTGTGAATTCAGGAAATGTTCCGCTCTCTCGTGTGTTGATAATTAAATCTACTTCTCTTCAATGCAGCTGTGGAACTCTCTAGATGATTGTAGAAGGCAGATGCATGCAACGGATTATGCAATGCAATCAGATGGATTGATGATGTCTTGCTAGTTATTTTGTAAGATCTGACACATATAAATATAGTATGTGCTCATTTTCCTCCTGGCATATATACTGACTTTAGATTCTCCATAAAAATTCACAAATTTGATTTGGATTGTTGCAGTACTTTTCATGTCTCAGCATTCGTACAGCATTTCAGTAGTTAGATTACTTTTTTTGACTATACAGTACTATCCAAACATCTTCTGCAATTGTGGAAAAATAGTACAAAATATGAATGCTTTAAAAATAGTTTATTTTTATCAGTTAACAAAATGTACAATGAACCAAGAAAGGTAAATCTTATCAAATCAACATTTGGTGTGACCTTCAAAACATCATCAAAGCATTATTTCTTTTCTCAACACTTGCACACAATGTTTGATGGAACTCGGTAGGGAGGTTGTTCCAAACCTTCTGGAAAACTAACCACAAGTTTATGTATGAGGCTTGTGCAAATCCTTCTGTCTCTTCATGTAATCATACACAAACTCGATGATGTTGAGATTAGTGTTCTGTAGGGGCCATATTATCTGAATTAATGGTGGCCTTGTAACGTGGAGCTTGATGGTCGTCGTGAGCAAGGTAGTCCTCTGCTGCACCCTACATGAAAATGGAGGTCCTGGCTGGGTGTGTGGTGTTGCACTCCGGAGGCGATATGCTTTGCAGGCCGCATGTTGCAGATGGTTTTGGACGTCCAGGACCAGATGGTGCACAGTTCATTAAGAGAGACCACAAATTCATAACAAACATTTTACTGAACATAAATTTGACAAAAACAATGCACATCAGATAGCGGACACAAGTCTTCTTGCACATTTCAGTGTCACAGAAGAACATTAAGCATACAATCTTCACTTGAGTTGTGTCAACCTTCCAAAAGCGGGCTTTACCCGCTGTGATCTCGCTAGCGAGATCGCAAGCGATGGTACCCGCCCCCGTCGGTTGAGCGACACAGGCATATCGCTGCCCGTGTCGCACAACCTCGCTTACCCCTGTCACACGTACTTACCTGCCCTGCGACGTCGCTCTGGCCGGCGACCCACCTCCTTCCTAAGGGGGCGGGTCGTGTAACGGCACAGCAACGTCACACGGCAGGCAGCCAATAGAAGCGGAGAAGCGGGGATGAGCGGGTCATAAACATCCCGCCCACCTCCTTCCTTCCGCATAGCCGGTGGAGGCAGGTAAGGAGATGTTTCTCGCTCCTGCGGTGTCACACACAGCGATGTGTGCTACCTCAGGAAAGAGAAACAACATCGCTAATGAGAGGTAAACGATTTTTTGTTTTAGGACGACCTCTCCGCGGCCATCGATTTTTGCCGCTTTTGCGATTGTTTTAGGTTGCACATAACTGCTACACGCTTCGATATCGTTAATGACGCCGGATGTGCGTCACAAACAACGTGACCCCGACGATAAAACATTAAAGATATCGTAGCGTGTAAAGCCCGCTTAAGTCCTTTTCTTCCAGCACTACCCATCCTAGTACTACAGCACAGTCCTTGGAAGTCATTTTCCTCCTCAAGCAGTTCCATGTGTTTTCCCTCTTAGTGGGATGTTGCCAATACGGCTGGACTGTGCCATGTATAAGCTACTGAAGATGCCTAGGGGACACCCGCTCAAAACTCACTTCATTCCTTGTCCTGCTCTGTCTTGCACCAGGATCCATCTCTCTTGGTCACTTGTTCCTTTGGTCAGTGCGCTGACCTGGCTTTAGTAGATCACTCCATGTCACCTCCTTCTCTTTCTCAGTTGTTCCCTCTTTTCCTTTGTCACGCTATTCTATGTAATGGTCTCCCTCATTTTATGACACCCATGTCATGCGGCTCTGCACCTCCTGACACCTGAGGTCTGTTTCTGTCACAGGCTGGGCCCTAACTGATGTTCCTACAGAAACTGCTTCTCTCACTCAACACTAGCTCCTCCCCTGTAGGCTAATCCCAACTATCACCTGTATGTTGCCGGGCAGATTTCACCTTTCACCTGCATCTTATATATTACAATACTTTGCACTATACATTCCTACTTTCATGACCATGCTTTAAAGGCTCGCCATCCTGCAGAGCCAGTTTCTTGCCTTTACTTTGCGAGCCGGCTTCCTGCATAGCTGACTTACCCTTTTTGATCCCCTCTGGGTTTTTGGCCTCTCCCTGACCTTGGGGGAGGGTCCTCCGGACCTCGATTTTGACTTCCCTCCGCATTATTATGGAGCCAACCCTGCGCTGCCAATGATATTTCCAGTTTCGGCAAGTACTCGGATCTGATATGCTTGTGTCTTCCCTGATCCTGTCCTGCTACCGCTCCGCTCCTCCAGCTCTTTCGACTTCCTCCCTCTGCCTGTGTCTGCATTCCCTGACCTCCTCGTGACCCCCTCTGTCTCATCCCTTTATTCCGTTTTGCTCGTCCCGGTGTTCTGTCCTACTCTCTCCGTTTACCTCCCTCTGTATTAACCACCTTCTCCTCATTCCCATCCCTGTTGACTGATCTCATCCCTACCTACTGACTGACTCCCTTTGTGTACCGACTTCGGCTTGTGCTTTTACTCTGTCTCGGTTTTCCCTATTGTCCTGAACATGACCTATCTGTGCATTGACCTTGGCTTGTTTGATTACTCTCCCCTAGGTTTTGTGCCACCTAGGGTTTTCTTCTATTAGTTCCTGCCTGGTTGTGCTTGGGTGACACCTGGGGGCTTAGCCTGTAACTGAACCAGGTTTAGCTTCACACCTACATAAAATTATCATATCATACTTTTTCTTTTTTTTATATTTTTATATATATATATATATATATATATATATAGTACAGACCAAAAGTTTGGACACACCGTCTCATCTCTAGAACAACTGTTAAGAGGAGACTTTGTGCAGCAGGCCTTCATGATAAAATAGCTGCTAGGAAACCACTGCTAAGGACAGGCAACAAGCAGAAGAGACTTGATTGGGCTAAAGAACACAAGGAATGGACATTAGACCAGTGGAAATCTGTGCTTTGGTCTGATGAGTCCAAATTTGAGATCTTTGGATCCAACCACCGTGTCTTTGTAGAAAAGGTGAATGGATGGACTCTACATGGCTGGTTCCCACCGTGAAGCATGGAGGACAAGGTGTGATGATGTGGGGGTGCTTTGCTGGTGACCCTGTTAGGATTTATTCAAAATTGAAGGCATACAGAACCAGCATGCTTACCACAGCATCTTGCAGCAGTGTGCTATTCCATCTGGTTTGCATTTAGTTGGACCATCATTTATTTTTCAACAGGACAATGACCCCAAACATACCTCCAGGCTGTGTAAGGGCTATTTGACTAAGAAGGAGAGTGATGGGGTGCTACGCCAGATGACCTGGACTCCACAGTCACCAGACCTGAACCCAATCAAGATGGTTTGGGGTGAGCTGGACTGCAGAGTGAAGGCAAAAGGGCCAACAAGGGCTAAGCATCTCTAGGAACTCCTTCAAGACTGTTGGAAAATTATTTCCGGTGACTACCCCTTGAAGCTCATCAAGAGAATGCCAAAAGTGTGCAAAGTAGTAATGAAAACAAAAGGTGCCTACTTTGAAAAACCTAGAATATAAAACATATTTTCAGTTGTTTCACACTTTAAGTATTTCTTTCCACATGTTTTAATTCATAGTTTTGATGCCTTCAATGTGAATCTACAATTTTCAGAGTCCTGAAAATAAAGAAAACTCTTTGAATGATAAGGTGTGTCCAAACTTTTTGTCTGTACTGTATATATATATATATATATATATATATATATATATATAAAAAAAAATATATATTATATATATATATATTATATATATATATGTATATATATACACGCTTGGAGTCTTCAGGGGTAGGAACTTGACCACCATCTTACACCCTTAATGCTGAGAGATACAGGCAGATACTTATCCATCCAGCAATATCATCAGGGAGGAATCTGATTGGCTCCAAATTTATTCTGACTTAAGACAGTGATATCAAAAGATACAGCCAAAAAAAGCTATCTTCAGCATAAAGAATAACAATGTGCCCTGGAAGTGATGATATGGCCCCATGGAGTCCTGAGCGCAACATCTTGAGGTGTCTGGGATTACATAAAGAGACAGAAGGATGTTCACAAGCCTCATACATAGAAGATCTGTGGTTACGTCTTCAAGCATCCTACCTGAGTTCCTTCAAAAACTGTGCAAATGTAACCAGAAGAATTGTTGGTTATTGAAATATCAGTCATGACGAGACAATACTATTGCCAGTCAAGAGTGAAGTAGCTCCAAAATAAAGCAGAGGAATCACCCAGAACGAGGCTCCAACGAACAAGCCCCTTCCACAGGGCCCGAGACTGGGAACAACCAGACCACGGGGAAACAACACAAAACCAAACATCAGTTCTGCAGGAGAGCAGAGCCCCACCGTGACAGTATCATAATGTCGCTGGTGAAAGGACCCGCCCCCGTCGGTTGTGCGTCACAGGCAAATCGCTGCCTGTGGCGCACAACATCGTTAGGACCCGTCACACGGACTTACCTGCCTAGCGATGTCGCTGGGGCCGGCGAACCGCCTCCTTTCTAAGGGAGCGGTTTGTGAAGCGTCACAGCGACGTCACACGGCAGGCGGCCAATAGAAGTGGAGGGGCGGAGAGCAGCCTCATCTCCGTCACTCCCACCTCGGTGCTCGTTGAGGACACAGGTACTCTGTAGTTCATCGATCCCGAGGTGTCACACATAGCGATGGTGAGTATTTTCCATCGTTAATGGCCGCTCGGTGGTGTCACACGCAACGACGTCGCTAACAATGCCGGATGTGCATCACGGAATCCGTGACCCCGGCGATAGATCGTTAGATACATCGTTGCGTGTAACGGGGCCTTTGGACTGTTAAGACTGAGTTTCCCACCTTCCTATAAATATCACACACTTTGGCCTTGCGGGCCACCTGTTGCTACTTATTGGACTTTTCAGGATAGGTAAATTGTATATAATATACATGCGCATAACCTGATAAATCTCCAAGATATTTAGTGATTAAAAAGGTGTCAGTTTAAATGCAAGTAATAATTGATTAATATTTAAATTAAATGTTCAAACTGTTTCGCCAGATTTCACATCTAAAACCTTTTTACTTCTGCCAGCTGCAAAAAAAAGTAGGCCAGTCCTATTCTAGTCCTAGCACATCTGATAACACATGTCCTCATTAGTCTGACATGCAGCAATTTAGAGATGTGTTGATTGCTCTATTCTGCGCTAAGAAATGGACTTTAACCCCTTCAATAAGTGTTACAAGCTTCAAACAACCAGTATTTCCAAAGAAAAATAGTGGATTGCTTCAAGTCAGTACTATAGAAGCATAGCAGTCCTGGATATGGGATGAACCTTCACCCCCCAAAGAAAACCCAAATTACAGAATCTGGGGAAAATGTGTATCTTTATGTATTTCATTTTTTTTAAAAGTAATTGAACAAGAAATAATGTGTATTTTATAGGATATTATTATTTTTATATATATAGGATGTAAAAAAACAAAACAATAAGTAATAAGAGGTTATAAGGGACACCCATCTCCCTGGTATTGCTTGCAGAAGAGCCTGTACTTTATGGCAGCTGTAATTGCTGTTGCTTCTTCTCACAAGTCTATTTTTGTAAAAACTTGTATTAGTTATGAAATAATTGCCCCGAAAGACCAAGGAATGACAGGAAGATGCATACCGAGACTTATCTGTTTATGTAGTTTATAATAAAACAATTCACATTTTATCACGGGGTATGATACGGTAACTAGGAGTAGGGGCGCCATGACCGGCCCTCAGACTAGGGACCCTAAATGTCCCTTATTCCAGAGGTACGCCAGATGGTGGTGAGGTCTGGGCCGCCAACGTAGCCCTAACTCCTGAATTGCCTTGGTTTTACACCCCTCTCCCCCACCCCCGGGGAGAGCTGGGACAGGATAAATGAATCCCTCAAATACCGACAGACAGGGTAAAACGGGAAAACCAAGACTCAAACTCACCGCAAGCACACACAGGGGAGAAGACAATACGTGCTCAGGGAGAAATAAAGTACAAGGAGGAAATAGAAAAACAACAAGGATATTTTCACTGCACACCAAATAGCATACAACCGATCACCAATAACTGGACCACCATGCACAAAGACCGGTATCGCTGGAGCAAAGTTAGAGCTATAATCGGCATGAGGGACCAGGTTCTGCAATCTTTTAAAAGTCAGAGATGACTGAGATAGGTCTTCAGTAACCTGTGACCCTTAGCAGCATTTCTCAAGCCAGCAGGGATTAACTCCTGGTAGACCGCTTACCAGTGAACACGAAACCGGTCGACACCTGGCTCTGACAAAGTAACTCAGCAGCACCAGGTGTCATGTCAAATATTACACCAGCTCCCCTACACCAGAAGCCATTATGCAGCCCAACATAAGGACACTGCCTCCACCATGTTTCACTGTAGGCACTATACATTTTTCTAAATTAATTTTTCTAAATGCATGGTGCTTACAGTAAAAATATATCTTTGTACCGTGTTAGCCAGTAGAGATAAAAAAAAGTTTGTTTAAATGAACTGAGTGTCCTCAGTAGTTGATACCTTTTAATGGCTAACTGAAAAGATGGTAATAATTGCAAGCTTTCGAGACTACTCAGGTCTCTTCATCAGGCATGGTATAACAAAATCTGGTGCTTACAGTGGAATATGATTAAATGACCTCATGTATAGCAGACAAGGCATGTAAGTTCAGGTATTTGTGTGCGTGGTGCTCATACTCAATAATGAATAAATGGAAATGTTTTGATAATTTTGTTTCCATTTGTTCATAATTCTCAGATACGATAATTTACATTTCTATTCATGTCCTGATTTCCATAATTCCACAACTTTTACTTCTTGGTGTTACAATTTCAATGATGAAAAGTGCATATGTACAATACTTTGTAAAAGCTTTAAGCAGGTATGGATAAAAATGCTGCAAAGTGTGAATGGTTTCAAGAAGAGAAGTGTTAATAGTTGATTATCAATTAACAAAATAAAGTGAATAAAAAAAAAGAAAACTGTAATCAAAGCCATCCATTTATGACATTTATGCTGCTGGCAAGAAACTACCTTCATAACAGTCATACAATTGCATAAGTAATAAAGAAATTAAGAGATTAAAGAGGTTTTTTTTTACTTTTTCACTCCCTTACAATAAATATTTTTTGTATAATATTCTTGTATTGAATGTATAGTATCTATGATCAAATCTCAGCAGGGATCACATAGTACTGGATTCTTATACAGATTCTTTTTTCTCCTCTGATACTTCCTTTTCCTGCACAGAAGTCACACCAAATGAAAAGAAGTTGTCACTGGGCTATCGATGGTGGGTGTAGATATTTTGGGGTGACTCAAAATTAGTCTGCCTCACTGCTGAGCTGACAGTTTTATTCAGCAGTAACAGCAGGGGACAATACCTTTGCTTTTGAAATGCAGATTGCAGCACTTCTCTAGCTTAGGAAATCCAAACACTGATATGGCTAAGCCATGGACTCTGGTGAACTCTGACGTCGCGAACCTGGCCGAAAAAATCTGAAGACTGCTGAGTGACAAGCAGTGCAGTGAATTCTGCCAGAAGTTAATGATCGAACCCGGAAGCAGAAGAGGCCAGGAGACAACGGCTGATCGGGTCTACAAGACGTGTCGCGGGACCGGTAAGTATAATCATAAAGTTTTTTAATCATGTGCTTTTTTAAAGCCCCTGGACCCAAACTGGACCCGAACTGTAACACGGGTTTCCCAGGAAAACTGTGTTCGGGACCATGTGCATGAACACTATGTGTTCGGTACGGACTCCGAACTTTACAGTTCGGGTTCGCCCATCACTACTCTCTTAGGATTCTCAGGTATGAGTGCCAGGAATAACAGTCACATGACTGCAAGTATATGATATGCAGACTCCTGGCCACAATACAACAAGACAGTTTCTGGCCTCACGCAATACACTTGTGTTGAGCCCACTGGAAACAGTCTAGTCAGATTCTGGCTGAGAGGTTGCATATCAACTATTTGTGGTCATGTAACTGTCATTCCTGGCACGAACACCGGAGAATTCTCACAGCGAATAGTGGGCGCAATGTGAGGATCCATAAGTTTGAAAGCACAAAATGTGATTGCAGACTTGTCGTTTTAGGCGGGCTTTGCACGTTGCGACATCGCAAGCCGATGCTGCAATGTCGCACGCGATAGTCCCCGCCCCCGTCGCAGGTACGATATCTTGTGATAGCTGGCGTAGTGAACATTATCATTACGCCAGCTTCACATGCACTCACCTGCTCTGCGACCGTCGCTCTGGCCGGTGAACTGCCTCCTTCCTAAGGGGGCGGGTCGTGCGGCGTCATAGCGACGTCACACGGCAGGCGGCCAATAGCGGCGGAGGGGCGGAGATGAGCAGGATGTAAACATCCCGCCCCCCTCCTTCTTTCCTCATTGCAGCCGGGAGGCAGGTAGGAGATGTTCCTCGCTCCTGCGGCTTCATACACAGCGATGTGTGCTGCCGCATGAACGAGGAACTACATCGTACCTGTCGCTGCACTGGCGTTATAGAAATGTCGGAGAATACACCGATGATACGATAACGACGCTTTTGCACTCGTTAATCGTATCATCTAGGATTTACACACTACGACATCGCAAGTGACGCCGGATGTGCGTCACTTTCGATTTGACCCCACCGACATCGCACCTGCGATGTCGTAGTGTGCAAAGCCGCCCTTAGACCGGACAACCCTTTTAAGTGCCCCATCTTAAAGTATCATGGCTCTTTTACCTTGGAGTCTGGCGATCATCATCTCATTATGCTGCTTTCCAGGGTATAAAATCGATAGGGAGATGTTAGTGTGCGTGAACTATAAATTTGCAGATTTTCTACAAAACACATATTTGCCTAAAATATATAATAATTCCTTTTATGAATTAGGTTGCACATTTAAAAAACAATTTAAAGAACTTCATCAAACACGGCTCCTCCAAGGAGTTGACTTCCCTCCTGGGCTGCAGTTGCTCTTCTCATCAGGGATTCTGTATAATGAAGACAGGGATCCTGGAGTTTTCTCTGCTGTATTGATGCAAAAGAGACTTTAGGACATATAAAAATAGAGCATTTATATGGAGTTAGTAAACTATGGCATTATAAAACATTCTTACAAGGAATGGAGTCTGAAACTTCATGTTTTTGAACCTGTACACTAAGTGATTATCAGTAAATTGAAACGTGATTATTAAAGGGTCTTTCCTATATCATATATTTTCGGCATATCCACAGAATAGTAAAATCAGGTAACACCAATGGGTCCTGTATCTCCTTCGAGAATGGAGTTCTGATGCCCATCACTGACAGCAGAGAGGTCAGAAGCCCAATTCATTTTTCCTTCGCGTCCATGTGTCCCAGCAATCATCAGCTTATTAAAGACATGACCAAATATCTATTTTGATGTTTTACGAGCCTCATCATTAAAAAATAAATAAATAGTGTCATGAGTGTTTCGCTCCCTGCTGTAACCTCTGGGGTATCTGGGATCAGAAAATAAAGACATTTGACCGATCACAGGTCTTTAGAGTTTGCTCAGTGACTATCATGAGTGGAGCGGAATTATTTCCTTTCTGAGCTGAAGGTGTTAATAGTGTCTTTCTTTTCCCACTGAGAATCCTTGTAGCATTTAATCTCAGCTGCTGCACTTTAAGACCACTCCCTTCCTCTAATTAAACTAAAGCGGGCTTTACACGCTACGATATCGCTAGCAATTTCTAGCGATATCGAGCGTGTAAGTACCCGCCCCCGTCGCACATGCTATATCGTGTGATTGCTGCCGCAGCGAACATTATCGCTACGGCAGCGTCACACGCACTTACCTGGTCGGCGGTGTCGCTGTTACTGCTGAACAATCCCTCCCTCAAGGGGGAAGGACGTTCGGCGTCACCACGAAGTCACTAAGCGGCCGGCCAATCAAAGCAGAGGGGCGGAGATGAGCGGGACGTAACATCCCGCCCACCTCCTTCCTTCCGCATTGTGGCCGGCGGCAGGTAAGGAGACGTTCCTCGCTCCTGCGGTGTCACACATAGCGATGTGTGCTGCCGCATGATCAATGAACAACATGGATAAACAACCCTTACCGATTTTTGAGTTTGGGACGACCTCTCCATGGTGAATGATTTTCACCATTTTTGAGGTGACTTAAGGACGCTGGTAAGTGTCACACGCTGCGATATCGTTAATGACGCCGGATGTGCGTCACTAACAACGTGACCCCGACGATAAAACATTAACGATATCGTAGCGTGTAAAGCCCCCTTAACTCTTAGCTCTCTTCTATGCTGGTTATAGATCTATGCCATTCTGGTGAAGTTGATCCTGTTGAAGCTGTGGAGTTCTTTCAAGTAGAAGCTGTGATGTCCCTCCCTGGAGAAGCTTTGGCGCTCCTTTTTGTCTTTTATTAGAAAAATAACTCGGGCACACAAAAAAAGTAGAAAAAGGAGGGCAAAAGTAGAACTTGAAATTCAATCTGCTTGTCTTTATTAGTGCAAAGGTCAAAAAATGTGAGTGCACAATTCTAATGTTTCGGCCTCAACCTCGGGCCTTCGTCAGAGATAAGCAATCTGATAAGAAACAGAAAGAAAAGGAATGTTTACAATCTGTAGAAAACATAACATAATATCACAATATACATAATGTGCATAATTCTTATACATAATTTTTGTATTCACAAAAACAGATCAATGGATCATTTGAAAATAAAAATTCAAAGGAAATAGTACGTTCTTTCTTTCTTATAGATTAAAGAAACTGTTAATATTAACAATAACGGCGGAAACAACTTCCTATAGGATAAATCTTATTTGAACGATCAGAACCTACCTATATGTCAGTGATAATAAGGCTATGTGCCCACGTTGCGTTCTGTCCCTGCAGAAATTTCTGCAGCGATTCACGTGCGCTTCAAATCGCTGCAGAAAGAGTCCGTACTGACAAGCCGATTTCATGCGCTCTGAATGCAGCCTCTCCCATAGACAGAGCGGGGGCTGCATGCAAAGCGCATGAAAGAAGTGACATGTCACTTCTTAGAACGCAGCACTTCGGCAGTAGCCGAAGCGCTGTGTTCTAATACGCCACGTGGGCATGAATAATGCACTATTTTCATAGATTGTGCTGGGGACGCAGGACGCATGCAGTTACGCTGCGGTGCAGAACGCAGCGTAACTGCATGAAAATATGCTACGTGGGCATAGAGCCTAAGGTGAATCTGTGTTCACTCATGCAAAAAGTCCTGGACTGAATGATTCATACCTAAAGGGCAGATAATAGGTATCGTAAATCTAACCTCAGTGAGGAATCGGTCTATATGGAAGTAAAAGGAATAAAAGAGAATAGAAAAGAAGAAGGAGCGAGAAGAGGAAAAGAAGACAAAAGGGGAAGAGTGTATTGTCCTAATTGTTTGTCTCTCTTCCAATAGCTAGAACTAGTCCAAGGTCAGCCAAGTCCTGAGCACGTGATTGCGCATGAGAGAAGGACCCGTCTAGAGATGATTGGTTGAGAGTACAGGGTTCATACTCAGGTGAGTGCTAAGAGATGACCCTCTTTCCCTCTCCCTATTACCAGGGCCTCCCTTTTACCATTTACCTGGTGTTCTTCTCCTGTTGCACCGCACACTGAGTGATTCCTCGCTATGTCGTGACAAATAAATACCCACCAATTGCAAATAAAGACGTACATCTCAACCATAAAGAGGATCTGCCACCAAGTAAAAATTGGGCAGTTTTTACTCTTATTAATGCACACAGTCCCTCTCAGTATGCTGCTTTTTTTTTTTTTAATCCACCAACGGTTCCAGAGATTTGATCCTTTTTATTCATTGCTAATATTTAAAGACTTTTTCTAGAAGGCATGGCTCACAGGGTAGTAATACAGAGCCGACTAAAGACAAGCCCCTAGGGCAGTGTTTCTCAACTCCAGTCCTCAAGACTAGAGTTGATCGGATCGGTTAGAGCGAGAGAGAGAGAGAGAGAGAGAAAAAAAATCGGATCGGGCTCTCAAACCGTGCGGATCCGGATTTTGCGGATCCGGGTCTGCTCAACACTACTCAAGACCCACCAACAGATCATGTTTTCAGGTTTTCCTTAATCAGGTTTTCAGGCTTTCATTAATGTTGCACAGGTGATGGAATTATTCCCTGTCTAATATTGAGGAAAACCTGAAAACATGATCTGTTGATGGGTCATGAGGACTGGAGTTGAGAAACACTGCCCTAGAGAATCCTGTGGACTACACCCCCTTGTAAAAAAAAAACCTAAAAATTTACATTAAACAAAAAGGCCCATATCTCTAGAATCATATGGCAGTTATAAAAAAAATGAATAAAAACTGAATAGCAGAGAAACTAAAGTAAAAGCAATAATTGGCCACTTTTGGTCTAGTGACAGGTCCTTTTTATCATATAAGGAATAACGTTTGGAACACCATTCTAAGGCTATGTTCGCACGTTGCGTTTTTTACCGCGTTTCTGCAGCGTTTTTGGCAGCAGCGTTTTTGGGCAAAAATGCATGCATTTTTGATTTCCAGCAAAGTCTATGGGAAAAGCAGAAATCCTGTCTGCACTTTGCTTTTTGTTCAGCAGCGTTTAATTTGCATATTTGTGGTCAAAAACCATGCTGAAAAAGAAGCAGCATGTCAGTTGTTTTTGCCATTTCTGCAGCGTTTCCTTAACATTGGAGTCAATGAGAAATGGCAAAACGTAACCAAAATCACAATTCCTGCGTTTTTCATGCTTTTTTCCTGCTTTTCAACTGCGTTTTTGGCTCCAAAAACGCATGCTTTTCTGGCCAAAAAATAATGGGTTCTAATGTTCCTTTACACACACACAATAACCGAAAATTTAAATGTTAAAAAATAATAAACTATAGCTATTTTTCTGTTAAAATGTGCATAACCACTATTATTACATTAAAATTGATAATTTCCAATATAATTTTATTAAAAGTTAATTTTATACTTTTTTTCTCTTTTTTCATTCTTTTTGACTAATTCAACTTTATTTCTCAGTGTCTTGATCTCAAAAACGCATCAGCAGAAACGCAGGTGAAAACGCAGGTAAAAAGCGCTAAAAACGCACTAAAAGCGCGGTAAATACGCATGCGTTTTTAGCGCTAAAAATTGGTCAAAAGCCATTTGGTCAAAAACCAAGGGAAGGAAAACGTGCAGAATAAACTGCAGGTACTCTGACGCAACGTGCGCACATAGCCTTAGTCTGAACTGGGTGCAAAAACCTAAAAAACATCACTATGGGGAGATAAGGTATGCACACCAGTGACTATGTAAGGGGAATACATGAAATAGCAGAAACTGCTGTGTGAATACTGACTTTAAAAATCCAATAGCTATATGTAAGAGTGAAAATGTGAAAAATGGAATCTGCATTACTGCCATGAACATATGAATCAAGAGAAATTTAGCTACTGAATTGATCAATGCAATAGAGCCCCAACACTACGCCAAAGTATTTCTCTACGTTGGGGTCCCTAGCTTGTGTGTGTCCTCTCATGCAGTTAAAAAACTTACCGTGTATGGGAAGCTGAGACGTTATTCCTATTTGTTAGTATTTTTTCGTTTGTGAACCCTCCCCAACCACACCTATTGCCAATCCACATGATACGCATAAATAGCCTGGTTCTCAGCTTCCCATACACGGTAAGTTTTTTAACTGCATGAGAGGACACACACAAGCTAGGGACCCTAACGTAGAGAAATACTTTGGCGTAGTGTTGGGGCTCTATTGCATTGATCAATTCAGTAGCTACATTTCTCTTTATTCATATATTCATGGCAGTAATGCAGATTCCATTTTTCACATTTTCACTCTTGCATATAGCTATTGGATTTTTCAAGTCAGTATTCACACAGCAGTTTCTGCTATTTCATGTATTCCCCTTACATGGTCACTGGTGTGCATACCTTATCTCCCCATAGGTCCTTTTTATCATGACTTGTAATTTATCTAATATTCACACAAGGAAGTGAATACAATTTTAATTTTTAAATTTTTAGTTTACTGAATTTAAAAAAATCTCTTGAACACAGAAAAAGTAATGTTTTATGAAAAATGTGTTGTCCAGCCATTTTTCACCAGCTCCAACAAAGCTGTGTCGGGATGGGGGAGTGGTGAACCACCGCTCGGCAAATTCATGACGAGTGGCAGTGCGTATTAAGTGCAAATCTTACTCCAGCAGGAACTGGAGTAGGATTTGTCGCAAGGAGCATACAGAGGCACGCGCCACTCATCCGATTCTCCTGATTGCTGAAGTGCTGTATGTCTCTTCATAAATCATGAACATCTGACTCCAGCACATCTCCTCATTAGGACTGACGTGAACAATGTCTGTCTTGATAAATGGGGCCTGTAGAGTTAAACAAAATTGTGTAAAGTTCAAGGCTCTGCTCTAATATAAAGCAGCTGGCACACAGATATAAAAATTTTGGAACACTATGATCAGCCTACAGCATTCAGTGGTCCCAGGAGGTCTTCCATCCAAGTATTGGCTGAGCCCAACCCTGCTTTGCTTCCAAGAGTGGAAGAAGTAACACTTGAATCACAGATATAAGGACTTTGGAATAATATCATCAGTCTATAGCATCTGGTGGTCCCAGGAGGTGTACCATCCAAATACTGGCCAGGTCTAGCCCTGCCTTGCTTCCGAGAGCAGAATACCATATCACCCTGGATACACCCACTCTCAGAAGCAAAGCAGGGTTGGGCTTAGCCAATAGTTGGATGTGAGACCTCCTGGGACCACTGGATGTTGTAGGCTGATCGTATTATTCTAAAGTCCTTATATCTGTGTTCCAGAGTTACTTTTTCCACTTTCAGAAACAAAGCAGGGTTGTGCTTGGCCAATAGTTGGATGGGAGCCCTCCTGGGACCACTGGATGCTGTGGGCTGATCATGTTGTTCCAAAGTCCTTATATCTGTGTGCCAGAGTTAAGGGTACTTTACACGCTGCGACATCGCTAATGATTTATCGTCGGGGACACGGTGTTTGTGACGCACATCCGGCGTCGTTAGCGACATCGCAGCGTGTGACACGTACGAGGACCTTCAACGATCGCAAAAGTGGTAAAAATCGTTGGTTTTGGAGACCAACACCAAACACCAAATATCATTGAATGTGCAGTAACGAGGTGGTTCCTCGTTCCTGCGGCAGCACACATCGCTATGTGTGACACCGCAGGAGCGACGAACATCTCGTTACCTGCGGCCGCCGGCAATGAGGAAGGAAGGAGGTGGGCAGGATGTTACGTCCCGCTCATCTCCCCCCCTCCACTTCTATTGGGCGGCCGCTTAGTGACGTTGCTATGATGCCGAACGAACCGCCCCCTTAGAAAGGAGGCGGTTCACCGGTCACAGCGACATCGCTAGGCAGGTAAATATGTGTGACTGTTCCTAGCAATGTTGTGCCCGTGACGCACAACTGACAGGTGCAGGTACGCTCGCTAGCGATCTCGCTAGTGAGATCGCAGCGTGTAAAGTGTCCTTTACGTCTTCCACGCTTGGAAGTAAAGCAAAGCTGGGTTCGGCCAATACTTGGACCACTGGGTGCTGTAGGCTGATCACATTGTCCCAAAATCCTTCCAGAGTTACTTCTTCTTATCCATACAGTAAAACTAGACACAGATTATCAATACAAGCACCATCATATTCCGCAAATTCAAGTATTGAACAAGGGTGTTGCTTTTTTGTCAGGTGTTCAGAAACCTCCTGAGATTTCACAATTTTCATGAAATGTGCGCTCTTAGATACCCCCGATCATGATCCTTGAGCAGTGTAAGGCTCCATGCGCATGCCGCCAAAAAGTTAACAACAAAACTGCACCTTTTGGCCAAAAAAAAAACGTACCTTGAGTCAAGAAACGCATCAAAAAATGCATGCGTTTTTGGTGTATTTTTGCTGTGTTTATGTTCCATACAATTTTTTAAGTGAAATTAATGGCTGGAAAAGCTAAAAAAAACGCAGGACAAAAACAGACAAAGAATTGACATGGTGCAGTTTTTTTGTCAACCCATAACTGCGGGCAAACAAAAAAAAAAGCAACGTGAGCACAGCATTTCTGAATTATCAGAGACTTTGCTGGGAGAAGGAAAGATGTGCTGTTTTGCCCAACAAACTGCACCTAAAAACACGGCAAAAACTAGGCAAAAAATGCAGCTTAGGCCGCTCACATCAGCGGTATTTTGCCGCAAAACCAGATCTGTTATAAATACGTTTCAGTTCCATTCATTTACAATGTGACATGCGGTTGCATGTGGCATACACAACCGCATGTCACTGCATCTTGCCGCGATTCCATTGTAAATGAATGGAACTGAAACGCATTTATGACGGATCCGGTTTTGCGGCAAAATACCGCTGATGTGAGCACTGCCTTAGGCCTCTTTCACACGTTCGTGAAAAACCACGCACGTTTTTCACGGACGTGTCAGAGGTGCGTTTTGCCCTCCGTGAACCTCGTTTATGGCCTACGTATGTTCTCCGTGTGTTATGATAACACACGGAGAACGGGAACTTTCTGCTCACCTGTCCCTGGCTTCGCTGTCTGTGGTGCTGATCTTCGGTCTCCGGTCCTGCCGACTCCCCGCTGCTGCAGCTTCCGGCTGCAGTGAAGTGAAAATTCAATGAGTATAATGAGCGGCGGTCAGAAGCAAGTGACAGCAGCGGCAGAGACAGCAGGGCTGGAGAAGGTGAGTAAAGTTTTTTTTTTTATTTTCTCAAGCACGTGTGTTTTCTCCGGCGCGTGTCACACGGAACACCTCTGTGTGGTCCGTTTGCGTTCCGTGTGTCACCCGTGATGCTGGAGAAAAACGGATATGTTGATGTGTGGAGCACACAGGCACACGTATGCTCCACACGTACACACGGTCCATGGCAGAAAACGCACGTGAGCGCAGACCCATTGATTTTAATGGGTCTACATGTGCCCGTGTCTCCGGTACGTGAGGAAAAGGACCAAATACGTACCGGAGACAAGGACGTGTGAAAGAGGCCTGACACATGGAGCCTAAATGGACCCCATGGAGCTAAAAAAAAAGAGCAGTCAAGTCAGAAGTGGGACAATTTTCTATGTGACTGGGGTCATTTACTTTAATAGAAAGTAGAAAGAGAAAATAGATGACTACTATTAAATCTGTAATATCCCTTTAAAAAAACAGTCTTAAACAACAAGATTCTATTGTCCTCAACGCATCCACCATATTTATGTGCTCCATTACTTATTCAATCTAATAAAGTAACAGATGAATTGGCTTTTAAAGCTCCATATCCTCAGGGTTGGCTTTTAAACTGCACTTAATACAAAGCTGTCCCCACTCTGCCTGGTGGATATAATGTGCACAATTGAAAATGTCAGCATTTATTGCATTGTCCTATCCCACTCTTATTGTTATTTATTTAACATTCTGCGGATCGTATTCACCATTGATTCCGTTAATATATTCAGCTTTAAAACTATTATAAAGTTGTGTGTGCAGAGGTGCATTTCACAGATTAAAGAGGTAGACTCGACTAAAAGAACCGAAAGAGACGGCTGAACAAGAGAATATGGATGTGAATGCTAAACACGATATACTCCTTATTTTATATATTATTATGAACATATTCTCATTGCTACATATTATCTGTATGTTTTTTTTCAAGATTTACACTATTTATTTTTCCACATATTTTTCATTGTTCATTCAAGACTTTGTTTTCTAGTGGAAACCGCTGTTTCTTTGGGGAATTTTTGACTTTCTAAAGAATTTCCGAAAACAATTTTTGAAGCATCTTCAAAGAGTTTTTTTCTTAAGCATTTTTTTGTTTTCAGTCTTTTGATTAGTTTCTAATTTGATTAGTTTCTAATTTGGAGGAGATTCCGTCAGGAAATGCTTCAAAGAAATGACAATCAATATTTTTTTCCCATTAAGTGTGTGTGTCAAAACATGAAGCTTAAAAAAATGCTTAAAACTAATTATATGAACAGCAAAGCAGTTCTATAATTATTGATGGATGGACCTGGACTGTAAAATAAAAAGCTGCATGTGGTTCCTTTTAGTTTGATACACAGTCAAGATAAGCACACGGCTGGGGGCTGCAGCCTGTAGCCATATGGTTTATCTATGCTGGGTATAATATGGGGGACCCTAAACCAAATATTTTGTTTATTTATCTATTTTTACTGTACGATAGACCCGCATATAGTGTCTGTGATTGGAAGTGTCAGACACAGTGTCACTCAGGGTGGGGGCGTGTCTGACTGCAACCAATCCCAGGAGCCAGTGGGCGGGGGAAGCACTGAATATGCATGAGCCTAACGACCATCCCCAGAAGCGAATGGGCAGCCACGAGAGCAGATTACAGCCACGCCGGTCGCTCAGTAAGTACAGCGCACCTTCTCCTATACCCCTATCCCTTCTACCACAAATTTTAATAGCCAGATTCTGGTCCCCATAGACATAAATTGGGTCTGCATCCGGCCAGATATCTGGGATCAATTCTGGGTCGGACAAAAATTTTTTTCAAATCAGGTTAGTTCCACTGTTCCCGGATATCTGCGAGTTCACCCACCACTATCTACAATAGAAATTAATAGGAAACCTCTTTCAAGTGTTTTACACACAACATATTTTTTAGGTGGACTACTCATGGAAAAAAATGGTGCAAAACCACCACAAAAAGTTGAGCATAATGCACAGCAACGTATAAACAGCATTGCTGTGTATGTTAAGCTTTCTGTTACTTTTTTTTTTTTTTACCTCAAAGCGGTAAATGATAGTGTAGCATGGCTATTCACTAAATGTAGTTTAAATGACAAAAAAAAAAGCACATGCGGTGGAGCCAGTGCAAATTCAACAGAAAACCAGAAGTCACTTTGAGTAAGGCACCCTTTAGACCTCCATGCAAAGCGTTCGTGTTTTACACGGCCATGTTGAAGGTGTGTATGGCCCATCCGTGTGTTGTGATTTTGTCACAGTTGTGTTCTCCGTCTGCTATCTGTGATAGCTTGTGATTGCACATGGAGAACAGGAACGTTTTCTCACCCTGGTGCTGATGTCTACGGTGCTGCTGCTTCTGGGTCCATTGTGCAGTAAATATGCATGAGCATAGTGAGCGGGCCCGAAAGCAAGTGACAGCAGCGACGGAGACAGCAGTGCTGGAGACAAAGGAGTATAAAAAATAATTTTATTTTCAAGACACGTGTTTTCTCTAGTACGTGTCACACGGGTCACATCAGTGTTTGGTCTGTGTAACATCAGTGATGCCAAAGAAGCACTGACTTGTCTCTGTGCGGAGCAGATGGACATGGATGTGTGTGCAGACCCACTGATTTTAATGGGTCTGTGTATGTCCGTGTCTCCAGTACATATGAAAACTGTCTACATACATCCCAGAATCACTGACGTGTGAAGGGGGCCTAAAAGTGTGTTGGCGTTTACTCATAAGGGCTTTGCGATGGAAAACCTTGGCGGGTATGTCAGTCTTAAAGAAGTCATGTGGACATTCCCTCCAGGTGTTTTTTCTTAAGTTGAACTGCTTTAAAAGACAACTAAAAAATCCTTGCCTTAGGTTTCCTCAATAAAACATAGCCATATATTTTACTGACTTACAGACTACTGACTACTCTTACGTAAATTTTCTGTAAATCAAAAAGATGTTATAATCCAGCGAACGCTATATTCTAAATACCGTTGTGTAAAGATATTATTACAGCCCTTCCAGGAAATAGTCAAGTATTCTCGAGTAATCACATCTGGTGAGTTTCGCATGCTCAGCAAGGGCAGTGAAAAGCAAACAATCTCCTTTATAATGTCATGACTAGTGATGAGCGAGCACTGAAATGCTCGGGTGCTCGGTACTCGAATCAAGCAGGTCAAACGCTCGGGTTTGGGTCGACTCGAGTACCGAGTATAATGGAAGTCAATAGGAAACTCAAGCATTTTTCTGGAATACGGAAAAAATCTTTCTCTCTCACTCTCTCTTTTTTTCTCTTTCTCTCCCTTTCTCTCTCTCCCTCTGTCTTTCTTTCTCTCTCCATTTCTATCTCTCCCTTTCTCTCTCTCTCTCCCTTTCTCTCTCTCCTTTTTGCTCTCTCTCTCCCTCTCTCTCTTTCTCTCTCTTACTCCGTCTCTCCCCCTTTCTCTTTCTCTCTTTCTCTCTCACTCTCTCCCTTTCTCTCTCTCCTTCTCTCTCCCTTTCTCTCTCTCCCTTTCTCTCTCCCCCTCTCCCTCTATCTCTTTTTCCCTTTCTCTCTCCCTCTATCTCTCTCTCTCCCTTTCTCTCTCTCTCCCTCTGTCTTTCTTTCTCTCTCCATTTCTATCTCTCCCTTTCTCTCTCTCCTTTTTGCTCTCTCTCCCTCTCTCTCTTTCTCTCTCTTACTCCGTCTCTCCCCCTTTCTCTTTCTCTCTTTCTCTCTCACTCTCTCCCTTTCTCTCTCTCCTTCTCTCTCCCTTTCTCTCTCTCTCTTTCTCTCTCCCCCTCTCCCTCTATCTCTTTTTCCCTTTCTCTCTCTCCCTCTATCTCTCTCTCTCCCTTTCTCTCTCTCCCTTTCTCTCTCCCTCTTCCTCTCTCTCTCTTTCCCTTTCTCTCTCTCTCTCTGCCTCTTTCTTTCCGAGCGGGAAGTCAAGCATATCAAACACTCGTAAGATACTCGATCAAATATTGAGCATCTCAAGCAACCTGATGCTCAATCGAATGTCAAGCTGTACCGAGCATGCTCGCTCATCACCAGTCGTAACATCTGGTGCTTGTGCAGTGAATTGATGAAACTGAAGTAAATGTATCTTGACTCGCCCACCCTAGGGCTATGGGACACCCGGTGTCGGGCCAGACTAGTCCGGGGGTAGTCAGTGGTGGTGGGGCCCGACTCCTTGACCCTGGTGGGAGTCAATTAATATGGCTTCAGTGGGGGTGCTTAAAGTTTATATTCGTGACGCCACCTGTGGTTTGCGGCTATTAAGCCGCCGCTGCTGTATGGGGCCTCCGGGGCTGGAGGAATGGCAGCTTGGATGGTCCTGCTCCCCACAGGTGGAGCTGTGCCCCGGGGCAACAGTTGGTGCTTGTAAGAGTCTATGGGGGTGTTGTAGACAGTGCAGTGCAGGCAAAATAACAGAGGCAACACCAAGGGTGCAATTTCAAGATGTTTACTCACAGTTCCTGGGTTATGGTGCACTGTGCCTTTGGACGGCTGGAACCCCCTGTCAGGGACCTCCGCTGATCCCAGGTAGATCTGGGAATAAAAGCCGGTGCACCCTTCTATTGTGTTCCTCTCTTCAGCTGTCTTCTAAGCCTTGCCTTTGCTGGATGAACCTGGCTTGGCCTCCACTACAGCCTCCGGACAAGGGGGCTTGCCTAGCTGGAACTTCACCCTCTTCCCAGAGGTTCTGCTGTGGGCTGTGGCCGTGGGCGCTTGCAACCACCCTGGGCCTTGGTTTTTACCTTTGGAAATGACTTCTCTTGCTCCAGTTTCTAGGGACCGTCCCCTGTCTGCAGCTTGATCCCTCCACCTGATCTTTCTGTGGAACAGGCCCTGTGCTTGAAAGCGGTTCAGTGGCCCTGGAATCCCTTCTGTATTTCTCTGCTGTGGTGTCACCTGGACCTAGCTGGGTCCCAGGGTCTTCACCAGGAAGAGTCACTTTCTCCTTCTTGCTCCTGACTGACTAGAGCACTTCTCTTCTGACTGCTGTCAGCTCTCCTCCTTGCTTCAAGTCCTCTTAACTCACACTACTTCAACTGACTACACTTGACCTTCCTCTTTCTACTCTACTCTCGGCTGGCTCCTCCCACTCACCCAGTTGCTAGGCCCCACCCAATGGGAGAAGGGATGGGTCTTATGCCCCCCCATCATACAGCATGGGGGTGGCTGCCACTATCCACGATCCCAAAATATGCCTAAAAAATGGGTGTAGTGCAGATTTGCCTGTGGACCGGCGTTTACTCCTTTCCTTACCCAGGATGGGACATCACACCTCTGGCTGGGGTGCAATGTTCCTGTGGTGACGGAAGCCTCAGGGGCGCCACATATCTTCCTACACTGCACATACAAGGTAAGAAAAACTCAAAGCAAACCAGTGCTCCGGAATCTCAATCAAGCAAAAGGTTACGGTAATTTGATTTTAGGCCAAACCAGATGACTATCCACACAAAAGGCCCCTTAGATGACTACTTGTGGGAAATTAGCATATTGGATAACTTTTATATGCATTATAAATAGGGATGATCGAATACCTCAAATATTCGGCTTCGCGAATATTTTCAGAATAGGTCGCCGCTATTCGACTATTCACGAATATTCGATGCGCAATGTAAAGGCCCTGTCACACACAGAGATAAATCTGCGGCAGATCTGTGGTTGCAGTAAAATTGTGGACAATCAGTGCCAGGTTTGTGGCTGTGTATAAATGGAACAATATGTCCATGATTTCACTGCAACCACAGATCTGCCAAAGATTTATCTCTGTGTGTGACAGGGCCTTTAGTCTATGCGAAACCCGAATAACAACTATTCGGAACTATTCAGGCTTCACATAGACTTACATTGTGCATCAAATATTCGCATAGCGGAGACCTATTCGTTGAATATTTGCGAAGCCAAATATTTGAGGTATTCGATCATCCCTAATTATAAACAATTTACAAAGTAACCCTGTTGAACCACAAAATGAACAAAGTAAAAGCCGAAATGTTGCAAAAACTGGGATGATTTCATCTTTCAGGAATTGTGTGCAGATTCTTGCAACACGGGGCCGTGCCTTATCAGCTGCAACATGAGGTGATGGTCGAGGATGAATGGCACAACAATGGGCTACAGGATCTTATCACGGTATCTCTGTGCATTCAAAATGGCATCAATAAAGTGCACCTGTGTTCATTGTCCATAACATACACCTGCCTATACCATAACTCAGTCATGAGGGTACCATGACAAAAAGTGGTCTCTCCTATTTCTGGTGGCAGGAGTCTGCAACGCTGGGCTACATACACACTAAAGTGGGCTTTACAAGCTACGAGATCGCTACAGCGATGTCGTTGGGGTCACAGATTTTATGATGCACATCCGGCCGCTGTAGCGATCTCATTGTGTGTGACTCCTAGGAGCGATTTTGGATCGTTGCAAAAACGTCCAAAATCGCTCCTCGTTGACATGGGGGTCCGCTCCCAATTATCGCTGCTGTTACTTGGGCGAAGTTAATCCTCGTCCCTGCGGCAGCACACATCGCTACGTGTGGGAGCAAAAATTAAAGCGTTGTGTTTATTTCTTTGTTCAGTGCATTAATATTGGAATAACCCTTTAAGCAATCACTAAACCTTTACTTGCTAGATTTAATTCTTGCTTAGTTTCTTTCTTACCTGTCTGGGTGGATTTTTGGTGTGTCATCTTAGGAAAAAAAAAATATTAATCTTGTTCAAATCAAATTTAGACACATAGAAAAACATAACGATCTCAAACGTTCATTGAAAACATTTGGGGTAATTATAAGTAACGGCACATTGCACATTATTGTCAGTAATTTCATTATGCCTCTCAATTACCGAAAGAGTTCTTTTACCAGTCAAGTGATGTTATATGATTGAGCTAAAACTTCTGCAATGACGACAATCATTTGAGGATCCTTCACTATGTAAAACACCAATCAGTTGTTCACAGCCCATTTTATGCTGCATATTAATGTGAGCTGAATTTGAGGAGTACAGTAAAAGTGAACTAAAAACTACCGTAGACTTCTACTTTTTACATTGCAACTTTATAAAAATTTCTCTGATTGCTGTATCATATTTTTAGAAGCACACGACTCCCCCCAAAATAAGCTCGCCTCTGCCCATGATGAGTGTGGCCCCCTGCCACTCTCACAACAGGAGTCTACATACTACGACATAGGTGTCTATCTTAGTGGGCCGTAAAGGGGTTTTCCCCACAAAGTTCCTTTTAATTCATAAATCTTGAATTAAAAATAATTTCCACAATTGGATGTGTTAAAAAAGGTCATGTGTTGAGATAATCTTATATATGTGTCCGTGCTGTGTACTGTGTAATGGCCGTGTCTGACCGTAAAGGGGCGTGGTCTGATCATAGCACAGCTCCTGGCCATGGGAAGAAGCAAAAGATCATACAGACATTACAGCATGGTATTGCAGCTGATTCTTTCTGTGATGTAAAACGTTTCTCTGCATGTTTTAAAACAGATTTTACCTCACAGAAACAAAAAATCAACTGTGCTTCTATACTGTAATATCTGTATACTCTCTTTTCCTTCCTCCCTGGCCCAGGAGCTGTGGTATGCTCAGACCATATTTTTGCACAGTCAGACACAGCCATTACACATTACATAGCGGCGTCACATATATAAGATTATCTCAGCACAGGAACCTTTTTTAACACATCTAAATGTGAAAATTACTATTATTCCAAGATCTATCGATTAAAATGTACATTGTTTCAGGGTCGACCCCTTTAAATAGGCCTAATGTAATACTATTGTATGTTTTGAGGATTTCGATAGCGTTAGGGCAATGACAGCCAGAGACGAGTTTGTGGTACAAGATGTTTATGATATGTACCACGGTAGATACACAACGGAACAAACACAGCAGAACAAACACAGCAGAACAAACACAGCAGAACAAACACAGCAGAACAAACACAGCAGAACAAACACAGCAGAACAAACACAGCAGAACAAACACAGCAGAACAAACACACGAAATACCTTCCCGAAACGGAGCGGAGGGAATTCCCGGGGCCACGCACCGGACTCCCCCAGGGAGACCACCAGAGCGAACCCCTATACAGGGACTGTCCGGCAATCAACCCCGGAAGGCCTAAATGCGCCGCAGCCGGGACACAAGGGGCAAGCGGTAGAGTCCAGAAGTGTCCGTACGGAATGAAAGTCCAGAATGGTTACGAACCGGAAGAAACCGGGCAGACGTGCTGACCAAAGACGGCAGACGGAGTCCGGGCACAGTTTGAAGAAACCGGGTGTGGTCCAGAGTCGGTCGATTTTCAGGAGGATCCAAAGGTAATCAAGTAGCAGCAGCAGTAAAGCAGGAGCACACAGCAAGCAGTATACTCAGGCACTGGACTAGGCGTAGAGGCGGCCTTTTAAGCAGCTGGACAGGAAGTAGGGCAACAGAACATAAAACTCCATGTTAACCGAGGGCAAGCTCTTTCAAAAGAGGACTGGAAAACCCGGAAACCTGACATTACTCCCCCCACCAGAAACGGCCTCAGGACGGGTCAGGGCCCGGCTTGTCCGGGTACCGTCGATGAAACTGAGCGATCTTCCGGGGTGCTCGAATGTTACCCACCGGTTCCCAGGAATCGTCCTCGGGGGCGTACCCCTGCCAACGTACCAGATACTGAAGCCGACGACGATGGAGCCGGGAGTCAATAATGTCCTCAACCACGAACTGCTCCTCGCCGTCGACCATCACAGGCGGAGGAGGAGGCACGACACGACCATGAAACGTATTGGGAGAGACGGATTTGAGGAGAGAAACATGAAAGACCGGGTGTACCTTTAGATGGTGCGGTAACCGCAGCCGACAGGCCACAGGGCTCACGATCCCGGTGATCTTGAACGGACCGATGAATTTTTGTCCCAGCTTCTGCGAAGGGACACCCAATCTCAGGTTCTTGGTGGATAACCATACAGAGTCCCCTACCTTATACATGGGTGCCGGTTTCCGGTGAGCATCTGCCGACCTCTTGTAACGCTCCTGAGCTGTAGCCACAGTGTCCTTCAGAACCTCCAGATTTTGTCGTAGCTCTGTCAATCTGTCCTCCACCGCAGGCACTGAGACCGCAACCGGTGACCTAGGCAAAATAGTCGGATGGTAACCCAAGTTAGCAAAGAAGGGCGTTACCTTAGTGGAGCTGCTCTGAGTGTTGTTATACGAGAACTCCGCCAACGGAAGCATCTTCAACCAATCGTCCTGCAGATGGCTGACATAACAGCGAAGGTATTGTTCCAGGGTTTGATTGGTCCGTTCGGTTTGCCCATTTGTCTGAGGATGGTATGCAGAAGACAAACAGACATCAATCTGGAGTGCCGTACAAAACCCCTTCCAGAACCTAGACGTGAACTGCACGCCCCGGTCAGAGATGATCTCGTCTGGTACCCCATGCAATCGGAATACGTTCTGGATAACCAAATCCACTGTCTCTGCGGCTGAGGGAAGACCGGCACACGGAACAAAGTGAGCCGCTTTAGTCAACCGATCCACCACCACTAAAATGGTATTGTGACCGTCTGAGACGGGCAACTCCACAATAAAATCCATTGAGATAGACCCCCAAGGACGAGATGGCACGGGTAACGGTTGGAGGAGTCCTGTAGGAGCCACACGAGGGACCTTGCACCGGGCACAAACCACACATGAGTGGACATAGTCCTTTACGTCCTTTAAACAGGTAGGCCACCAGAAAAAACGGTTCAGAAATTCCTGCGTCTTCTGTACCCCCCTATGACCAGCCAACACGGAGTCATGGACCAACTTGAGAACCCGAAGTCTTACGGCCTCCGGGACATAAATGCGTCGCTCTCTCAACCACACACCATTCCGAAGAACAAGAGTTACATCATTCGGGGGGGCAGCAAGAAATACGTCACCATCATAGGCCAGCTTGATGTCCTTCCACAAGTCCTGGTCCTGGATTACTCCAACGAAATTGGCATCCGATAACACGGTCTGAGACGGGGTTCCAGGCACGGAGTCCACGGCGTGGATTCGGGACAAAGCATCGGCTTTCCCATTACGTGAACCTGGACGGTATGTAACGACAAAATTGAACTGGTTAAGGAATAGGCTCCAACGGGCTTGCCGTGGAGACAGGCACCTAGCAGACTTAAGAAATTCCAGATTACGATGATCTGTGAGTACTATCACTTGCTGCGCGGCTCCCTGTAAGTGGTGTCTCCATTCCTTGAAAGCGGAAATAATCGCTAACAATTCTTTGTCCGCAATGTCATAGTTCCTTTCTGCAGGGGACAACCGGCGGGAAAAGAAAGCACACGGATGTAAGAGACTCTTGTCCCCAGTCCTTTGAGAAAGGATGGCCCCTAATGCGTAGTCGGAAGCGTCGACTTCCACGATAAAGGGAAGTGCGGGATTCGGATGTACCAATATAGGCGCTGAGGTAAAACAAACCTTGAGACGATGGAAGGCTTCCTGGGCCTGGGCGGACCACACAAACTTCTGTCCTTTCTTGGTTAACAGAGTGATGGGACGAACGATCTCTGAAAAATTACGGATAAAACGTCGGTAAAAGTTGGCAAAACCGACAAAGCGTTGTACCTCTTTGATGGTTCCCGGTTCCGGCCAGTCTAGAATTGCTTGTATTTTGCCAGACTCCATGTTCAGTCCCTGAGGAGAGATGACATAACCTAAGAATTGTATCTGTGAGCAATGGAATTCGCACTTCTCCAGTTTGATGTACAGGTGGTTTTCCCTCAGCCGGGTAAGTACGGTCTTGACGTGCTCCTGGTGTTCCTGTAGGGAATCAGAAAAGATTAGGATATCGTCCAGATAAATCACCATGAATTGGTCCATGATATCCCTAAAAATATCGTTAACTAGATGTTGGAAAGCCGCGGGAGCGTTACAAAGTCCAAAAGGCATCACTAGGTACTCAAAATGTCCATACCGACATCGGAACGCGGTCTTCCACTCGTCTCCGGGACGTATGCGGAGTAGATTGTATGCCCCACGGAGGTCCAATTTGGTGAATATTTTTGCCTGTTGGACCCTCTCCAATAGCTCAGGAATCAATGGTAACGGATACCGGTTCCGGATGGTTATTTTATTCAGTTCCCGGTAGTCAATACAGGGTCTTAGAGTCCCCTCTTTCTTTTTCACAAAAAAGATGGGTGCCCCTGCTGGTGAGGTAGACGGACGAATAAATCCCTTAGCTAGACTTTCATCAATGTAGTTTTTTAGTGCTTCTAGCTCAGGTGCCGCCAACGGGTAGACATGACCAAACGGGATCTCCGCCCCTGGGAGTAAGTCTATGGGGCAATCATACGGTCTATGCGGGGGAAGCCGATCGGCTTTTCTTTTGTCGCATATGTCCGCAAAGTCGTTATACACCGGGGGTAGAACAGGTACCTGTACAGTGCCCTCCGCATTCGGTGTTACTGGAACCGGAACAGTTGGACTAATGGTCGGAATACTCTGCGGTGGGAAGGATATTTCCTTAGTTTCCCAATCGATGACCGGATTTGTAGACCGTAGCCACGGAATACCTAAAATAATCGGAAAATGAGGAGAAGAAATTAGCATGAAAACAAGGGTCTCCTGCTGACCTGGCTTCATGACGCATTCTAGCGGTACGGTTTCCCGATCAACTGGTCCAGAGATTAACGGAGATCCGTCTACCGTCTCCATGGTAACCGGTGAGGCTCTTTGCTGAGTCCGGATACCGTGTTTCCTGGCAAAAGAGGAGTCCATGAAATTTCCCCCTGCCCCAGAATCTATCATTGCAGAGGTAGGTATTAGCTGTCCCTCCCACCGGATCTGAATGGGGAGCGAGCAATGGGTATATTTCCCTTCCGAGTTCTTCGGTGAGGTTGACATTACAGTCAAGGGAAATACCGCATCCAAGTGTCCACTTGCCTCAGAGATATCGGACTCTGCGTCCGTGTTGTCACACTCTGCCATGGCTGCCAATACCTTATTTGGGCGATTCGGACGTTTCGGGCAGTCGATCAAGAAATGGTCCGATTGACCGCAATAGAAACACAAACGCTCACGGAGCCGGTGTTCGCGACGTTCATTGGTCTCTCGCTTTTGCAGAGAGTCCACTTGCATAGGAACGTCCTCGGCCTCCCGTGGCGTCCTGAGAGCGGGTTCTCTGGAAGGAAATGCAAAGTTGTTTACACGGTTTACAGCTGCCCATTTTTCCTGTCTACGTTCCGTCAAGCGGGTATCAATACGCACACAGTGCTGGAGAAACAGTTCAAAATCCCCTGGAGATTCAGAACGAGCTAACTCGTCCTTGATGGTACCGGACAACCCCTTTCTGAAAACAGACAATAATGCATTGTTTCCCCAGTCGGTGTCTACCACTAACCTCTTAAATTCAGTGGCGTATTCAACGACAGAACGCTTTCCCTGACGTAAGGAAAGGAGAGCCGATTCAGCGGTAGCACGGCGATTCGGATCATCAAACATCTGCGCCATTGCGGTCAGAAAATCATCTAGGTGATTTAAACGGATGTCCCGGTTCTCTATCATAGGATTAGCCCAAGCCAGTGCTCGTGAGGTTAATAACATAATTATACATAACACTTTGGACCGGTCAGAACGGTAATAATCGGCATGTACATCAAAAAACAGTATACATTGGTTCACAAATCCACGAAACTGACTACGGTCACCATTGAAACGGAATGGGGGTAACCTAGGCATACCGGCAGCTGATACGGACGTAGTGGGGCCGGCTTCCTGAGCCTCCACTCTGACTTGCAGGTCCTGTATAGCCGGACCCAGTACCTGGTGATCATGGCCCAGCTGTGCCTCCACATCTCTAAGTTTAGTCTGCACCACCTCCATCTCCTGCTGCAAGGAGTTAATCATAGAAAAGAGCTGATCTACTCGTGTCTCAGTCATTGCCCCAGCGGAATCCTCTTGTGGCCTGAGTATAATGTAATACTATTGTATGTTTTGAGGATTTCGATAGCGTTAGGGCAATGACAGCCAGAGACGAGTTTGTGGTACAAGATGTTTATGATATGTACCACGGTAGATACACAACGGAACAAACACAGCAGAACAAACACAGCAGAACAAACACACGAAATACCTTCCCGAAACGGAGCGGAGGGAATTCCCGGGGCCACGCACCGGACTCCCCCAGGGAGACCACCAGAGCGAACCCCTATACAGGGACTGTCCGGCAATCAACCCCGGAAGGCCTAAATGCGCCGCAGCCGGGACACAAGGGGCAAGCGGTAGAGTCCAGAAGTGTCCGTACGGAATGAAAGTCCAGAATGGTTACGAACCGGAAGAAACCGGGCAGACGTGCTGACCAAAGACGGCAGACGGAGTCCGGGCACAGTTTGAAGAAACCGGGTGTGGTCCAGAGTCGGTCGATTTTCAGGAGGATCCAAAGGTAATCAAGTAGCAGCAGCAGTAAAGCAGGAGCACACAGCAAGCAGTATACTCAGGCACTGGACTAGGCTTAGAGGCGGCCTTTTAAGCAGCTGGACAGGAAGTAGGGCAACAGAACATAAAACTCCATGTTAACCGAGGGCAAGCTCTTTCAAAAGAGGACTGGAAAACCCGGAAACCTGACACCTAGTGAGAGGACGTCATTAAGCCACACCGGGTAACTTGCAAAATCCAACATGGAGACAGACAGAGGGCAGCAGAACCAGGGGAACAGTTGCGCAACAGAGTGAGAAGAGCAGTGCACGTTTGAACACAGTGAGTAGTGGGGTTAAAAATAAGAATTCAGATATGCTGTGTCTCTTTTTTTGTTTGTTTTATTTAATTTAGTTGTTTTTTTTTTCTATTCTATTTTTGCACTTCCATTAGGTTTTAAAAGACCTTGACAGAGCATTTTAACATATCAATACATTGTTTTTATTGCTGATTTTTCCCTGTAAATGGGGCTAGTATATCAGCCCCAGTTACAGAGGAATTGCAGCCTTCTTCCTGCATAATAGAGCTTCCTGGGCTCTTGTAACCCAGGGTCCCCTCGTAGCTTCAAACCAGGGGATCCACAGCACAGGCTCTAAAAAGGAGGGAGCCCACCGAACGCCACACCGGACTGATCTCTAAAAGGATTCGGGTTTGACGGAGCCCATCATAGCAAGTGACCGGTATTACCCGGGTGAGCGACAGAGCCCCAAAAGTGAGTAAACAACCTGGAACCGTAGCTATAGACTCTGTCTCTTGATTACCGGCGCCCGCCATTACTGCTCCCCTCATCATCCTTCCCGGGGCCCGCTCCACCTGTGGGGAGTGATACAATCCCTGGCTGCTATTACCATCCGTCCCGGAGGACACCGACAGCAGCAGCGGCCGATTCCCTGGCTGCATACCACAGGTGGCATCACGACATTTATCCCACTACTACCCCCATCATCCTTCCCCAGCCATCTTCTATACGTCTCGGGGCAACGAGAAATCTCATGCACAAAATTGCAGCATGTTATTACTTTCAGCATTTGTTATAATTATTGCTGTGTTTTTTTCACCATAAAAAGCAATGAGAAAGTGTAAAAACACTGCAAAAAACACAACCACACATTTTTACTGTATTTTTGCTGCTTTTTTTTGGTAACTTTATTAATTTTGTACTGTAGACAAATAATAGTTGTATTTTGTTTGGTGTAGGTAAGTAAAGGAGAGAAGTGGGTTAACGGGAACCTGTCACCAGGATTTTCCCTTATGAGCTGCAGCCACCACCAGTGAGCCCTTATATACAGCATTCCAGAATACTGTATATAGCAGCCCAGGCCGCTGTGTAGAATGTTAAACCATCTTTTATTATACTCACCAAGGGGGCGGTCCGGTCCAATGTGTGTCGCTGCTCTCAGTCCGTCCCCTCCTCCATCTTGTGCGATCGCCATTCTCCTTCCCAGCCCCGTGTGCATGACGCGTCCGACATCATCCACACAGAGAGGCCTCCATTGCACTACTGCACAGGTGCACTTTGATCTTTCATGCTGAGGGCAGAGCAAAGAACTGTAATGCACAGGTGCGCAGAAAGGTCAAAGACCGCCTGTGCATGCGCACTACAGTACATTGAGCTGCCCTCAGCCGGGCAGATCAAAGTGCGCGTGTGCAGGTGCACAAAAGAGGCTTCTTTATGAAAGACAGCGGATACGTTATGTGTGGCGCCCCTGACCTGGTCAGGCACCACTGAGTACTGCACCCATGCTGGGGCAATACTTTCAGGTAATCCTAAAGGCTGGAGTAGGGTCTGTACGCACAGACACATAGCAACCAGGTCTCCCACACCTTGAGAGGGGACCCTTGGGTAGACTCAAGAGGGGACTTGCCTCCACATCTCATTAAGGGGTGTAGTGGAGCGGCTGGGAGCTAAAGATGCAGAGGCTGAAAAGGAACGAGTGGACCAAGCCAGTCTGGTAGTGGTGAGCGGCGGTTGCTAGGAGACGCAGATGCGCGCTCACACTAATCAGACCCTGCACGTGGAGTAGCCGTTAGCGGGGAAGAACGGTTACCAGTCAGTCAGAAAGACAGAGAGAGAGTCAGTCGAGTACAGGGACTCCTGGTGACTAGGCACGCACGGGGTACAGGTCCCTTGAGCAGACGTCCATTTATTGATCTGCTAAACCTGCCAGTGAGGGGAACTACAAGTCCCTCACAACCATCTAGAGTCTGAGCCTCAGCAGCAACGAGGGGGCCCATAATGGGGATCGAGCCTGGAGCCATGTCACTTGGTCCACGCTGCCAACAAACGGGCCAAAAAGGGGAGAAAAGGCAGTAGCGACTTCCCTGGATGAACCCCATGGTACTTCAAGTCAAAGATTATCCAAAACAAGAAGTGCAAGGAAGGCGAGTTAATGGTTACCCTAAGACCGGCCTAAAGGATACCTGGTTTCACCTGGTTTATATCAGCATTGCCCGGGTGTCCTCACAGAAAACAACAAAAGTGAGTAAAGAGCAGTTGAAAGACATTTTGGACTGAGACTGAGTTATTCTGGGACCTGTTGTTCTACATACCCGAGCCCCTGGGGCCAGCCTCACTCACGGGAGGCCACACCATCCGACTGCAGACTCCATCAGCCCCAGACGCTCATTAAATCTGCAGTGGCGGTCAACCATATCCCTGACTGCAAACCGTGAGTGGCGTCACGACACATACAAACAAAAACTACATACCTGTTGCCTTGCCATATACTAAAAAAGACCCTGTGGCATTCCTGAAGGTGGGTCGATGTCCCTGGGACGACAGGGCTTCACATATGCACACGGGGCTGGGCAGGAGGACGGTAATCGCACAAAATGGTGAAGGCGCCAAACTGAGACCAGCAACACCCATGGGATTGAACCACCCCCTCTAGGTGAGTATAATAGAGGGGTTTTTTTTTTCATTATACATAGCGGCCTGGGCTCTTATATACAGTATTCTAGAATGCCGTATATAAGAGCTCAGTAGTGGTGGCCGCAGCTCATAGGGGACAAAGCTGGTGCCAGATTCCCTTTAACTGCTGATGATAATCAATAGAGGAAACAAGGATAGCAAGTAATATTCAATGCGATTTATTGTCTATGTGTTTCAAAACCATTCGACTTCTTCATCAGGACATTCATCATTGGTGGTTTGTCCTGATGAAGAAGTTGAATGATTTTGAAACGCATAGACAATAAACCACCATGACTATTCCTTGGTCTCCTTGTTTCTTCTACTTGTTATCATCATCAGCACAATTAACTCATTTATCTCCATAACTTTGGAGGATTTTCATCATGGGCTTACAGCAGTTGACATTTCGAGCTCCTATAGTCATTGTGTTTCACACAGCTTCATCAGGTGCGCACCTTCTTGCATCTTATTATCCTCCATCACCGGATAAGACCCTATTGTGCGTCCTATTGTTTCTCCAGCTCTCCCAGCTTATATTTTGCCTGCACCCTCTGCAATGTACTTGTAAATAATTTCTGGGGGTTTTTTTTGCCTTTTCTTAGTTGTTTTTGCTTTTTCTGACTATATTTTCTTGTGTGGTTACAATCTTGGCACATTTTCAAAGCACCTGAAAAGCGAGACATTTTCTCTTTGCACATCCATGTATCTCACAGGTGCAGGGATGATGGATCAGTAATCATACATCACTAAGCAGAGAAGTTTAATGTTTAACAACAAGGAAGTAACACGCACTTAGTGTAAGGTGATAATTCACATTTCTTCACCCATGAGAAATCCAGGGACAGGTGCTCGGCTGCGAACTAGAGTGATAGCGCTAATATTTATGTGTCTACAATGAGATTAATGTAGTAAAGAACACAAATTATTATTAGTATAGTAGGCACTAATTACATCAACATGAATTTGACCACAACACTAGTATTATATAAAAATAATGGAATTTGGGGACGATTCATCAAAGCTTTTACACCAGAATACAAGAATATGCTTTGAAAAGTCACCAAATTTGCAAATATGTTACAACTTGGTGTCTGGAATAACATTTCTGGTGATGTGTAAGGCCCCCTTCATGTATGTTTTTCACGGTCCATGTTGAAGGTGCATATGGTCATCCTTGTGCCGTGATTTTGGCACACATGTGTCCTACGTGTGCTATCTGTGATAGCACAGAGAGATCAGGAACTTTATATTCACCTGTCTCCGGTGCTGCTGTTTCTTGCAGTGCAGTGAATATTCATGGGCATAATGAGCGGGTCCGAAAGCAAGTGATAGCAGTGCCGAAGACAGCAGGGCTGGAGACAGGTGAGTATAGAAAATCATTTTATTTCAAAGACACATGGTTACTCTGGTATGTGTCACATGTATCCCATCAGTGTGTGGTCCGTGTGACATAGGTGCCAGAGGAAAAAGGACTTGTCTCCTCGTGGAACACATGGACTCCCATATGCACCACATGGACACACGTCCGTGAAAAAAACTGATTTTAATGGGTCTGTGTATGTCCATGTATCCGGTATGTATGAAAACGAACATCATATGTACCGGAGTCACCGACGTGTGAAGGGGGCTTAACAGAAATGCAAAATTCTGAGAAGATACAACAAATAGGCATGAGCAGACCCGTGGATGTTTGGGTTCATCAGGTTTGACCGAATTATAGTCCAAAGTTTGATTTGGGTACTAGAACTATACCTGAACAGGAACATGAACCCAAACCCCATAGAAGTCAATGCGGATCCAAAATGCTGTGCTGTAAAATGGTCATACTAATGGTTAGGGGGCTGCAAAAGGAAGCAAAATGGGGGTAAGAGCAGGACAATTGCACTGCAAACAAATATGGATAGGGAAATGACTTAAAATAACATAAAATAAAAAATAATAATGATCTTGAACCAGGAGCTGGGATGTCACGCCGGTACCGAGGAGTAAACAAGCCAAAGTCCAAGAACAAACCAGAGGCAAATGCCGGGAGAACAATAAAGCAAAGGGGAAGGAGCGGAGGTCGGGACACGGAACGGGACCATGGTCAGGGAGACAAGGAAGACAGACCAGGCAGGAGGGATGGAGGTCAGGGAGAACAGGTACCCACAGAGGAGCGAGTGGAGGTAAGGAGTCGGAACGGGACCAGGGTCTTGGCTGGGAGGTCAGGCCGTACAGGAGAGATGGAGGTCAGACCGAGCAGGACGGATGGAGGTCAGGGAGAACAATACTGGGTACTGGGACTTGATCAGAGCATACTCACAGGAACCAGTTGCATGCTGCAGAGCAGGAACTATTACTGGCGCCGTCCCGGAGGTAAAAGAATGAAAATGTCTTTATTGGAAATTTTTCAGATCATAGTGGCATTGGAACTTTGGGATTCAGAATTCAGTAATAAGAAGGTTTCCTTTCATTGTGATAACCTGCCTGTGGTTCATGCAAGTAATTCTCTCGGCTAAATCTCTTCTGAAGGTTGTTTATTTGCGGTATTGAGTATTGCGTTGTTTGGAATGGAAAGTGTGTATTTCAGCCTGACATGTGCCAGTTTTCAGTTTGACAGGTTTGACAAGTTTCGGAACCTGGTTCCATGGGCGGACGAAGTGGGAGTGGAGTATCCCCGCTAGTCATGGAATTTGGTAACAGAATGCTTTTTGAACTAATTAAACAATTAGTAACCATAGTTATGTGGTGCCGTTACAGGAAAGTGTGGGAAGTTTTGTGTGTGAACACAGGGGTCATCTCCTGGAACAGTTCTGTAAGAAAAGCAGTATTAGGATCAGCGGGGACCATGACCTGATCAAACTGTCACACTGCTGGGTAGGGACCCACTGTGCCATGAGACCAGGCTCACCCGGGATGGGCATTGTTAATTGACTATCTTATCTTCACTAGAGCGAGCCTCTGATGGTGAAGTTAGGCTTGTGTTGAAAGGTAGCCACTAGGCACAACTCCAGGGGGACTCTCGCTAGGAGTCAGGGATACAGGGATGGACTTAGGTTCAGGCCGGATGACTGGAGCAGACAGGCTGGCTGGTACCGACAGGGAGGCTGGTACAGATGGACAGAATGATACCTGCAGGCAGGTACAGACTGGGCAGCAGGAACTGGCTTGTGCAGACTGAATGGCTGGCTGGCACAGACTGAATGGCTGGCAGGATAAAGATACAAGATATGGGACCTGATAACTCAGGCATCCCCCAAAGGTTGGAGGATGTCTTAAGTACCTAGTGTCCTCCAGCCATTGGCTGGGGACATTTACAGTACTTAGAAGGTGGTGAGTGTGCATGCTTGCTTCCTAAGTGCACACCCGGGGGACCTGTGCGGCATGCGCATGCCCCAGGAGTAGTAGCGAAAACCGGAGATACCTCCGAGTGGTCGAGACAGTGAGTGTGCTGGCGTCCTTGCCATTGCAATATATATAGAGTAGTTGTTTAAGAGGCATTTGTTTTCCGATATGTCTTACTTTGTCACAGCAGCGAGGGATAGATCTGGGTCAGAGACTTATTAAGTGACAATTTCTTTTGCATGAAGGACACTATTAGAGGTATAGTAACTTCGGTTACATCCCAATATAACTGGCGGGCGTAGGTCCTGCATGGTTAGCGGTATTCATCGTGTGGTATTAGTACCTTACTCCCTGAGCTGGTGTGATGTGGCTAGGGAATGTTCTTTAGGATGTGGGTTTGCCTCTGGCCTAGGCCTAATAAGCCTTTATGTAGAGAGAGTCAAAGGATTACTTTGTTTATAAGTTGTGGGGTCACCATTGCTGGGGCCGGTCCGGGTTTTGGTCATGCTATAATTTAATAAAGGTTACTGGGGTCATTTTAACCCTTTATTTAATTTTAAATCAAGCAGTCATGTGTGTTATTTACGTACTTTAGATATTAAAGGAAAGTGTTATTGGTTAAGGAATAATTAAAGAACCAGATCCCTCATCGCTTGTCACGAGCTATCTACTCTAGAGGGTTGGAAAGTCAGTGCTGACTACAAAGTTTGTCATCTTTTGGAGCAGATGTTCCAATGTACGAGAGCAACTTCAGAGCCTGGAATGATTAATATATTTTATTCTTTTTCTAAGAAATATTCCCTTATTTCTGTGCATTTCTTGCAGGTGCAAGAGATGAATCAATTGCTAGAAAAAGAATTGTAGAGGGACCTAGTCAATGCTCAATGCTTTGTGCCTGACAATCGTGATTAAACAGACTCGTAAACAACAGTTGGCGATGACTGTAGGAGCATCTGAATTTCCTAGCACCTTTTATTACTCCTCTTGCTTTGTTGTCCTTGTATTTTAAGGCAATTCATCGGGATCTGTGATTGGGATGATAAAGACACAGATTTAGCAACTGGGGAAATAAGTATCAAATTATTTCTTGATCTCTAGAGTCTCGGTCTAGCTTTAGCTAATCACAGAATGTGTCAGTAGGGACCAGTCTAAGTTCATATGGAGTCAATGTAATAGTTATATAATGCTAGTTAAAATTATATACTTCCATTTATAAAAATAGGTTATAAATAAAAGTCATTAACTTATCCTCTTAGGGTTACTCGTAAATTTCTAGAACACCTAGTTTTGCTGCAATGGTCTTTGATGCAGATTGACCATTATAATGAGGGAAAGCTAAATCAAAATGCTGTTGGAAGATTTAAAAATGTCCATATTGGCCAAATTCTGTATTTAAATTTGTGAGGAAAATGGGAGGTGCATCTGATAAGCTGAATGTAGCCGTGATGATTGACGAAACACCGCCCACAGCCGAGTCATTCAGGAAGACTTGGGCCAGCTGCGGTGATGTCAGGCATGACATCACCAGATCTCAGATGTCATGAAGCTCGGGGGGGTCACTTCATGGGGATGAGCGGACCACAATAGTGCCACTCAGAGGCAGAATTGGCTGAACAAGGTACTTTATAAAAAGCCTTCCCTATCAGTTTTACAGAGATGTGATCACTATTGCAGAGTAGTGAACCACCCCTTTAAGGTTTCTTTTCTATTCTCAATAGATTGATTTGTAGCTGTTAGATTAAGTGCAGCCACACCTTTCTGCTATATAAACCCCCTCCTTACTCTCTCCTTTGCCAGCTATAGCTCATTCTATGCTGACCTGTTAAGGAGTGGTCTCTTGAGAAAGCTGTGGTTCTCTTTTTCCAGCAGGATTCAGTGGAGTAACTCTCAGAAGAAGAATTTGAGTTTCTGCTTGTCTCCCCTTCCTCATGTTGCCATTTTATTAGTAGTAAGACTAGTGTCTTGCTGGCCTGTGCACTAGTCAGGGCAAGTTCAGGGTCAGCCAAGGCATGTGATTTCAGATGGGGGGAAGGACCCGTCTAAGGATGTTAGGGAGCTCAAGGCTCATGTGAATTAGGTGGTGAACCCTCTGCCCTCTCCCTAGCGTCAGGACCTATCTTTTCAACTTCCCTTTCATACCCCTCCACTTACGCGCATGTGTCGCCCTGGACAAGCCAGGGGACACGAGTAACAACACCACCGCACCCCACACTCCAGGTAGGCACACCTGCTAACCAGAAATCCTTGTTGCCTTCCTCCAGAGGTTGATGATGCACACCAGGGGGTGGGCCAGGCGGTTGGCTCCGCCCATCAAGGAGCTCACAACTCTGGAGGCGGGAAGTGACCAGGCGGAGAGAGCTCAGGGGAGAGCTGGTGAGAGGAGTTCTGTCAGGGAGGAGGAAGTGGAAGGAGTGAGGAGTAGCCCAGGCAGGGGCTAGAGTAAACAACCAGAAGTGAAAGTAAAGAAAAGGAAAGTGGAAAAGGAGGAAAGCAAGAAGTGGAGACAGCGCAGAGAGTGTGAAAAGCCTGAGAGCCCAGCTTTGTGTAGGGCTAGAACAGCAAGGTCAGCGACGGCGGTGACTGTCCGGAGTGGGACAGTTCGGAAGTTCCTGGAAGGACCCCGTTGGCTGTGTGCCCGGTGGTCTGGAGCAGTGTTCCGAAGGACAGTCAGCACCAGGGCAGGGGCCTCTCGGACCCCGGCAAGGCTAGGAGTCGCCCAATTTGCCGAATCCGTCAGTGACGGGGACGCAGATCCCCAAACAACAAAGTCCCGATTGACGGCAACAGCCCGACCATTAACGGGGAGACACCGCCACCGCCAAGGCACCAGTTTCCCCAGGGCCAGCGCCTGCGGGCAAAGTGTAGAGCTCCTCCGGCCCAGATTGCAGTCGGGGAGCGGGTAACCGGAGGGAATCCACCGATACCATCAGACCACACAGGTGCAAGGAAGAGAGAAGTCACCGTCACCTACCGGGAGTGCAGGTGCAGCCGTCTGTGGGACCGTCCTACCAGCCGTTGGTTTACCGTACAAACTGTGTCCGTGTCAGGCTGAGTGAGTACCATAGTGCCGCAAGGCACAGCGCTGCCCCCGCGTCCCTGCACCCTCCAGGCCCTACACTTCACATCTCTTCACCGGGCCCCGGGATCACCAACCCCTACCCACGGAGGGGCAACACAACACCTGGCTGCTCCCATCACCATCCCCGGGACCCCCACACCGAGCAGCGGTGGTCCAATCACCACAACCGTGGGTGGCGTCACGAACTATAACCCCAACAAACACCCCCCTTTCACTCACGGGCGAGGAGTGCCGCTCGAGACACCCCGGGATCCGGCCCGCAACTCGAGCCACCAGGAGCCACTGCCGGACCCGAGCAGAAGGGGTGAGCGCGGTGTGCTGACACCCTCCTCCCCGCCCGCGACAACTTGGCGTCACGAACAGGATCTTACCGCTCTGCCGTCAGGTAGAGGTGCGCCTTGTTACCGCCGGAGGTATCCGGCAGAAAAATTTCAGAAGTCGCCATCTTTGGCGCGAAAAGTTCCCGCTCGAGCGTCTTCTCGAGCAGTAGAAGCGCGAAGGCCAAAACTCCGCCCCGAGAGAGGAGGGGCCGGAAAGAGCTAAGGGGGACGCGATGGCGGCCGGCCGCATGTAGCTGAGGCTATACAAGCAGGGACGCCAGGACTCTGCGGCCATTTACTGGTTCCTGGAAGAAGCCGCTGCTAAGGATGCTGAGTCCGACCAACAACACCGTGGTCCCCGCGCCTTGCATCGCGGCGCGGGTGGAAGTCCGGACCGTCCAGCTAAGCAGCCGTCTGCAGGTCCGCATGCAGCTCCTCCTGGAGGAGTGGGAGGCCGACATGGTGGAAGTGGTGGCGGCCATACGGAGACGCGAGGTGGAGGGAGTCTTGGAAGGGAGGGTAAGTGACCCACGCCCCTGTGCCCCTAGTGGGTCGGTCATCGCGGCTGAGGGACCCGGTCCATACCCGCTCGCCCTGCTACCTCCCCCGCCACCCGTGTTTGCTGCTGCTGCCCCGCCACTAGGCCCGCTACCACCACCACCGGTAGCGGTACCCTGCCAATCCGCCCCGGCGGACCGACCTGCAGCAGAAGCTCGTGACCATTCTGATACACTCCCCTGGGAGAAGCCGAAGGCTGAGGCCGTCAGCAAAGATGCACCGGAGGCACGGCGGAGATGCAGCTGCCAGGAGGCAGAGGAGGCCATGTCACAGCGGGGTCCCTCGTTACTGAAGGTGCCGGTCGTAGCCGACACGGAGGGACTCTGGCTGGGTCCGTCCCCCGCACACGCTGAACCGGAGCAAACAGAAAGTGCTCCCGGCTGGGAGCGGCGGCAACAGCAGCTGCGCAGGAAGATCGATGCCCGAGAGGGGTGTAGAGCGGATGTGCATGCCCGCATGTATATGGAAGAAGATCGCCTGCAGCGAGCTACCATTGGGGTCCAGAGCGGTGCACCATGTGAAGGTGGCACTAGAGCCCCACGAGTGAGAATGGACTGTTGAGCCGCAAAAGACAGCGGATGCCCGCTGCAGCAGTCCCCGTTGGGACCACCTGCTTGTTTGTTGTTTGAAAAAGTTAAAAGTTGAAAGTTTTGAAAAATGGAAAAACACTGATTGAACCGAGTTTTCACCTGATTCACCGTGTGATTTGCAACCGGCTGGAGCCGGCACCGTTGTCCCCGTGGGGACCGTTTAAAGTTTAAAAAGGCATAGGAACTATCCATGGACAAGCCCGTGAACTCTGCAGGGCAACCACAAACGTTAGTGGCTTGTAAATATGTTGGGTACCGTTACCGTTTCCGCAATGCCGCCTCCGGAGAGGCAGGTTGGAGGGAGGGCCCTGAGCAGAGCAGGCCAGGGCCCAGCCACCAAAGGAACCGGTGGCCACCCTCTGGAGGGCAAGGACAGATCCCGCTCGGGTGACTTGTGCTGGACTGTGGGTCAAGGGGTGCTGCCTGGGTTTTAGGGGCAGCATCAGGGCCAGGTTGCTTGGGTGGGAGAGAGCGGAAACCGTGACCGTACACCGTTGAAACGTTTAAAGTAAAATGTGCCTCCCGTCTTGGGAAGAGTTATTGAAATGTATATATGTTTAACCCTGTTATCCCCTTTACAGAAAAATAAAACCGGTGTAGGACGGCAGCCCGCGGACGGTCTGCATTTTGCTAAGGGGGAATGTGTCGCCCTGGACAAGCCAGGGGACACGAGTAACAACACCACCGCACCCCACACTCCAGGTAGGCACACCTGCTAACCAGAAATCCTTGTTGCCTTCCTCCAGAGGTTGATGATGCACACCAGGGGGTGGGCCAGGCGGTTGGCTCCGCCCACCAAGGAGCTCACAACTCTGGAGGCGGGAAGTGACCAGGCGGAGAGAGCTCAGGGGAGAGCTGGTGAGAGGAGTTCTGTCAGGGAGGAGGAAGTGGAAGGAGTGAGGAGTAGCCCAGGCAGGGGCTAGAGTAAACAACCAGAAGTGAAAGTAAAGAAAAGGAAAGTGGAAAAGGAGGAAAGCAAGAAGTGGAGACAGCGCAGAGAGTGTGAAAAGCCTGAGAGCCCAGCTTTGTGTAGGGCTAGAACAGCAAGGTCAGCGACGGCGGTGACTGTCCGGAGTGGGACAGTTCGGAAGTTCCTGGAAGGACCCCGTTGGCTGTGTGCCCGGTGGTCTGGAGCAGTGTTCCGAAGGACAGTCAGCACCAGGGCAGGGGCCTCTCGGACCCCGGCAAGGCTAGGAGTCGCCCAATTTGCCGAATCCGTCAGTGACGGGGACGCAGATCCCCAAACAACAAAGTCCCGATTGACGGCAACAGCCCGACCATTAACGGGGAGACACCGCCACCGCCAAGGCACCAGTTTCCCCAGGGCCAGCGCCTGCGGGCAAAGTGTAGAGCTCCTCCGGCCCAGATTGCAGTCGGGGAGCGGGTAACCGAAGGGAATCCACCGATACCATCAGACCACACAGGTGCAAGGAAGAGAGAAGTCACCGTCACCTACCGGGAGTGCAGGTGCAGCCGTCTGTGGGACCGTCCTACCAGCCGTTGGTTTACCGTACAAACTGTGTCCGTGTCAGGCTGAGTGAGTACCATAGTGCCGCAAGGCACAGCGCTGCCCCCGCGTCCCTGCACCCTCCAGGCCCTACACTTCACATCTCTTCACCGGGCCCCGGGATCACCAACCCCTACCCACGGAGGGGCAACACAACACCTGGCTGCTCCCATCACCATCCCCGGGACCCCCACACCGAGCAGCGGTGGTGCAATCACCACAACCGTGGGTGGCGTCACGAACTATAACCCCAACAAACACCCCCCTTTCACTCACGGGCGAGGAGTGCCGCTCGAGACACCCCGGGATCCGGCCCGCAGCTCGAGCCACCAGGAGCCACTGCCGGACCCGAGCAGAAGGGGTGAGCGCGGTGTGCTGACACCCTCCTCCCCGCCCGCGACACGCACACCCAATGTTCCCTCTCCCCGGCATGACAAATGGATGCCATTAGGCAACTCAATCCTTTTTGTAAGAACCTAAGGTTACTTTCACACATCCGGATTTTTGCTCTGCGGCACAATACGGCGTTCTGCAGAACAACCGCAACCGGCTTTTGTAACGCCGGTTGCGTTTTTTTTTGCATAGACTTACATTAGTGCCGTATTGTGCCGCAGGGGCTTGCGTTCGGTCCGGTTTTTGCCGCATGCGGCAGATTTACCCGATGCCGCGGCCGGATCGAACGTTCCCTGCAACGTTTTTTGCTCCGGCAAAAAACACCGCATCGCGCCGCATCCGGCCGCTGCGGCGCATTTTTCAATGCATGCCTATGGAGGCCGGATGCGGCGCGATGCGGAAAAAATTGCATCCGCTCGCCGCATGCGGTTTTTTTCCACTGCGCATGCTCAGTAGCATGCCGCAATCGGAAAAAACCGGACGGGCCGCATGTAAAAACTTATGCAAAGGATGCGGTGTTTTCGCCGCATCCGTTGCATAGTTTTCACAGCCGGATTGAGCCGCAGTGCTCAAACCGGATGTGTGAAAGTAGCCTAGTACTTTTATAGGGTGATGGACTTAATTATTGCTATGTACATAGCTACAAATTAGTCATAATATCAGGCAGACAGCACTTTTTTTCCTCTGTACGCTTGCACCGGTGCCTTTGGCTGTTTGATATTTATAGCACCGTTTATCCTAAAACAATTCATAGTTATTTATTGCAATAATAGGAAAGTATTCTGTTTGCCGCTTAGAGAAAACAGGTTTATTAAGCAGAAATCTCTGTCTATATCACTATGTCATAAAATAGGCAGTTTTCTCTCGAATTCACATTATTTTTAACAAATGCTTGGGAAAAAAAAAAGAAAACAGCTAGAGAAACTCATTTTCAATCCTCCATCTCTTGTGAGAATTTGTATGTAGATTACTTTGAAATTGGAGCGGAGTCTTTTCTTGCTCTGTCATCACTAATGGAAACTGTCTTTTTACTGCAAAAATGCCGCGCACCAATCAAAATTATGTCCCGTCTTCGGAATGATAATTACGTGAGATTTTAAATACATTAATAAATATGTTCCACGTCCTAGTAGCAAATCTGTCCTTCATTTTCATAATCACTGGAAGTAATATGCTTAGAATATCTAAAGTTAGAATTTCATTCCATTCCAGAAAAGCTCAAGAAATGAGCAGAAAAAGTAAAGATTCGACATTTTAAGCCAATAAAATCATAACATCTGTCAGCTGAAAAGCAAGGATATTCTGTAGGAATCAAACCGAGTGCACAGTTGTGGATTTTAGAAGGAAATGTTTTCCATCAGTCAGGGGTTTACACAAATATCCTACCTGTTGTGGCTCCATGGTTTTATTCCAGTTGGAAATCTTTGGTGGCTATTTACTCAGAAAACAGTTATATATTAGGATGAAAGGAAAGGTTCAGCTAAGGACACATTTCTATATGTGACATAAGGGTAACTATTTATTTCTTAAAGGGAACCCGTCAGGTGTAATATGCACCCAGAACCACGAGCAGTTCTGGGTGCATATTGCTAATCCCTGCCTAACTGTCCCTGTATCTAGTAGCATAGATAAAGAGATGTTTAGAAAAAGTATTTCTAGAGATCTTTTATAGTATCTTAATGAGCATAGGGACAAGTCGCAAAAGCGTTAGTTCCTTTGGCTAGTTGGCCCCCCTGTGGGCATGCCAATGTAGCACCCAGGGGGCAGGGGTTGTCAGGCACTGGGTGTCTCGTACCGGCGTTACTCGTCACCAGGCGGGTGTGATAATCCGGGATGTCGCGGTGGCCTGCCCGCCTTCGTGCCCCGAGGTGTACACCAATATGGTGGGGGTATTAGTAGGATGAATGTTTTGACGCCACCTGTGATATGTGGCCAGGGATTCAGAAGCCGCTGCTGTCCTCCGGGGCAGATGGTATTAGCAGCCAGAGATGGTATCACTCTCCACAGGTGGAGCGGGCCCCAGGGAGGATGATGAGGGGAGTAGTGATGGTGTTTGAGCACCGAGGCGCGGGGCGGCGGTGTCAGTAATTAAGAGTCAGAGTCAATTGCTGCGGTTCCAGGTGTCTTTACTCACTCTTTGTGCTGTGCCTCTCGCCCAGATAGTACTGGTCACCTGCTATGATGGGCTCCGTCGAACCCAAATCCCTTCAGAGGTCAGACCAGTGAGGTGCTCGGTGTGTTCCTTCCTCCAAGCACCGTATGTGTTGGAGCCCTATGACATAAAGTTACTTAGGGACCCCAGTTTGTCTCGAGTAGTACTCTTGCCAAGGTACCGCAAGTCCACAATGGGACTTGGTCCAGTCCAAGACCCCAGATCCTATCTGGTACTGTGCTTTCAGGCTCTTTGTGGCCAGGGAAGCTTGAAACCTTCCTGTCCTGGCAGATTCTGGAAAACCAACTTGGAGAATGATCTTCTCTAGGGTCCTGCACCCTGAGTGTGGCGCCGGTTCCGAGGGAGCTTTTAAGCTCGTACCTCGGCAACCGCAAGAGCAACTCCTCTGTCCCACCGGAGCACTGGTAAGACACATCTACTCCTTTCTTCTCCTGCTGGAGAACTCTCTAAAAACTGTTATGCTGACTCCTGACTCCCCCTAATTGCTGCTCCTCCCCAGGTCCCTGTCACTAGTGGGTGTTGTCCCCCCATGTTTGGAGGCTACCTTAAGACCCTACCCTAGCCCGGTCCCCATTGGGGAGGGAACCTGGTGGTGTATTTGAGTGTGTAAGTGATGAAACCAGTACCGACCTTCACAGGATCCGGGTGCAGCATTACACCTTAAATCAGGTGCAATACTCTGTGGCGACTGAAGCCTCAGGGGCGCCACACTAACATGCTAATGAATAGGCTGCATCAGAGGTATGGTCGATGTCACCGCTCTCTGTTGCCACCGCCCCCCGACGCTGGATTTCGTCTCAGTGCAAATGATCAGAAGTCCCAGACTTCCAGTCATGCGTACTATAAAACCGGGTCTATGTGTCCCAGCTTCACACTGGTGTAGAGCGCATGACCGGAAGTCTGGAGACGTTCTGATCATGCGCATGGGCCGAAAACCAGTGGTGGCAGATGAGGTGAGAGCAACCATGCCTCTGACGCTACGTATTCATTAGCATTTTAGCACGCCCACAGGGACATGCTTACATGAAGAAGGGTCCGACTAGCCAAGAGAACTAATGCCCTTGAGACTAGATACTAGCCTCATTAGCATATGATAAAAGATTCTAAAGATCTCTTCATCTATGCTAGTGTATACAGGGACAGTCAGACAGGGTTTAGGAATATGAACCAAGAACTACTCGTGGTTCTAGGTGCATATTGTACCTGACAGGTTCCCTTTAATGGGGTTTTCTAACAGTGAAATACTTTTATTTTTCAGGCATGGATCTCTTTAAAATAATAAATGGAGGCATTCTCACCTTTAAGTGTCTCCATGGATCCAGTAAGGTCTGCACCAGCTCTGGAAGCCATACCTGCTGATCTCAGAAGTCACCTGACCGCTGCAACCAGTGACTGCAAGAGAGTGTCATCAGAGAAACTGTTTTGCTCGTAGGTGTGTGGCACCCCAGGACCTGGTCGCCACAACAGCATTGCCATCCCAAAGGGTTAATGCTGAGCCTGGAGGTAATTAGGAGATCTATTGGCCAGTAAGGTTAACATCCAACGCAGTTCTCCCTCCGGCCAGCAGGGGGAGCTCTGAACCTGGAATTCCAGGGAGCATTCCTTAAGTCTGGCCTGAGGGAGGAAGTAGTGTTCAGTCTGTAGAAAGGAAGCAAAGAGAACAGATGCAGAGTAGTGCTGCCTTGTGAAACTGGGGCCTAGAGCTGGAATAGCTTGGCCCAGTGAAGCAAGAAGTGCAGAGAGGCACAGAAGAGACTCGGACATCGGAGTCTGTGGTTGCCAGGGTATAAAATCCTTCCCTGGTAGCCGAATCTGGAGGGCAGGAGAGCTGCAAGCCCCCTGGCCCAGAAGCAATCTGAAGGTAAAGCTGCATCCCAAGGGCCCGGTGTGGACTCCAGCAGAGAAGCACCAGAGAGGGCCTGCGCAGTCTACCACACAGAAAAAGGGACAAACCACTGGTCCCAGCAGCAGGAGGGCCTTTGCTAAATTCAGAGTGCAGGGTCCTATAGAAGAAAAGAAAGATTAGGGAGTAGGCCTCATACTCAACTGGCCAAAGATCACTTCCAGGCCGGCCGGACCATCCTTACCATCTGGGATGGTCTCCCTGGACTAAACTGCTGCCGAGTAAAAGAGGAGAAGGTAAAGAGACTACTGTTTGTGCCTGTTTCTTTCACTGCCTGTCGGCTCTGCACCGTGTTATCCACACAACACCATAGACTTTCACGAGCACCAACAGTGTCCCCGGGGCACCGCTCCACCTGTGGGGAGCAGTACCACCATTGCTGCCGTATCATCACCCCGGAGGCCTCACACAGCAGCGGCGGCTTAATAGCCGCAAACCACAGGTGGCGTCACGAAACAAATACTTTAATTGCTCCCAAGTCACCAGCCATATTTACTGACACCCACCAGGGCCACAAAGTCGGGCCCCACCACCACTGACTACCCCCGGACTAGTCCGGCCCAGCACCGGGTGTCCCATAGCTCTGGGGTGGGCGAGTCAACCTTGGTGTTACGAACAGGATTTCGTGCCCGGCGCCCACCGGGTACTGTGCGCCTTTGAAAAGACTGTGTGTTTACTGTTTGAAGACTGCCGCCGCCATTAGCTTCGCTGAGTGCAGGAAGAAGGGGGGCGTGCCCAAAAAAGAGCGCGAAGGGAGCGCGCCATCAGAGCGGAGGGTCGTTAACCCCACGCTACCCGGAAGAGATTGTAAAAAGAAAGCGGAGCCTGGCAAGGTTCACTAAGGGGGAGGAAGATGTCCGACACCGAGGGAGAGCCGGTGGCTGTAGTAGTTCAAGACGCACCAGCACCGGCCAATGTAATCCCAGTCGCCGTCGCCCCAGCCCCCGCGGTAGCGCCGGTAATGCCGATCACAATGTCGTACATCCCGGGAGCAGAATGGCTGCCGCAGTACTCCGGGGAGTCACATACCCTGAGCGACTTCAGAGAAAGGCTGCACAGCTTGTTCCGGGTGTATCCGCTGACTGAGAGCCAGAAGGTGGGCATATTAATGGGGCAGCTAGCCGGCGCGGCCCAGCGTGAAGTGAAGTCCTGGCCTGATACAGATAAAGGGACAGCAACCCAGATACTGGCCAAGTTAAAGAGTACTTTCGACACCCGCACCGCAGCAGAAATAAAGATGAGATTCTTTGGGTGCAAACAATGGGCCACAGACAGCATAAGGGACTATGCCTTAAACTTGCAGGAGGCCCTGAAAGCAATCAAACAGGTGGACCCAGAGAGTGTACGTGAAGAAGAAAAACTCCTAACTGAGCAGTTCATAGAAGGGCTCCTGTCAGATGCCCACAGGACCCAGCTGCGTATCATGGTCCTGCAGAACCCTGCTCTGGACTTTGCAAAGTTTAAGGACCAGGCCATCCGGGTACTGAGGGAATCTACACCGAATGACCCAGTACCCCTCCGGCCTTTTGCTATCACGTACCCCGGGGTGGTGTCTGCAACATGAGCCGCTGCAGGGGCTGAGGCGCAGTCCCTGGAAAAGGATCCCACTGCAGAGCTCAGACAGCAGGTCCGGGAGCTGACCAAGACTGTAGCTGCCCTTGCCAAGACCGTGCAGTCTCTACAAGTGACCCCATCGCCTGCAAGAATCGAGTTGGCCTCCAGCCCAGATGACGTCCAATGGATGCGACAGAGGAGGATTCCGCCGACCCGAGGAAAAGACACAGACCGGTATGATTCAACGGGACAACCGATCTGCCGCCGCTGCAGCCAGGCGGGCCATATTGCAAGACACTGTCCTTTAAATAGGCCGAGCCTGGGGCCAGGAGCCGACCCCCAGGTGTAAGGAAGCCCGGCTCAACCCCCAGTCACAGCAAGTATGTGGGAGGACGCCCGGTCCTTCCTATTGTGCTGGATGGGATCCCTTTGAATGCCCTCCTGGATACGGGGTCCCAGGTAACAACCATCCCTTATAAACTGTACAAAAGATATTGGGCTGATTCAGACATTGACCATGGCCCAGATGATGATTTAACAATTGTGGCCAGTAATGGTCAGCCCTTACCTCAAATTGGGTATAAAGAAGTAACCATTAAAGTGGGGCAGGTAGAATTGCCATATCAGGGGATGATAATTGTAGATATTGATCGCAAAGAATCTGACCCACTGCTAACCATTGGTACAAATGTGATAGAAAATTGTATTGCTGAAGTGATAATTTTGTTGCAACAGGCGTCTGAAACTGCCAGCTCCGGGCAGCAGCGTGCCCTACAGAGGGAGATCAGAGCCCTGATGAGGAGGCAGCAGGTAGAGCTGGCCGGAGGAGAAATTGGCAGTGTGAGGGTAAGTGACCCCCTCCCCATTGCAATACCCCCAAGAAGTGAAATGTTGATATGGTGTCGGGCAGCAATAGGCCTCAAGGGTCAGGATTACCAGGCCTTGGTAGAACCGGTGTATTCAGACAGTAGGCCTGGTGTCCTGATAGCCAGAGGGGTAGCAGACGTCCGCAAGGGGAGAGTGCCCATCCGTGTCCTGAATTGTGGGGAGGAGGAAGCCAAATTGCCCCGGTACGCCACTGTAGCAAAACTGTACACTGTCAGTAACAATACCATCAAAGCAGTGGAACCCTTGATCCCGTCCGACCAGGCGGAAGACAATGGCTCCAAGGGGCAGCTGGAAGACTGGTGCCAAAAATTACATGTGGGCACCGACTCCACCCCCTCACACCAAAAGCATGGGGTTTACCGGGTGGTACAGGAGTACGAGCGGGTCTTCAGCAAACACCCCCTAGATTTTGGGCAGGTAAAAGGAGTTAAACATCAAATCCCCACGAGTGATCATCATCCCATTAAAGAGAGATACCGCCCTGTACCCCCAGCACAGTATCAGCGTGCCAAAGAAATGTTACGGGAAATGAAGGAGGCTGGGTTTATCAGAGATAGTTGTAGCCCCTGGGCAGCTCCACTAGTGCTCGTAAAGAAAAAAGATGGTACAATGAGAATATGCGTAGATTACAGACAAATTAACCGCATTATACATAAAGATGCTTATCCACTACCCAGAATAGAAGAGTCACTAACGGCCTTAAAATCAGCTAATTATTTCTCCACCCTGGATCTCACCAGTGGGTATTGGCAGGTTCCCGTGGCAGAGGCGGACAAAGAGAAGACTGCATTCACGACACCAATGGGTCTCTGCGAGTTCAATTGTATGCCGTTCGGGCTCTGCAATGCCCCAGGGACATTTCAGAGATTGATGGAGTGCTGCTTGGGCCATCACAATTTCAAAACCGTGCTATTGTACCTGGATGACGTCATAGTCTACTCCAAGACCTACGAAGATCACCTGAGGCACTTAGCAGAAGTGTTTGAGTCCCTGTCGGAGTATGGCCTGAAGATAAAGCCGTCCAAATGTCACCTCTTGAAGTCAAAGGTACAGTACCTGGGTCATGTGGTCAGCACAGAAGGTGTGGCACCTGATCCGGAGAAAGTCACCGTAATCAAGGACTGGCCAAGACCCACCACGGTAAAGGAGGTGCGGCAGTTCCTTGGGCTGGTGGGCTACTACCAAAGGTTCATTGATGGTTTCACAAAGATAGCAGCGCCTCTTCAAGATCTCCTGGTGGGCCAGCCAAAGCAGGCTAAGAAGCAGAGCCCTCCATTTGAATGGAACAGCCAAATAGAAACATCTTTTGTCCGGCTGAAAGGGGCTCTCACGGGAGAAGAAATTTTGGCCTACCCTGACTACAGCCAGCCGTTTGTACTGTATACAAACGCCAGCAACGTGGGACTGGGAGCAGTTCTGTCCCAGGTGCAGGGAGGCAGAGAGAAGGTGATAGCTTACGCCAGTAGGAAGCTTCAGCCCACAGAAAGGAATCCAGAAAACTACAGTCCGGGAGTACTGAATTTAACTAAGGGGGAGTGTGGCGCCCCAGGACCTGGTCGCCACAACAGCATTGCCCTCCCAAAGGGTTAATGCTGAGCCTGGAGGTAATTGGGAGATCTATTGGCCAGTAAGGTTAACATCCAACGCAGTTCTCCCTCCGGCCAGCAGGGGGAGCTCTGAACCTGGAATTCCAGGGAGCATTCCTTAAGTCTGACCTGAGGGAGGAAGTAGTGTTCAGTCTGTAGAAAGGAAGCAAAGAGAACAGATGCAGAGTAATGCTGCCTTGTGAAACTGGGGCCTAGAGCTGGAATAGCTTGGCCCAGTGAAGCAAGAAGTGCAGAGAGGCACAGAAGAGACTCGAACATCGGAGTCTGTGGTTTCCAGGGTATAAAATCCTTCCCTGGTAGCCGAATCCGGAGGGCAGGAGAGCTGCAAGCCCCCTGGCCCAGAAGCAATCTGAAGGTACAGCTGCATCCCAACGGCCCGGTGTGGACTCCAGCAGAGAAGCACCAGAGAGGGCCTGCGCAGTCTACCACACAGAAAAAGGGACAAACCACTGGTCCCAGCAGCAGGAGGGCCTTTGCTAAATTCTGAGTGCAGGGTCCTTTAGAAGAAAAGAAAGATTAGGGAGTAGGCCTCATACTCAACTGGCCAAAGATCACCCCCAGGCACTTCCAGGCCGGCCGGACCATCCTTACCATCTGTGATGGTCTCCCTGGACTAAACTGCTGCCGAGTAAAAGAGGAGAAGGTAAAGAGACTACTGTTTGTGCCTGTTTCTTTCACTGCCTGTCGGCTGTACACCGTGTTATCCACACAACACCATAGACTTTCACGAGCACCAACAGTGTCCCCGGGGCACCGCTCCACCTGTGGGGAGCAGTACCACCATTGCTGCCGTATCATCACCCCGGAGGCCTCACACAGCAGCGGCGGCTTAATAGCCGCAAACCACAGGTGGCGTCACGAAACAAATACTTTAATTGCTCCCAAGTCACCAGCCATATTTACTGACACCCACCAGGGCCACGGAGTCGGGCCCCGCCACCACTGACTACCCCCGGACTAGTCCGGCCCGGCACCGGGTGTCCCATAGCCCTGGGGTGGGCGAGTCAGGTGCAGGAGGAGTGGTCCCAATGGGCCGCAGCACCGGTTCAACCTGAGGGGCATAACTAAGCGACTACCTCGTCTTCACTAGAGCCTCTGATGGTGAGGATAGGCTTGTGCTCGAAGGTAGACACCAGGTGCTTCTCAGGAAAACCTGGTACTGCGACAGCTGACCCCAGGGGTAGGGAATACTTTTATGGGGACAGATATAGGCAGGAAAAGTCTTTGTTACAGACAGGTGCTGCCAGGATGGCTGATGCAGAATGGACAGCTAGGACCAGCAGGTTTGGAGGATTCGGCTGATATGACAGGTGTACCTAGTACAGCTGGGACAACATGTACTGGTGGGTGCAGCAGGTGTAACTAGTACAAGTGGCACGGATGGTACAGCCGGTGAAGAAGACACAGGGGGTTCTAGGACACAGATACGTATAACCAAACACAGCTATGGATACAGCAAATGGGAATGGGTTCTGACAACTAGCAATGCATCTCTATGATTACACCATGTTAGCCAGGGGGAGGATGCCTTAAATATCTGGGGCCTCTCAGCCATAGGCTAAGAGGCACTTCCGGATTAGGACATCTGACCCTTTAAGACTAGGGGAGATGGCACTATATAAGCGTGCTCCCAGGAGACCTGTGCTGCGCAGACTATGGGAGGGGGAGGCAGGGACGGAGGGTGAGTGTGTGCGCATCTCTGCTGGGAGGAGGGAACATGACAGTGTGAGGACGCCAGTAACGGCGTAACAGAAACATCCAATAATGTGCTGATCTACACTGCGGCAGCCAATCATAGACTACACTGGTCCTGTGACTTCTGATCGGAGTAGACTCCTCTTTCAGACCTGGCACAGACCTTCAGTGATGGATCCACAGGGGTGCTGGAAAGTGAGTATGGCTATGTTTATTATTTTAAAATCATCCATACCAGAAAAGACGTGTAAGACAATTTGCTTAAGACGTTCTATACTACGCTTAGCTAGATACATTTTAATAGGTTATTACTAGTGATGAGCGAGCATGCTTGTTACTACTCGGTACTCGCACGAGTATCACTGTACTCGGGCTACTCGGCGGGGACCGAGTAATCTCGCGATACTCGTGCTGTACTCGTGGTCTTCATGTTGGCGCTCTTTTTACAGCCATCCCTTATGCAGGGATTGGCTGGCAGACCACTGCAATGCCACAGCCCTGTTACTTGTGGAATTGCAGTGATTGGCCGGCCCTCACAGCATGACCGTGCCTTTAGCCCGACACTTCCCCGCTCGGCTACGGCCCCTCCCGCACTCCACTCCGCGTGTATATATATATGCACGCTTACACACACACGCACGTTTTTTTTTTAATTTAAAGTTTTATGGTTTCTACATGCTGCCGGGGATCATTTCAGAATAATACTCGGGTCTCCCATAGGATAACATTGGGCTCGGTGCTCGGGCCGAGTACACGAGTATTTTGAGATGCTCGGCCCGAGCCTCGAGCCCCCGAGCATTTTAGTACTCGCTCATCACTAGTTATTACTAGTGATGAGCGAGTATGCTTGTTACTACTCGGTACTCGCACGAGTATCACTGTACTCGGGCTACTCGGCGGGGACCGAGTAATCTCGCGATACTCGTGCTGTACTCGTGGTCTTCATCCCTGCATGTTGGCGCTCTTTTGAGAGCCAGCCCTCATGCAGGGATTGGCTGGCAGACCACTGCAATGCCACAGCCCTGTTAGTTGTGGAATTGCAGTGATTGGCCGGCCTGCACAGCGTGACCGAGCCTTTATACCGGCGGGCGCGCTGTGCTCTGTACACAGCCATCTCATATTCCCTGCTTTCCACGCCCACAGGCGCCTATGATTGGTTGCAGTGAGACACGCCCCCACGCTGAGTGACAGGTGTCTCACTGCACCCAATCACAGCAGCCGGTGGGCGGGTCTATACTGTGCAGTAAAATAAATAAATAAATAATTAAAAAAACCGGCGTGCGGTCCCCCCAATTTTAATACCAGCCAGATAAAGCCATACAGCTGAAGGCTGGTATTCTCAGGATGGGGAGCCCCACGTTATGGGGTGCCCCCCACCCTAACAATATCAGTCAGCAGCTGCCAAGAATTGCCGCATACATTATATGTGACAGTTCTGGGACTGTACCCGGCTCTTCCCGATTTACCCTAGTGCGTTGGCAAATCGGGGTAATAAGGAGTTAATGGCAGCCCATAGCTGCCACTAAATCCTAGATTAATCATGTCAGGCGTCTCCCCGAGATTCCTTCCATGATTAATCTGTAAATTACAGTTAAAAAACACACACACCCGAAAAATCCTTTATTAGAAATAAAAAACACTAACAAAGTCCCTCATTACCAATTTTACTAGTGATGAGCGAGTATGCTTGTTACTACTCGGTACTCGCACGAGTATCACTGTACTCGGGCTACTCGGCGGGTACCGAGTAATTTTGCAATACTCGTGCTGTACTCGTGGTCTTCATCCCTGCATGTTGGGGGGAGAATGACCGACAGACTGTGAGAGGGGGACAGACAAGACAGAGAGAGACAGACAGAGCGAGACCGACCGACGGGAGATAGAATGAAAAAAAAAATGACCGACATCGTTAGTAAAAAGCACAAAACGTGCGTTTTGGACATCGGAGTGCCACACAATGTTTTACGTAAAATCTTTCATGTATTAATCTCAAAAAATAACATACACCAGCTCTATCTCACTATTGGGTATGTGCCCTTAACATTTCCGCCATGAAAATTCATTTTGGTGTCATTTTGGAAGGTTTTCTGGTGAGTCCGTAAAAATGGCGTAAAACGCGGACAAAATTGTTCACAGCTGTGACTTTTGAGTGATAAATGCTTCAAGGGATCTTCCCCATGCTGTTGCCATGTCATTTGAGCACTCTTCTGAGACTTTTGTGACATTTTTAGGGTTTCTACATGCTGCCGGGGGTCATTTCACAAAAATACTCGGGTCTCCCATAGGATAACATTGGGCTCGGTGCTCGGGCCGAGTACACGAGTATCTTGGGATGCTCGGCCCGAGCCTCGAGCACCCGAGCTTTTTAGTACTCGCTCATCACTAGTTATTACATTGCCTGGCTAATAACAAGATCCTTTGTTCCTAATCTGTAGCTAATTTAGCTCCAATCCAACTCTGAGCTTGCAGATAAAGATATTGTACAAGATTAAAATAAGGCTGGGGGGAAACAATGACTCTGGTTGCATGACCGCACTCCCTAAATGTCCCTTGAGCAAAAACATTTGTGTGACATGTTTGATTTACCATCGTTCAACAATTCTAGGGCTGCAACTGAGCTGCCAAAAGTAGACAAGCCTCATTGGAAGCTGCAAGTGACTTACATAGAAGTCACTTGAGTCTTACAACCAAAAATCCAATTTTGCGTTGGGCATGGGCGTAGTCACGAAACACCATATGTTACTTTATAACCACCATTTAATAGTTCATATGAAGACCGCTATGTCACATTTTACTACAACGTCTGACAATTGTCAATGGGGTTATGTTGAGACCTACAGTCCCTGACAGAAATTATGTCGCTTATCCATGTTATGTAATTAAAAGCTTATAACCTGACTTTAAATTCATCCATTGGTTTCATAAATTACTCTTTTGAAAACTGAAATCCTCCCAAATTTGGTTTAGGTTATGAAAATAAAGTTGCTGCAAAGGTGAATATTGGTCATTTAATGGAAACAGAAAGGTCAGATTTTGGCAAGACAAAAGTTTTGTCGCCCACAGAAAGTAATGTGAAATTCAAACAAATAATTAACTTCTAATACAAAGATATGTTGCATAACATTGGTGAATGAAGTTGTGGTGCTATTAGAGCCATATTTAATATTTTGTGACTTCCATGAGCTTGAAGGACTGCATCCATGCGGTTCAACAATGATTCATACAATTTATTGATGAAGTCATCAGTAATAGCAAAGAATGCAGTCTTACATGCCTCCCAGAGTTCATCTAGATTCTTTGGTTTTGTCTTTGCAAGATTCCTCTATTATCCTACTCCAAACATCCTCAATGATGTTCATGTCTGGTGACTGGGCTGGCCAGTCCTTGAGCACCTTGATCTTCTTTGCCAGGAGGAACTTTGTTGTAGAGATGGATGTATGAGATGGAGCACCATTTTGCTTCAGAATTTGACCTCTTTTATGATTGGGAATGTAAGAGGTAGCTAATACTTCTTGATATTTTAGGCTATTGATATTGCCTTCCACCTTGCAAATGTTTTGCACACCCCCATACTGGATGTAACCCCAGACCATGATCTTTCCACCACCAAACTTAACAGTATTCTGGATCCATACGGGCTCCAGTAGGTCTCCTGCAGTATTTGCGGTGGCTGTGGTGTAATTCAACTGAAAATTCATCAGAGAAATCCACCTTCTTCCACTTTTCCAGCGTCCATCTGTTTAGCAGGCTGTGGGACTTGGCAAATGCCACACAGTTTCTTAATTGCCTTTTGTTTAGTGCTGGCTTCTGGGCACTGATTCGACCATGGAGGCCATTTCGAGACAGAATCCTACAAACTGTTCTAGTTAACACAGGGACTAGAGGTGACCAGGCCTTTTGGAGCTCTGCTGCAGTGGAAGAGGGGCTGGCTTTGGATTTTCTAATCAACAAACTTTCCTCCTGAGCAGTTGTCTTGCGGTGTCTGTCGGACATGGGCTTGTCAAAAACATCTCCAGTCTCTTCAAAACTTTTTTTTAATTCTTTGTACTTGACGCTGAGACACATTAAAGGTGCCAGCCACCTCTACAGTGGATCTGGTCTTCAGCCTCTTGATAATCAAGGCTTTGGTCATAGGGTGGATTTTAGCATGTTGTCAGAGGTCAAGTTGCAGTTCAACTGAAGGTCTGGGGTGCTGGGTTTCTTTTTATACACACCCACTAATTAACCGATCATTTAGTGAGCACAGGTGAGGATGTAAACTAGGATTGGGTGCATTATACGACAAGTCGACAAAACTTTTGTCTTGCCAAAATCTGACCTCTCTGTGTTTCAGCTTTCAAAAGAGTAATTTGTAATTTATGAAACCAATGGATGAATTTAAAGTCAGGTTATAAGCTTTTATTTACATAACATGGATAAGCGACAGATCTTTTGTCAGGGACTGGAAAGAAAATGGTTTTGCTCTTGAAACTTTTCTGAAAATTGCATTTCCACAGCCGTGATATAATCCTTGACCAAAGGGTTTTGTAAAAAAACAAAAAAACAAAAACAAAAGCTCTACATGTGTTGAATTAATTCAATAGTTTATCACTGAATTCAATTTTTAGTTAAGAATAATAAAAAAAAGAGAAACTCTTTTGGTAATTGTTAGTGATTTGTTTTCATATAATGCTTACTAAATACTGAGTATTATTCCACCAAAGGCAATGGCGAAATGTTGCCTTCTAAAGCGGGCTTTACACTCTTCGATATATCTAACGAGATGTCGGCGGGGTCACGTCGTAAGTGACGCACATCCGGCTTCGTTAGTGATATTGTAGCGTGTGACAGCTATGAATGAGCAGAAATACTCACCTTCTCGTTCATCGCTGACATGTTGCTCATTTTGTAAAAATCGCACGTCCTGTTGTTCATCGTACCCTGGGCAGCACACCTCGCTCCGTGTGACACCTTGGGAACGATGAACACAGCTTCCCTGCGTCCCACCGGCAATGCGGAAGGAAGGAGGTGGGCGGGATGTTTACGTCCCGCTCATCTCCGCCCCTCCGCTTCAATTGGCCGGCCGCAGTGTGACGTCGCTGTGACGCCGAACGTCCCTCCTCCTTCAGGAAGTGGATGTTCGCCGCCCACAGCGAGGTCGTTCAGAAGGTAAGTTCGTGTGATGGGGGGTTACAGCATTTTGCGACACGGGAAACAAATTGCCCGTGCCGCACAAATGATGGGGGCGGGTGCGATCGCAAATGCGATCGCACAATAAATTGTAACGTGTAAAGCAGGCTTAAGAGGTATGACCTGCACCACACAAGTCCACTCACTCAGCCAGGGCCACGGTTTTCTTGTACCGCACTGAGGCTTCCAGAGTCAATCACACGCCACCCTACGACTGCACACAATAACTCATCTTCTAGAAAACAAACCCTTTAAAGGGTTATTCCAATCTTTGAAAGGCACCATCTATCCAAAGGACAGGTGGTATCTTGTGGATCGATGGGGGATGGAGTTTAACAACGGACACTCATGTGGGTGCGCCACCTCTCCATTTATTGTCTGTGGCACTGCCGGAAAAAGCTGAACATGATTGAATTTTGCAACATATAAAAACAGACATTCTAAAAATAGTCCTAAAACTGTAATAGTTTCACATCACGGATGATAAATGCATAATAAGTCAGATGTTTGATTTACTACATTCTGAACTAGCTACTTAGTGTCTAAGTTGTTACTGTTCCTATTAAACATAATTAGCATATCATCTCATTACCATAATATAGTAATGACTGTCATCCAAGGAATAGGAACATACAAATTTGATTCTGATGTATGACTTTTAGAAGGTTATTAGTAAACAGTTTTGTCTCAGATTGCTCTGCCATAGACAATATTCTTTGCGTTAAATGCACAATTGACTTTTGCATATATTTAGAATTGGTTGAAATGCACCCGAGCTCTGCTGCCTGTAGGTAAAATATTGATAATATAACACGTGTCACACGTGTGATAACACACGGAGAACAAGAACTTTCAACTCACCTGTCCCTGGAGTCGCTGTCCGTGGTGCTGATCTTTGGTCTCCAGTCCTGCCGACTCCCCGCTGCTGCTGCTTCCGGCCGCAGTGAAGTGAATATTAAATGAGCATAATGAGCGGGGGTCGGCAGCAAGTGACAGCAGCGGCAGAGACAGGAGGGCTGGGGAAGGTGAGTAAAGATTTGTTATTTTTTTCTCTGACACGTGAGTTTTCTCCGCCGCGTGTCACACAAGACTGCATCCACACTACATCCGTGTAGTCCATATGCGGGCCGTGTGACACCCGTGATGCTGGAGAGAACGTGGACATGTCTACGTGTGGAACACCCGGGCACACGTATGCTCCACACGTACACACGTGCCATGGCAAAACATGCACGTGTGCGCAGACCCATTGATTTTAATGGGTCTACGTGTGTCCGTGTCTCCGGTACGTGCAGGAACGGACCTAACACGTACCGGAGACACGTGCGTGTGAAGGGGGCCTACAAGAGAGAGAGGACCCTGCTAATCATAAGAACTTACACTCTACAGGAGAGAGAGGAACCCGCTGACCATAAGAGCTTACACACTACTGGAGATGACCCCACTGACCATAAGAGCTTACACTGTATAGAAGAGAGACAGGACCCCACTGACCATAAGAGCTTACACTTTACAGAAGAGAGACAGGACCCCACTGGCCATAAGAGCTTACAGTCTACAGGAGAGAGAGGACCCCACTAACCATAAGAGCTTACACTCTACAGGAAAGAGAGGAGAACCCACTGACCATAAGAGCTTACACTCTACATGAGAGAGAACTCTCTGACCATAAGAGCTTACACTCTATTGGAGAGAGAGAGGATCCATGCTTACCATAAGAGTTTATAAACTCTACAGCAGAAGAAAGAGGCTTACCCAATGACTCTGGAGATGGAAGTTGACTCTGCTGCACAAACTTTGCACTGCTGGGAGCCGCTGATTTGTGATGTCCCAGGTACTGACCACCACTGTACAAAATATGATAATCCATTAGATGCATTATGGGGAAACCCACGTGGCAATGCAAAAAGATATTAGCCTGTTTTCCCTGATACTTCAGCAGTGTGGAAAATGGTAAATGGTGTTGGGTAAAGGCTACTTTACACACTGCGATATCGGTCCCGATATCGCTAGTGTTGGTACCCGCCCCCATCTGTTGCCCGACACGGGCAAATCGCTGCCCGTGCCGCACAACATCGCCCAGAGCCGTCACACATACTTACCTGTCCGGCGACGTCGCTGTGACCGGCGAACTGCCTCCTTTCTAAGGGGGCGGTCCGTGCGGCGTCACAACGACGTCACTGAAGCGTCACTGAACCGCCGCCCAATAGCAGCGGAGGGGCGGAGATGAGCGGGACGTAACATCCCGCCCACCTCCTTCCTTCCGCATAGCAGCCGGGAGGCAGGCAAGGGGAGCTTCCTTGTTCCTGCGGCGTCAAACGGAGCGATGTGTGCTGCCGCAGGAACGAGGAACAACTTCGTTACTGCTGCAGTAACGATTTTTAAGAATGGACCCCCATGTCGCCGATTAGCGATTTTGCACGTTTTTGCAACGATGCAAAATCGCTTATCGGTGTCATACGCAACGGCATCGCTAATGCGGCCGGATGTGCGTCACCAATTACGTGACCCCAACGACTCCGCATTAGCGATGTCACAGCGTGTAAAGCCCCCTTAAGGGTTTGGGTTTTTTTTGCAAACCTCAAATCGAATATCAAAGTGTTCAAATTCACTCAAAACTGTGAATTTCCAGAAATTCAACTAAAATTTGATCCTCTGCGGATTGATCCGCTCATCTCCACTGGCTTCTCTGGTTCTTATGGGAACTCTTTCTATTAGACATTTGCATATCTAAGACAGGAAAACCCTTTTAATCAACATCTACATATTTGTCCATAATAAGTGATAAATGATCAGATTTAATATTGTTTGTTCACTGTTTTTTAGAAAATTAAGTCACAAAACACCATCCTTATACCATACATATAGAAAAACATACATTTTTTTCTCCTTTTACCTCTCCCTCTGTTGCCGTAATGAATAGTTCATCTGATCTTGGTTTATAATAATTCTTAGACTGACAGGTGGTAATAGCAAGAGAAAATGAACAATATGAAGTTAAAAATTGTATCTCCACGTAATATCCTTCATAATTTATGAAACCTACAGGCACAATAAAAACAGCTGAAGTGTGTCAGCTGAAAGGATATTTCTGTGCTGATAACTGATAATCGGCGTGGAAAGGCAGACATATTAAATTTGTTTGTATGTTTTTTTCATTCAAAAGTGGAAAAAAGGACTGCGAATAATGATGAATATTCATGGCGGTTGTAAGGTTTGGGGTCAAGGATGCTTTCCTCACCGATCCCCCGCAGTTCTCATTCCAACACCCAACCGAACTGTCACTGGTCTCTTCTTTCTGGTTCCATCCCTTACAATTTCATCCATTTAACAAGTTGAGACAACCACTTTAGGCTGGAAAAATGTAGAGAACATTTACCAAAATTCATTAGTTTTTTTTACCTATACATAAGTTTATACACTACCAACCATAACCAGGAACTATGGAAGAATGTTTTCTTACATATTGTCACAAAATTAGATGCATTGCTGATTCTGACTAATTTGACTTGTGCAAATTTCATATGGTACGTAATGATGGAACAGGGGCTCCTAGGCTGGTCCTCGGACTCGAGACCCTGCGCTGTCCCTTATCTTGGAGGTAGGCTTGATGGTAGTCAGGTCAGAGCCCCCAGCATGACACTGACTCCTGTCTGAGCCCTGATCTTTACCATCCCCTCTTTCACACCCTTGGGTTAGGCCAGAAACACAATAACCAATAACCACAACTCCATAGAAACGACATAGACAAGGGAGATTGAAAACTTGTTTACAACGCACTCAAACACAAAGGAGAGACAATATGTGTACAGGGGAATAAAGACAAGGGAAAGAAGTAAACACATAACAGGGAAACTTCCACAGTACGCAAAGTTGCAACACAGATCACCATAAATAGGATCCCCAACAAGACCGGAATCACTGGAGCTATGCTGAAGCTATTATTGGCACTGAATAGCAAAGTCCAGAATCTTTTATAAGGGTATGGTTCTACTTGCGTATGACTCTGTGAGTCTCGCATTGGTAACACCTGACACGGCTGCACACTCTCCTGACAGGAGCCGGTCAGCTGCATGTATTTCTATGCAGCTGCACGCTCGTGTCCGGAGAGCATTAGGCTGTGCTGGGTGATACCGATGCGAGACTTGTAGAGTCATACGCAAGTGGAACTCCAGCCGTAGAAGGAGACTGCTGTGCTTGGTAAATAGCACCCTGAGCTCCTAGTAGAGTTTCGCAGGTCAGGAGGAATTAACTCCTCCAGGACTGAAAAACAGAGCACATGAAACAGCCGATGCCCAGCTTTGGCTGAACAACTAGGAGACATCAGGCTGCCTGTCAGGCTCTTCAGTGTGAACAGAGCCTGATGCGGGGAGACACTTAATGAATCTGGACCTGAACACGGCATGACAATAGCTATACAAATACTGCCATTAGTTGAGTTTAGAGATGAGTGAACATGAGGTACCGAACGTAGACTTTAGAAAAAAAACAGTGTTCAAGTTCAGAGTTCAGGCACTTTACGTATGCAAACCACTCTTGTGAGCATCGCTGTGCTTAGATACAATTGGTTCTCAGCCCAGTGCAAACCACTTGCAGTGTTCAAATGGCTTGCACTGGAGATAACAACAGCGTGATCGGATGTAGTGTGCACCCCCCCAAAAATAATTGAAACGTTATTTGTTTATGGCTTCATGTGGGCGGACACCCAAACTACCCAATTAGTGACTGCCATTAGGGCTCAGGTCAAGTCCAGGACCCTAACCGAACTTTTTCAAAAGTCCGGCTGAACCGGTCGAACTGAACTTCCATGGGTCCACTCATCTCTAGTTGAGTTCACTCAAAGGGTTATTGCTAACTTATTTAATGCATTCCAATCCATAGAGGCTACAGGAGTCAAATAGTTCAAAATGGCTTTCTGGTCTTGGTATAAAATTAGGGAGGGAATCTAAGTTCTCGGTACACATTGAGTATTTGGTGAGTTTTTTACCCCAGTATTTCTAGCCAAAACCAGGAGTGGAACACTTCTGTGTTTATCACCCACTCCTGGTTTTGTCTTACAAACACTGAGGTTAAAAAAATCACCAAATACTCACCATGTGCACATGGTCTAATGTGGTGATCCTAACAGTGTGTAATAAACATACAGTTAGGATTCTGCTTTGTCTCATAGTTCCAGCAGTCGTGAGTTGACCATTCATATACAATTCCCGGTCATGTGCCAAAAACTTTCTCTTTCACTTTTCTCAATGCAGAAATGCATTTAAATAATGAAAAAAAGTCCATATCCTTTGATGTCATGCTTTTTATTTGCAGAGATTGCCATATGATCAGGGTATCTCAACACTCAATCCAAACCATGATGAAGTAAATAGAAGCCCAAACGACAGAAGCTTTATATGAATGACATGAGAAGAAGAAAGTATGAACCCATTGTTATATGTATATATCACTGTCTGATAATGGAGAACGTTCACTGGAAAACTACCTGCTATAGCTACAGACACATGGAAGAGTTAAACTAGTTATTTTTGCCCTTTAATTACGGGAGAGCTGCCAGGTGCCTGGTGAGTTCATGCACTAATCACCAGCTGATTCACAAAACTACTTTTGCAGGAAATTGCAGGGAAGTTAAAAATAGTCACCGAATTTTAGAACATAAAATACATTCCTGCAGGTGCCGGTAGCAAACGTTATCAGAGCAGAAACTCAGACAGCAACGGCTATAAATGGCAGCGTGCGATCTGACAGCAGGAATACATAAATTGACCCACTTAACAATTTCCTAAAATTTATACTAACTTAACTCAGACTTGTTTAATGTTCTTATGCCGTTGCTATTTCTATTTGTCTTCTACTTGCTTAAAGGGCTTGTGCCACAATCGCAACTTATCAGCCATCCACAGGGAAGGTGGTGACTAGAGATGAGCGGATCTGACAACATTCGTCATATTGGGTGATTTTACCATGAAGCAGCAAAGTTATACTCCATGAACTGAATATTCTCTATTATTCTTTGAGGTCATCAAGAACCTGGAGCATAATAAATGTAAGATGTAAAAAGAAAAAACTTACTGCTCACCTCTCAATAACATGCAGGAAACTGGACAGTGGGCAGAGAACAGTGGGGGTAGCCAGAGAGGGGAGTGGAGAGATGAGTGTTACGGCCGGTGCGGCAGTTAGCGTTACGGTTAAGGTGGGAGTATGGACCTACTGGATGGCGGAGCCTGGGCTTAACCTAGAGGGGCATGACTAAGTGCCTACTGGGTCTTTTCCAGAACCGCTAATGGCGAGGTAGGACTTGGCTTCCAGTTGACACCATGTACCACTCCAAGCCAAGACAGTCCGCTGGTCCACAGTAGCTGACTCGAATAGTAGCAGGCAAGACAGAGTCAGAACCACAGGAAGGAGTCTGGACTGTCAGCAGATGAGATCTAGTTGGAGCCACAGGTGAGACAAGTGCAGGAAAGGACTTAGGTACAGACACCAAAGGTTCATTTACAGATACCTCAGATTGGATCAGGTTCAGGTTTCAGGTACAAACAGGATAGTTGGTACAGGTAGAACAAAGACGGGTACAGGTACATGAACCAGGCAGGTACTAAAACACAGGCTGGATGGGTACTGGAACACAGGCTGGGGTACAGGGGAAGGCACTGTCAGGATCACAGGCATAGAGATAGAGGAACGGGGACCTGACAATATGACTAGTACACATGTGAAAGACTAGTAACTAACATTGAACAGGCACCTCTCAGAAGGGGAAGGTGCCTTAAATAGCCAGTGCCTCCCAGCCTTAGGCTGGGGACAATTTAGGGTGTGCGTGCGCTGTCCCTTTCAGAGAGGGGTAGCATACTTGTGCCTGTCCTAAGGCACCTGTCAGGAAGCTTGTGTGCCCTGCACAACTCCTTGCATGTGGAGACACCAGACAGAAGGGTGATCCCAGAGAGAGCAGAGAGCAGAGCAGACACAGGGGAACAGCTGCAGAGGTAAGTATGTGCATCAGTGAGTGTATCAGCATCTCTGCTAGCTGGAGGGAATAGAGCAGGGTAGAGATGCTGGCATTACAATGAGTATTTTTTTCTTTTCCTTTTTAACCTTTTGCAGGCCTTTACTTATTTAGCAATATGGCAAGTACAGCTGGCCTCCAATTTATAGAATTCGCACTGAGTGACCAACAAAATCATTATTCTCCAGATTGGGGATTTTTATAAAAATTTAGGAAAATTTAATTATATTAGAAAAAATGTGTCTATCTTAACTTGCAACGTTAGAGTTCCGCTGAGCTCAAGAATGGGCCCTCCAAGTCCCTTATATGAATGGAGCTGAAGGTATACAGCACCATTCAAAGTCTATGGGACTGGCAGAGATCACAAAGTATAGCACTCCACTAATCCATTCAGTATCGTACAGTTTAAACGAGTTGTCAACCTTTGGGGACAATTTATTTTCTTACTTAAATGCATGCAGTTGGGGCTAAAAAACAATGTATGCAATTGGCTTTCATTAAAAAATTTTCACAATTTGACAACTATAGGCACTGTGTTGCATTGTCTGTTGCTGGCTGCGGAATAAGTTAGTGGAGTTGGACATATTATCTTTATTTTAACAGATGTGTTGAGGACATGATTTTATGACATTTACTGTTGCACTTTGACAGGTTCTCCTCCTGCTTTTGTTACTGCAGCTTTGCTCACAGTGTGCACAGTCATTCAGTCAATAAAATGGCTGCTGGTGTAGGAGAAAGTGACCCGACCTGTCCATCAATTTCCTCCAATAGAAAAGCAGTTTTCTCATGTGACAAGGCTGATGGACAGGTCTGGTCACATGCTCCTCTACCAGTAGGTTATGGGTAAGGTAAGTCATTAATAGAGATAAGCAAACCTGAGGTTCCGTGTTTGTACCAAACACAGGTATTCCAAAAAAAAAAGTTCGGGTTCAGAGTTCGGGTGCTTTGCGTATGCAAACCAGTTGTGCGAGCATCGCTGTGCTCGGGTATGCTCCATGTTCAGCCCAGTGTGAGCTGCTTACAGTGTTTGAATGGCTCTCACTGGGGGGTAACAACAGCGGGATCAGATGGAGTGTGCATCAAACAAACAAAAAATGGAAAACTCCACCAACCCTCCCCCAGAAGTGATCGTCTCATGGCTGGCTGCATGTTCGCAGAGACCCGAACTGCCCAGTTAGTGACTTCCATTAGGGTTCAGGTTAAGTCCCAAACTGAACTTTATCTAAAGTCTGGCTGAACCCGCCGAACCAAACTTCCACAGGTTTGTTCATCTCTAGTCATTAATATTATTGGTAGAGGTTCAACTCTTGTAGCCTACACTGGTCAGTTGTTTGGAGTGGCCACAGTTCTGTAAGATTTTCAGCTTTTCTGATGTTTGCCTCAGTGTGACAGCTACTTGAATTGAATGGAATAACAATACCAATCCCACCATATCTGCTACAATGTAGACAGCAAATATGTAAACAGAACCAAAGAAGGTGAAACACTACCCAAACAAGTGATCAAAGGGCGTACTTAAATGGGACCTCTACTGATCTAGTGTTGATGATTAGAGATGAGTGGACCTGTGAAGGTCAACTTTACATGAAGTTCAGTTCGGGCTTGATCGGATCTTGATCCAGAAGCTCGAATCCCATTGGAAGTCACTGATTGGGCAGTTCTACTCTCTGCCGGTCAATAATAGAGCATTTCCGGGAAAGACAGGGTGGGTTTTGTTTGTTTTTTTTGTACATACTACATCCGATGAGGTCATTTTTACCTCCAGTGAGAGCCATTCAGAGACTGCAAGCGGCTTGCACTGGGCCTATCACCGAGCGTACCTGAGCACCCCGATGCTCAATCAAGTGGTTAGCATATGAAGAGCACCCAAGCTCCAAACTTCGACAATGATTTTTTGGTACCAACTCCAAACTTTACAGTTCTACTTCCCTTATCTCTATTAATGCCCTATTCCATAATAGACCATCAATATTCTAATCTAAACCATAAATACCTCTTTCAGACAGAAATAATAAAGTTCCAGTGTATCAGGTTTGTCTTTGGTGATCCTTCAATAGCATAAATTATTTGTTTTCATCTCTCCGAATAAGATAGAAAAATTTGCTTACCAGTCCTAGTTTCACCTGTTCTGCATGGAAATGAAGTGCATGGAGCCACACAGGTCAAGGCTTCAATAAAGTGAGATAAAAAATCCAAATCTCCAGCATCCAGAATCCATGTTCATTCCAATTTATTTAGAGAGTATAAAAGACACCAGCCACCAGACAAACTACTGCTATGAGCAAACACCGACGCATTTCGACTATGGAGTCTTATTCACAGTATATATACCAAGAATAAGACTTCATAGTCGAAACGCCTCGGTGTTTTTTCATAGCAGTAGTTTGTCTGTTGGCTGGTGTCTTTTACACTCTCTAAATAAATTGGAATGAACATGGATTCTGGATGCTGGAGATTTGGATTTTTTTATCAAATGGGTTAAAATATTAGAATAATCATTTTTATACATTTTGATAAAGATATTCATGTCCAGGATTTTCAAAGGACAACCAAAAAACAAATGGAAAAGTAAAATGGAAGAAAAAAGGCCGCTTTACACGCTGCGATATCGTGACCAATATGACTAGCGTGCACACCCGCCCCCATCGTTTGTGCGTCACGGCTAAATCGCTGCCCGTGGTTTACAAAATCGCGCGAACCCGTCACACTACTTACCTTCCTAGCGACGACGCTGTGACCGGCGAACCGCCTCCTTTCTAAGGGGGTGGTTCGTTTGGCGTAATAGCGACGTTACTAAGCGGCCGCCCAATAGAAGCGGAGGGGCGAAGATGAGCGGGACGTAACATCCCACTACCTCCTTCCTTCCTCATTGCGGGCGGCCACAGGTAAGGTGAGGTTCCTTGTTCCTGCGGTGTCACACATAGCAATGTGTGCTGCCGCAGGAGCGTCAAACTACATCGTACCTGCAACAACGATAATTGGGAATAGGAGGGCATGTCACCGATTAGCGATTTTGAACGTTTTTGAGACGATTCAAAATCGCTCATAGGTGTCACACGCCACGACATCGCTAACGCGGCCGGATGTGCATCACAAATTCCGTGACCCCAACGAGATTGCTTTAGCGATGTCGTAGTGTGTAATGCGGCCTTAAGTAAAACTTTATGCATTCCAACTTTACACATATTATAACCAGCTTTAAAAAAAAAGTATGCAAATTTTTCAAGACTTTTCTAGAAAGTGTAAAAGAAAAGTGCTGAGGATGCATCGAGTTTTACAGTTCTTTCACATAATTTTGTTCTGTAACAGCAATTTCTAAAGCACCTTTGTAGTGGTAGATTTTATAGGTAGATAGTTTGACACCTTCATAAACTCTACAAATTGGTCTCAATGTTTTGCTGAGTTGCTTCTAAGTGAAGCGTTGTGCAAGAATATCCGCATCTCCTGCAGGAGCCGTTAAAGTGTTGTATTGTGTTCATTGCTCGGTGTTCGGAGTGTTTGCCAATTCCTTGCTTTTAAATAAGTTAGACTTATTTTGTCATGCTGAGTTCGTTCATACTAAACCTGAAAATGGCCGTCTGGGGTGTATTCCTTTAAATGTAATTGGTATAGACTTGTATTTAAAGCAGAATTAGGTAATTAAAAAGTGCAGGCGGCACGGACTATGCAAATGAAAGAACTTTGGGATGAAATATGACATTTTGCAGTCATGTGTGCAGAATTTAAAAAGTGTATCATTATGCATTTTAAAATTGATAACCCCAGAGTTGGCTGTCAACGAGATATTAAATTTCCAGTAAATGAAGTTTATGGGAAAGGGGATTTATCAAGACCACGGGCATAAGAAATGAAAAAGGATAAAAAATAAAGAAAGGACGTGATATGAAAAATGACTTTCAATTTTAAGGTGGAAGTGGCAATTATCTGAAGGTGACATCTCATATAAATATGTAAACATGTGGTGAATAATCGACTAATGATCACTTCTACATCTACGGCATTGGTCATTTTAAAGAAAAAAGTGGGTCAATCTACAAATAAAGTCCTTTTAAAAGACTACCTCTTTAAGGCTCTCCGTAATCTAAACTCATGATCAAAGACTATCATTATCTGCACTAGATTTTTCTGCTTTCAGTTACTCTATTTAGTACATTTCGGGAAACCTCTTTAAGGCTATGTGCGCACTAGAAATGTGAAGTTTCTCAAGAAAATTTCTTGAGAAACTTCTGCCAGTGAAAGATTTCCGGACCTGCGGAAAAAATCCGCACCAAATCCGCATGCGGTTTTGCCGCGGATTTGCCGCGGATTTACCGCGGATTTACCGCAGGTTTGTCCCTGCAATAAATAATAAAGATAATCGATAGACAGATAATGGATAGAGGGAAAGATGGATAGATAAATAGATAGATAGATAGAGGGATAGATAGATAGATGAATAGATGAATAGATAGATAGAGGGATAGATAGATAGATGAATAGATGAATAGATAGATAGATAGAGGGATAGATGGATAGATAGATAGAGGGATAGATGGATAGATAGATAGATAGATAGATAGATAGATAGAGGGATAGATAGATAGATAGATAGATAGACAGATAGATAGATAGATAGATGAGAAAAACCTATATAATGTCCCACCCCCCTGCATTTTCTAAGCTGGCACCCTTTAGTGACTTTCATGTGGCACTAAAGGGTGCTTAGCCTTGTATTTAGCCATAAAATAAATAAATAATTAAAAAAAAACGACGTGAGGTCCCCCCATTTTTTGTAGCCAGCTAGGGTAAAGCAGACGGCTGCAGCCTGCAGACCACTGCTGGCAGCTTCACCTTGGCTGATAATCCAAAAAAGTGGGCACCCCACGCTGTTATTTTAAATTATATAAATAATTTAAAACAAAAAACGTGCGGTCCCCCCCATATTGGATCACCAGCCAAGGTAAAGCAGACAGCTGGGGTCTGATATTCTCAGACTAGGGAGGTCCACTGTTATTGGACACTCCCCAGCCTAAAAATAGCAGGCCGCAGCCGCCCCAGAAGTGGCGCATCCATTAGACGTGCCAATCCTGGCGCTTTGCCCCAGCTCATCCCGCGCCCTGGTGCGTTGGCAAACGGGGTAATATATGGGGTTGATGCCAGATGTGTAATGTCACCTGGCATCAAGCCCTGGGGTTGGTGAGGTCAGGCGTCTATCAGATACCCGACATCACCAACCCAGTCAGTAATAATTAAAAAATAGACAACAAAAAAAGTTTTATTTGAAAAAACACTCCCCACATAGCCTCTTTAACCAATTTATTGAAAAGAACAATCAATCCACGTCCGGCGTAATCCAATAAGGGGGGGGGTCCCACGGCGATCCATACCATAGTCGCTGTCCCAGTCAATGAAGAACAGAATGTTCCCCATTGGCTGGGAGAGCTGTGCAGTGACCTGAGCTAACATCAATAGGTCAGCTCAGGTCACTGCAGGGGATGACGAGCGCTGCCATCAGGAGCATAGATGAGATCATTACCTTCTGTGATCATCTCCTGTACTGCTGATGTCAGCGCTGTCACTGACTTCTATGCCCGCCGCGTTGTCAGAAGTATCGCGAGAGCCCGTGACGTCACCGCTAGTGACAGTCTCGGGCCGCTCGCGAGACGGGCATAGACAGCAGTGACAGCGCTGACGTCAGGAGGCAGGAGATCGTCACAGCAGGTAATGATCTCACCTCCTGACAGCAGCGATCGTCATCCCCGCGGCTCCCAGCACTGCAGGATGTCAGTGTCTGCCTGCGCTGCAGCGTGACAGGCTGCTGACACTGTGGGCAGACAGCCGCGAGGCTGGAGCGGGACACAGACTTCACGGGCACCTGGAGGTCGCACGGAAGTGCTTCTGTGCGGCGTCCAGGGAGTGTGACGTGTGTTTACTCTGCTCCGCCTCCTCTTCCTGGCATAATGACATCGCTTCCTGCAAAACCGCAGGCAGCGATGAGCATTCCCGCAGGTAATTCGCGGCTATTCCGGTGGTATACCGCACATCATTGCTACCTGCGGAATACCCCCGGAATACCGCAGGTACCTGCGGAAATTAATGGACATGCACATTTTCTCAAGAAAGTTTCTCGAGAAAATTTTCTCAAGAAATTTTCTTGAGAAAAATCCGCACAGTGCGCACAGCTATTTTTTTTTCTCATTGAATTTCATGGGAAATGTCTGCACAAAGATTGCAGACATTTCTCAAGAAATTTCCAGGGCAAATCCGCGGGTAAATCCGCAGGTAAAAAGCTCTAGTGCGCACATAGCCTAAAAGACCAAGCAAAATTGCAATTAAAATGAATCTTCTACAAGGGGTAATCATCTAAAAATAATGTAAATTTATATAGGATGTAAATAACGTATATCATCAAAGAATTTAGTGTAGATCAGAGGTGGTTTTCATAAAATAGTCTCACTTGTACAGGATTTTGGCCCACGTCCTCGAAGTGACAGAGGGTGGATGTACCAAAGCGGCAGCAACAATGATGCCTTTCAAGAAAGGGTTGGTCCTGGTTGGTCCTGTCCCCAAAGAAGTGCTGGTGTAATGCTCACGGACGGTGTAGAGGCAGAAAGCTTAGTGGACCCATTGGGCCACAGAAGGATCCCGAGCTTACCCCTTGGGGGCTTGACTAAGCACCCACCGCGAGGTAGATGCCAGATCCTACTCTTAGGAAAGTGACTGGGACTGTGGCAGCTGACCCCCAGTACAGGTGATGGACTCAGGAGTAGACGAGTACAGGTGGGGTGACTGAGGCAAGCTGGACAGGCAGGTGCAGGCAGAAATGGTGGGCACGGCAAAAGTACACAGATATGGGAAGGCAGGTACTGGAGGCAGACGCAAGATTAACAGGGCAGGAGCTGAGGACCTGGCAACTAGTTGGTAGCAGACTGGAGACTGACTGACTACCTAGAGGCATTGCGCAGGCACATCCCCTAAAGGGAGATAGCCTTAAATACACAGTGCATCTCAGCGACAGGCGTACGCATCTTAGGTTCACTACCAGGAACCCTGTGCGGCATGTACAGGGCCCGGGAGGGTAAAGAGGCAGCAGAGCACATGGGTGGCTGCGTGGCACCAGTGGAAGACGCCACCCGGCCAAGGTGGTGAGTAAGTCTCTGCTGAAACGCCGGCACTACAGCTAGGTTCATGAATGGAAAACAAGAATGGCCTTCAAGGTCATGAAAAGAGTACTGAGAGGGAAATAAACACAAGAACCTTCTGTCTTTGGTAGAGATGAGCGAACCGGTCGCGGTTCGGCTCGAGGTCGAGGTCAGTTCGCCGAACGGAGGTCCCGTTTGAGTTCGGTTCGTCGAACGTTCAACGAACCGAACTCGAACCGCATAGGAAACAATGGCAGGCAATCACAAACACATAAAAACACCTAGAAAACACCCTCAAAGGTGTCCAAAAGGTGATAAACAACTCACAACACAACACAAACACATGGGAAAGTGACAAGAGCCAATTCTCATGCGAAAACAAAAGAGCGTAACGAGGAAAAAGAGGATGAGACACAGATATAGGCATGGCACGCCCTTCTAAAATCATGTAAAACACCGCAAGGTGACTCCAAGCAGAGTCTCCCTTTTTTCCAAAAATTGGGCCACACACACACCCACCCATTCAGTGGCAGCACTTGTGCCCCAGTTGTACACTTCACAGCTAGATTTGCATCAAGCACATTCAAAAATACGCCATTCTTAACCGTCCCCAGGATGACACCGGGGTAGGTAGCAAAGTCTTTCCTGATCCCAGCTCTGTTCATCTTGGATCATTTTTAAAAACAATGTAAGTAAGGGTTACTCCAAGCGGAGTCTCCCTTTTATTCCAAAAATTGTGCCCCACACACCCACCCATTCAGTGGCAGCACTTGTGCCCTAGTTGTACACTTCACAGCTAGATTTGCATCAAGCACATTCAAAAATACGCCATTCTTAACCGTCCCCAGGATGACATCGGGGTAGGTAGCAAAGTCTTTCCTGATCCCAGCTCTGTTCATCTTGGATCATTTTTTAAAAACACAGCAAGCAAGGGTTACTCCAAGCGGAGTCTCCCTTTTTTCAAAAAATTGGGCCACACACACACCCACCCCATCAGTGGCAGCACTTGTGCCCTAGTTGCAAACAGGATGTTTTGATTTGCATCAAGCACATTCAAAAATACGCCATAATTTACTGTCCCCAGGATGACACCGGGGTAGGTAGCAAAGTCTTTCCTGATCCCAGCTCTGTAACTTGGATCATTTTTAAAAACAATGTAAGTAAGGGTTACTCCAAGCGGAGTCTCCCTTTTTTTCCAAAAATTGTGCCCTACACACACCCACCCATTCAGTGGCAGCACTTGGGCCCTAGTTGTACACTTCGCAGCTAGATTTGCATCAAGCACATTCAAAAATACGCCATTCTTAACCGTCCCCAGGATGACACCGGAGTAGGTAGCAAAGTCTTTCCTGATCCCAGCTTTGTTCATCTTGGATCATTTTTAAAAACAATGTAAGTAAGGGTTACTCCAAGTGGAGTCTCCCTTTTTTCCAAAAATTGGGCCACACTGACACCCCATCAGTGGCAGCACTTGTGCCCTAGTTGCAAACAGGATGTTTTTCTTTGCATCAAGCACATTCCAAATCCACAAGCATTTACTCTCCCCAGGATGACACAGGGGTAGTAAATTCCTTGTGGATCCATGACTTGTTCATTTTGATGAACGTTAGTCTGTCCACATTGTCACTGGACAGACGCATGCGCTTATCTGTCAGCACACACCCAGCAGCACTGAAGACACGTTCAGAGACAACGCTGGCAGCTGGACACGACAAAATCTTCAAGGCGTAACTGGAGAGCTCTGGCCATTTTTCAAGATTTGAAGCCCAAAATGAGCAAGGCTCCATTTGCAAAGTCATGGCATCGATGTTCATTTGGAGATACTCCTGTATCATCCTCTCCAGCTGTTGACTATGTGTTAGACTTGTTGTCTCTGTTGGCCTTGCAAAAGAGGGTCTAAAAAAATTATGAAAAGATTCCATAAAATTGCTGTTACCAGCACCAGATACGGTCCTACTGGTACGGGTAGACTGTTGAAGATGACGAGACCGTCCCATGTTTGTCAAGTTACAACTGGGAGATTCACTCCCTGCACCTGCACGGTTGTTTGGTGGAAAAGCCGAGCGAAGATCGAGTAACAGCTTCTGCTGATACTCTTGCATACATGCGTCCCTTTCTATGGCTGGAATTATGTCACAAAATTTGGACTTGTACCGGGGATCTAATAGTGTGGCAAGCCAGTAGTCATCATCACTTCTAATTTTGACAATACGAGGGTCATGTTGGAGGTAGTGCAGCAAGAAAGCACTCAGCTCGGCCCAGGCGAAGGGCCGCACCCAGGTTTGCAGCATTGTCGCACACGGCCTTACCAGGCTGCAGGTTGAGTGGAGACAACCATTTATTAAACTCGGACCGCAGAGCTGACCACAACTCCTCAGCTGTGTGACTCTTATTCCCAAGACATGTCAAGCTAAAGACCGCCTGATGACGTTGCGCTCTGCTGCCAGCATAGTAATGAGGGGTGCGTGATTCCTTCTGCGCAGTGAGAACGCTGGTGGCCTGACCAGGCAGGCTTGGGGCGGAGGTGGAGGACACAGATGAGGTGGAGGAGGCAGAAGCAGTGGCGGAACTTGGACAGACAGAGGATTGACACACAAGTCGTGGGGACGGCAAGACTTGTGCAGCAGACCCTTCACCATCTATCACCATAGTTACCCAGTGCCCAGTCAGCGACATGTAACGTCCCTGTCCATGCTTACTGGTCCAAGTATCGGTGGTAAAATGCACCCGTTCACACACAGAGTTTCTCAAGGAAGCGGTGATGTTGTGTGCGACATGCTGGTCTAGCGCGGGCACACCTTTCTTAGAGAAGTAGTGGCGACTGGGCATCTGGTACTGGGGCACAGCGACAGACATAAGGTCTCTAAAATCCTGTGTGTCCACCAGGTGGAAAGGCAGCATTTCGGTAGCCAAGAGCTTACAGAGGGATAAAGTCAACCTCTTAGCTTTGTCATGGGTCGCAGGAAATGGCCTTTTATTTGTCCACATCTGAGGGACAGAGATCTGGCTGCTGTGTGTAGACGGTGTTGAGTAGGGTGTCCCTGGAAAAATGCAGGTTTGTGAGGAAAGTGCAGTCGGAGACATGTTGTTGCCTTCATCCAACGTTGGTGCTATCGATGTCTGAGAGAGCTGTACACACGCACTTGTTTCCCTTTCCAAACCAACTGACGACCTACCAAGCAAACTGCCTGTTGCGGTTACAGTGGTGGAAGTTGTGCGTCGAAAACCAGGTGTGACAGCTGTCCCCACAGTCCTAGAAGATGAAGAGCGCGCGGATGCACTGGAAGGGGCAGGCCCTGGATGGTTGGCTCCGCTAGGCCGCATTGCAGCACGGTGAGCTTCCCACTGGGACCTATGATATTTATTCATGTGACGATTCATGGAAGAAGTTGTCAAACTGCTGAGGTTTTGACCTCTACTAACAGAATCACGACAAATTTTATACATCACATAATTTGGGCGATCTTTTTCTATGTCAAAAAAGGACCAGGCTAGGCAAGGCTTAGAGGGCATGCGACCTGTGAGCCCCCCCGACTAGTGCTCAGAGGCAGAGTGGTGGCTGATGATGCAGTTGTAGACGTGCTACCAGTGCTCCGACTCTGTCCAGGAAGGCGCAAGGTAACTTTGTCGTCGGTTGCATCCTCCTCCACCGCCTCTGTTGACCTCCTCGAGTGCCTGACTGTGGGTTAACAGTAGGTGGGATCTAGAACTTCCTCATCAATTGTTGTGTTTGCACTCCCCTCACCCTCAGACCGAGCCTCTTCTTGCCCTGACCGAATATTTAAGTTGTCATCCCAATCTGGTATCTGTGTCTCATCGTCATCAGTATGTTCCTCATTGTCTATAACCACAGGTGTTACAGTTTGTGACAAAGGGTCAACATTATGCTCAGAAACTTGGTCCTCACGGCCTGAATCAGATTCACAAAGGTTCTGGGCATCACTGCAGACCATTTCCTGGTCTGTACTCACTGTAGCTTGGGAGCAGACCTCTGATTCCCAGGCTATAGTGTGACTGAACAGCTCTGCAGACTCAGCCATCTCACTTCCACCATACTGTGCAGGGCTGATGGAGACTTCAGAGCTGGGAGAAAGCAAGTTTGATTGGGATGACAACTCAGAGGACTGGTGTTTTTTGGATGCGGTAGTTGAGGTGGCTGAGAGGGCACTTGTTGGACCACTTGAGATCCATTCAAGCATTTTCCTTTTTTGGCCATCATCTACCTTGTGGTCTATAACCACAGGTGTTACAGTTTGTGACAAAGGGTCAACGTTATGCTCAGACACTTGGTCCTCACGGCCTGAATCAGAGTCACAAAGGTTCTGGGCATCACTGCAGACCATTTCCTGGTCTGTACTCACTGTAGCTTGGGAGCAGACCTCTGATTCCCAGGCTATAGTGTGACTGAACAGCTCTGCAGACTCAGCCATCTCACTTCCACCATACTGTGCAGGGCTGATGGAGACTTCAGAGCTGGGAGAAAGCAAGTTTGATTGGGATGACAACTCAGAGGACTGGTGTTTTTTGGATGCGGTAGTTGAGGTGGCTGAGAGGGCACTTGTTGGACCACTTGAGATCCATTCAAGCATTTTCCTTTTTTGGCCATCATCTACCTTTGTTCCTGTTGTTCGTGTCCGTAAAAAAGGGAGCACATCGGATTGTCCACTGTAAGTAGTAGACATCTTACTTTTGCTGGTAGATGGTCTATTAACTATTGTTAATGGAGCTTTGCCACCTTCCCCACGGACAAACCCTTTTTTTCCTTTTCCAACACGCCTCTTCCCCTTTCCACCAGCATCTGTCATTTTGCCACTCATGTTGATTGTGATAAGATTGTGCACTTAAAATGTGGTAGTAAAAATTGAGAGGTGGTGTAGATTGCAGCGGTGGTCTAGCTTTATTAACAGCAGAATAATAAAGAATAATTATCCCTGACAATGCAACTACGGCCCTTAAACTGGCAGCATAAATTGCTAGTATAATGGCTTAGTAACAATGAGTTTGAGTGTGCAATGCAGGCAGACGTGCTGCAAATATCTTTGCACTACTGGGACTATACAGAAGTCCAATAGCCACGTTTAGGATGCCACTAAGTTCACTCAGTGTTTGCTAGTATAATGGCTTAGTAACAATGAGTTTGAGTGTGCAATGCAGGCAGACGTGCTGGAAATATCTTTGTACTAGTGGGACTATACAGAAGTCCAATAGCCACGTTTAGGATGCCACTAAGTTCACTCAGTGTTTGCTAGTATAATGGCTTAGTAACAATGAGTTTGAGTGTGCAATGCAGGCAGAGGTGCTGCAAATATCTTTGCACTTGTGGGACGATACAGAAGTCCAACAGCCACGTTTAGGATGCCACTAAGTTCACTCAGTGTTTGCTAGTATAATGGCTTAGTAACAATACGTTTGAGTGTGCAATGCAGGCAGAGGTGCTGCAAATATCTTTGCACTTGTGGGACGATACAGAAGTCCAACAGCCACGTTTAGGATGCCACTAAGTTCACTCAGTGTTTGCTAGTATAATGGCTTAGTAACAATGAGTTTGAGTGTGCAATGCAGGCAGACGTGCTGCAAATATCTTTGCACTAGTGGGACTATACAGAAGTCCAATAGCCACGTTTAGGATGCCACTAAGTTCACTCAGTGTTTGCTAGTATAATGGCTTAGTAACAATGAGTTTGAGTGTGCAATGCAGGCAGACGTGCTGCAAATATCTTTGCACTAGTGGGACGATACAGAAGTCCAACAGCCACGTTTATGATGCCACTAAGTTCACTCAGTGTTTGCTAGTATAATGGCTTAGTAACAATGAGTTTGAGTGTGCAATGCAGGCAGACGTGCTGCAAATATCTTTGCACTAGTGGGACTATACAAAAGTCCAATAGCCACGTTTAGGATGCCACTAAGTTAACTCAGTGTTTGCTAGTATAATGGCTTAGTAACAATGAGTTTGAGTGTGCAATGCAGGCAGACGTGCTGCAAATATCTTTGCACTAGTGGGACTATACAGAAGTCCAATAGCCACGTTTACTGAAAAAAAGAAAATAGCGCATATGACGAGTACCCGATGGTCTGAGATAGGATTTAGAAGAGTTTGAATTTGCTCACCTGGTGAGGTTGTGCGCCCTCGCACAACCCCGGTGTTAGTTGGATAGATCCTCTGGATGGACGGTAGTTTGGATCCTTGCTATCAATGCTGTTAGGTCGTAGTCTTTAATGGAGATATCCGGATTCGGGACCGCTGGTTCCTCCTGGTATCCCCGGCACTCTGGGTCTTGGAGTACTACAACGATCCACCGTTCTCCAGCTGAAAGTTTCACTTTGGAGTGGAGATGCCTGTGTCTTTCTGCAGCTCTGACCGATTCCCTCAAAGGGAGTGAGCTTATGGTAAAAAAGTGGATTATCGGTCTGGCGAGCGCTGATAATGCACAGGTTCCGTTGAAGGTTAAATTACTTTATTGTTAAAATATTTTCTATAATGCTCCTGTTAGTTAGATACAATACAACGCGTTTCAGCAATACATCAGTGCTTTCCTCAGGTATCTGGGGAAAGCACTGATGTATTGCTGAAACGCGTTGTATTGTATCTAACTAACAGGAGCATTATAGAAAATATTTTAACAATAAAATAATTTAACCTTCAACGGAACCTGTGCATTATCAGCGCTCGCCAGACCGATAATCCACTTTTTTACCAATAGCCACGTTTAGGATGCCACTAAGTTCACTCAGTGTTTGCTAGTATAATGGTTTAGTAACAATGAGTTTTAGTGTGCAATGCAGGCAGACGTGCTGCAAATATCTTTGCACTACTGGGGCAATACAGCAGTCCAACAGCCACGTTTAGGATGCCACTAAATTAACTCAGTGTTTGCTAGTATAATGGCTTAGTAACAATGAGTTTGAGTGTGCAATGCAGGCAGAGGTGCTGCAAATATCTTTGCACTAGTGGGACTATACAGAAGTCCAACAGCCACGTTTAGGATGCCACTAAGTTCACTCAGTGTTTGCTAGTATAATGGCTTAGTAACAATGAGTTAGGGAGACAGGCTGGTCAACTGACAAAAAGGTTCCTTGATAGGGGATATCCTAAAAAGGTCGTTCACAGGGCCTTTAATTCTGCAGTGGTGAAAGACAGACACGAACTACTAAACTGTAAGATTAGGGAAGAAAGCAAAGGGACAACGAGGTTAGTAGGCACTTTTGACGACCAAAATAATCAAGTAATGAAAATCCTCAGGAAATACTGGGGTATTCTTAAACAGGATCCAGACATAAAAGACAATATTCTCCCTTATCCATCGGTGACTTTCCGCAGAGGCCATAACTTGAGGGATCATGTGGTGAAAAGCCACTATGTGGCCCCCGGGACATCCGGGAGTGCGTGGCTTAGGACACGTGAGAATGGCACCTTTCGGTGCGGAGCTTGCAAGTTTTGCAAATACATCTCCCCATCAAACACGTTTCAGAGTGTCACAACAGGAAGAACGTACCAAAATAGAAATTTCGCCAACTGTCGGACCCAAGGAGTCATCTATCTATTTAGTTGTGGTTGTCCAAAAAATTATATTGGCAAAACCAAAAGACAGCTCAGGGTACGTATTGGCGAACACCTTGGTGATGTTCGCAACTTACGTGACACACCAATAGCACGCCACATGAATCACCAACATGCAGGCAAAATGGAGGGTGCATGTTTCAAATCCATCGAAACAGTACCAGAGCCTGAGAGGAAAGGAGACTGGGATGGCCTCCTATTACAAAGAGAGGCAAGGTGGATCTTCTGGATGGCCTCTATGCATCCTGATGGCCTAAATGAAACAATTAGTTTTATGCCCTTTATCCAATAGCAATTGGATCCAGCCATCATATCTGGGAAAATTGTGTCTGTAGTGGACCTTCCATCTAAGTTAATAGACCCACAATATTGGAGATGGGTCCTTAGTTACAGTAACATACATTACTGTTTCTTTATACCTTATCGTAATTTGCATACATAATTTTTCTATGTGTTCCCCCAAGAAAATTTCTCCCCCCCCTTCCACCTCATATTGGCTATGTCCAATGATCCAATTATTGATATACCGAGGTTATACTAGTATACTTCGCTCCCCCTGGTCAGAGCTAAAGTGCCCCAACAATATGACAAATAATTGGACCTGGTAACCCTGCACTGTCATGGAAGACATGAATGTTTAACTCCGTTTCTGTGGTGACTTTGCTGGTTTCCAGCACGTATATCCTTACCATCTAAGTCATGTACCGTATGGTGCGGATTTGGCGGTTTTATAGTTATCCACCATTAAACGCCAGCATTTATCTATGTAAACAGGATAATAACTTCACTGCGCATGCGCGAATACTTCGTGCACAAACTAACAACTAGGAACCTAGTCTGCTGGTTCCGGGGATCTTATTCAGAGATGCGCATCCCTCAATCATGTGACCGGAAATGACGAGAACGGCTGGAAAGCACGTTGGGACGATGATACGAGTAGCGTTACGTCACTTCCGGTTTCCCTCATGCTGGCACCAAAATTGGCTTTAAATAGCCCAGTATGTATTGTTGGGTGAGCGACCGCTGGACGCCATACCTGGAATCCCCCACACGGACCTCCCTAAGGTAGGACTTTTACAACCCCCCGGTGAGCAATATCAGACTCAGGTGGCTTTATTAGTATTGTATATCTTTGCACTGTAGATACCGGTTGCTGTGGATCCTTGTGGTTACCCCTTGCCCTACTGTGGGATAGCAACCAGGTATGTGGTTTTTCTACTGCAACTGTAAATGGGATGAGTGAGAAGGGCAAGCTCCATACCATATGGAACTATAAATGCATTTTCTCGGTTTATATAGGACTTGGAGTATAAGTACCCCCTCTTTTATTATTGGAGGCTGCATATGTGGGTATATTGCCAAGAATACGTGAGTGATTGTCCAAAACGCACTCAGTCCTTTGGATGAACCTGAGGTATTTTCCTATGGTCTTTTGATAATTATAATCATGCTGCTCTGATTCTCTTTGGGGCTGAATATTGTTCCTTTTCACTTTTCTCCCAATAGGTCCCCCCGATGGGAGTAATTTGACTCTCTTGGAGGTTATACATACGGGTATATTTCCCAGCCATAGATTTGAGTGATATATTGCATGGTCCAGTGTGGACATCTATAACCAGTCTAGGTAATATTACACAGGGATGGAGTATAAAATTATGTATTCAAACCTGGTTGCATAATTGTCCCCTAATACCATAACTATGGAGCAAATTGTTGTCTGTTCCTTTATTGACAGTATCCATTAGGACCCTGAACTCCATTGTGTTATGAGTAACTCCGGAATTATCAGTCAGAAAGGTACTGGTCGTCTAACATTGGCCCCTAACCCAGGATATAGGGTTGTTATCTGAAGATGAATTTATTTACAGTGTGTCTACTCATATAGGTGAAAAAGTCATCCTGACATACTTTATGATAAACCAGCCGAACAGGCAGCACGGTTGTCCCCCCATATCTCTTTGAAGTGGCAATCAGCGATTGTTGGTTAGTATCGGTGTTTTTGATGCACACCTACATTTGCTATCTAATTGGATCCTTGGACTTGTAATTAATGTGGGTTTTATCTTATTGTATTTGTCACAGATCTGTCCAAAGACGGAAAATTCTCTCAAGAAATTGTTGAAAAGCCCCTGATGAGCCCCTGATATTGACAAGGGTGAAACGCGTCGGGCATTTCTTGAATTGAGTTCTATAAGAAATGTTACTTACCTTCTATTGGGCATTTCTTTGTTTTCATATGAAGTGTGACTCATCTGTCTACATTTAGCTGAGCACATAGACTTATGAAACATCTGACGACTTCCCTATGCCCCGTATCCCTACTCATCTGAGTGGTGATACAGACAAATTAGCCACTGCGGACTGAGCACCTCTTCCTCACTGTGGTGTTACTACTGTAGGGGTTGTTTCTATCTGAGAGGGATCACCTTTTACCAATAGGGAGGGCAATACCCAGGGATAGCCGTCGTAGAACGGGGGCGTCTTCACATTAGGACGCCGACCCCCGTAGTGAGGAAGGAATAGGATAGGGTAAGATCATCCTTCCTCTATTTCATCCTGCCTTTTAATTGTGTGTTATGTACGTAATTTTGATAATAATAAAATTATACGTTTTTATATAAAAGTAGTAAGAATCTGGTTTTGGCAAATATCTACTTCTAGCATCCAGAATTGGTTTAGTAGTATAATGGCTTAGTAACAATGAGTTGGAGTGTGCAATGCAGGCAGAGGTGCTGCAAATATCTGTGCACTAGTGGGACTATACAGAAGTCCAACAGCCACGTTTAGGATGACACTAAGTTCACTCAGTGTTTGCTAGTATAATGGCTTAGTAACAATGAGCTTGAGTGTGCAAAGGGCAGGAGGGTACAGTGCCAGGGTTGTGGGTCTCTGGGTAGAGGAATGGAAGCCTGCCTTTCTATCCCTCCTAATGGGGAAATGCAGCGAGGAAATCCCTGACCTTAGCTACACAGACGCTGTCATCTTGTGTAGCTGTTAAACTCTGTTTTAAACTCTGTCACCTATGGCTCTGACCCTGCCGGTATGAGCCCTTAAAAGGACTGATAGAAAGTGCTATCCTTATGCTGTCCAGCGCTGTGTATGGAGCGTATACAGCAGTATCGGCAATAGGAGCTGCGCCAGTGATGTCTGACACCAAGGACGCAGAAGGCAGATAATGGCGTGCTGGAGGAAAATGTCCGGTTTTATAATGCAGGGACATGTGACATGGACATCCTATCACACATGCCGTTGCTTCTCTGGCTAAAAGTCCACTTAGCTGTGTGTGTGTCTGGGATTGGCTGACATGCTGGCCCGCCCCACTACATGCGCACGCTTAGGGAAGGAAGACAAGGAAAAAAAAAAAAAAATGGTGATCACCATTATAGAAACAGCAGTGATCTGAAGGCGCTGTTCACGCACACTATACACTGAAATGTCATAATAGTGTGAGTCACAGAGTAACTTACACTATTACAGTGGAAAGCCAGCTAGGAATTAGCTGGTTTTTTTGCTGCTAGAACCGTTCTCGAACGTATCTAGAACTATCGAGCTTTAGCAAAAAAGCTTGCGTTCTAGTTCGATCTAGAACAGCCCCAAAATCACTCGAGCCGCGAACTGGAGAACCTCGAACCGCGAACCGCGCTCAACTCTAGTCTTTGGTGGCAAGACTGGACAATTTTTATTTTTGGCCCCTTTTTTCTATATATGCCGAAGGATAACTTAGGGGTACTTTACACGTTGCGACATCGCTACCACTATATCGTCGGGGTCACGTCGTTAGTGACGCACATCTGGCACCGGTAGCGACATCGCAACGTGTAAATCCTAGATGGAACAATGAACGAGCACAGAAGCGTACAATCTCGCTGATCTGTGTAACGTCATTCATTTCCATAATGTCGGATCGACTGCAGGTACGATGTTGTTTGTCCCTCCTGCAGCTCCAAACATCGCTGTGTGTAAACCCGCAGGAACGACAAACATCTCCTTACCTGCGTCCCGACGGCAATGCAAAAGGGAGAAGGTAGGCGGGATGTTATGTCCCGCTCATCTCCGCTTCTATTGGCTGGCCGATTAGTGACGTCGCGGGGACGTCGCTGTGATGCCAAACGCACCTCCCCCTTGAAGGAGAGATTGTTCGGCAGTCACAGCGACGTCGCCGAGCAGGTACAGTATGTGCATGTGACGCTGCCGTAGCGATAATGTTCGCTACAGCAGCAATCAACACATATCACACTTGCGACGGGGGCGGGTACTATTACGCTGGACATCGCTAGCCGATGCTAGCGATGTCGCAGCATGTAAAGTAGCCCTTTCTTGACAGTTTTTGCTTCTTTTTTTCGAATGTTGGGCCACTTGCCTAATTTTGGGTAGTCATCACAAGAATTGTTCAGGCGCTGCATCATGTATAGAAAACACACACTGCGAGTTAGAGGACTCCAAATTATTCTGGTGTAGTTTAATTAATGAGACAGTAAAAATTGTAAACAACCTTATTTGATGTTGTGAAGGATGCTATGCCACTTTAAATATAATTAGGATGTAGTAGGCCGCAGTGGTGGAGAGGTTCACCACTCAGAAATAATGCATGGTTAGGTGTCCACTTATGAACTTTATTCACAAAGAAGCAATACGTTTGATGGTTCCTAAAGTATTACGTGAGGCAACAGTTGACTTGACAGAGGCTACATTTGGCTCTTTTGAGAAAAGACTGTCACTTTTGATAATCTGCGAAAATTTTCCTCAGTTACACCTTTTTCACTCTACAACAGTCTCAGCTGACATTCCTTGCCAGGGTCATTTCTAGGGTTCACCCATGGCATTTGCCCTGGGTGCAGCTGGCAATGGGATCAGTTTGGGGGAGGAGTGTGAGGGAACTTTGTGGGCAGGTGGAAGTATGAGAAGATGGGTGGAAAATGTGAGGAGAAAAATGTGAGGGGACAGTATGGAGGGAAAAATGTGTGGGGGGACAGTATAGGGGAAAATGTTAAGGTACAGTATATTAGGAGACAGTATGTTGGGAGAAAAGTGTGAGGGGAAGTATAGAGGGAAAAATATGTGAGGGGACAGTATGGGGAAAAGTCGTACAGGACAAAATGTTGAAAGTAAAGTATAAGGTAACACAGTATGGGGGAAAAAAGTGTGAAAGGGCAGTATAGAGGGAGAAATGTGTGAAGGAATAGTATGGGGGACAGTCATAGGGAACAGTATGTTGAAAATAAAGTATAAGGTAATGCAGTATGGGGGGGCCAAAGTGTGAGGGGACACAGTGTGGTGATTGGGGGAGTGTGATGGGGCATAGTATAGGTGGGAATGTAAAGGGTCAGTATTGGGGACAAATGTTTAAGGTGACAGTATGAGGGAAGAAAGAGGGGGCAGAGTATGGGGAAAAGTGTGAAGCTTGCCAGAATGGGGTAGTGTGCTGAAGAGAGCTGTGGACAGAAAAACGGAACGTTGTCTGAAACTATGAAGGGCTGAGAACAATTGTACCATGTATGTTAATACTATTTACAATATATGTTCCATCATATGTAACCACGATGCCTAAATCTCTGTGTATGCCAGTAGACGCAACCGGTAAGCCTTGAACCTACCACCAACTCTGTATGTTTCACCCAGTTTCACAATAATATCAATTTTATTTTTTATAAACAGGACTGACTCCATATAATTGTGCTCTCTGAGTTCCGGTGTCATCCATTATAATGCAGCCATAGAGAGACATCTACAAAGATCACAACTATGACACACTGAGGAACCTGTTTCATTACGATTTGTAATTGCAACCCTTCCATCCTGACTCAGCAAATATCTAGATATTGTGATTACAAATAGATTGATCATCAATCAAATAAAAAAAAAAAAGATCTAGCAGCAATTTACCTTATTAATGGCATGTTTTATATTAGAAATTTTATTATAAAGCTTTATCATAGGATATTGCATAGTACTATAAACTTCTAATATTTTCTTTGTTTCAATTTCTGCCCATATTGCATATTTCCACCCAGGGGCGCAGCGATTGCGACCAGGCCCGGGGGTACAGGGGGCCCACAAGCCCCGCCGCCCCAGCGCCTGTTTCAGCTGGATGTGCGTCCAAGAGTGTACATCCAGCTAAAATACATTGCAGCACAGAGACTTGTTGGGTCCCTGCACTGCGATGTGCTAGCTATTAATATTCACTGCTACAGCAGTGGGAGCAGAGAATATTCTGGCAACTGACCACGTACAGTGCACAGTGGGTGCACAGTGACTTCATGCGCTGCGCCACTTACACGTTGGTCAATTGTGGCATACCATCATTGGAGGAGGACATTGGGGGAGCGAGGGGATGGTAAGTATAGTTGTTTATTTTTTTTACTTTGTGCAGTGCCTGAGGAGTATAATATGTACCAGGATGGGGACATAAACAAGGCTGGGGCCATTATGGGGACATGTATACCAGGATAGGGCCATTATGGGGACATGTATACCAGGATGGGGCCATGATTGAGACATATATACCAGGATAAGGCCATATATATTAGGATGGGACATGATGGGAACATATTTACCAGGATGGGGCCATGAAGGAGACATATATACCAGGATGGGGACATGTATATCAGGATATAGCCATGATGAGGTCATACACCATGATGGGGGACATATTTACCAGGAAGTGGCCCAGGATGGGGAACATTAGTACAGAATTGGGTTCAGTACTATACAATTAAGGGGAAGAGGGGAAGCTTGTATGTTTTTATAGGATTTAGAACGCTATGACACCTTATACATCTGACCAACATGTGGGAGTGGCAGGCTCAAACTTTGTGCCACTGTTTACACCTGCTGCCAAGGAATAGAAGCAATCTTCTTATATGCTAAGGATGAAAACCTATCTAGTTCACTTACGACTGACACAAGAGCGCAGCTCATTAATAGATTAGTAGTAGTGCGTTCTCCTTATCAAGACCTCTGTGTTAGACATGATCAGAATTAGTATGCAACTAGAAATAATAGAAAGTTAAATAATGTCATGCAATAAATACATTTTGTGTGCACAGTAAACCTTAATATTAACCCCTAATTAAGGAAAACCCTAAAGCAAAATTTCCAAGTCTAAAGCCTGCTTTACACGTTATGATTTCGCATACGATATCGTATGCGATCGTAACCGCCCCCATCGTATGTGCGGCGCGTTCAATTTGTTGAACGTGTCACACAAACGAGTAATCCCCGTCACACGTACTTACCCGTCCATACGACCTCGATGTGCGCGGCGAACGTCCACTTCCTGGAGTGGGAGGGACGTTCGGCGTCACATCGACGTCATGCGGCAGCCGGCCAATAGAAGCAGAGGGGCGGAGATGAGCGGGACGTAAAAATTACGCCCACCTCTTTCCTTCCGCATTGCTGGCCGGGAGCCGCAGGACGCAGGTAAGATCTGTTCATCGTTCCCGGGTTGTCACACACTGCGATGTGTGCTACCCCGGGTACGATGAACAATCTGACGTTCATTTTTTAGGAATTGAATGACGTGCATGCGATGAACGTTTTACCGTTCAATCGCAATCGCACGTACCTGTCACACACTACAATGTACCTTACGATGCCGGATGTGCGTCACTTACGACGTGACCCCGCCGACACATCGTAAGATATATTGTAGCGTGTAAAGCGGGCTTAAAAGTATGTGCAGACTTTCAGTATTTGCAGCAGAGAAATCTGGTGCAAATATTGGAGTGCTGGCAGAAAAAAACGCTGCGTAAAATACATTTGCAGTGTTTTTTATAATGCTTTTTGTCCTATTCATTTGAATGGTAGAAAAACGCTACAAAATGCCCTAATAAAGAGCCCCTTTTAATTTCTTATATCCAATCGTGATGCATTTATATCCCTTACCGTACATTTCATTGCTCATTTTCTTCTGATATTTGTTAGCATGTGTTGTCAGTCACCCAACATTGTGAAAACCGAGGAGTAACATTTTTTTGGATTATTGGTGTGATATCAACATTACTATTTCCTACACATCGAGTTTCTAGGCAACATAAGCCATTTATATCCTGTAGAGTGGGATGAAATTTCCATTACATTATATAACATGCCTGTTTATCTTAAACGCAGAAAGCGCTCTCACACCTAAAGAGATTAGGAACGCAGGAAACAGAGGAAGTGAATCATCGCGGCTCATATTAGGCCATACAGGAAGTTATTCATTACAGCAAATAACACGATTTCAAACTCCCATTTACATCAATGTCTATAGTTAGTCTACGCTGCTTGGAATGAGGGAAAAGCTTCAGCAGGTTTTATTTCTGATATAAAGCACCACTTCAGAATATAATCCAAGATTCATGCCCTGGTGTTATACTCATCCTCTGGTGTCACCTTTTACTAATGTTACTTCAGTCCCACGGCGCCATCTTGTGACTATATCTTCTTACTAGCCAGAAGTCACAAATCAATACAAGTCTATGAGAGCCAGAATGAGGCCAGAACAAGGCTCTCATAGACTTGTATTGCGTTGTGAATCATCAGTAAAAGGTGAAGACACCAGAGGATGATTAAAAGATTAGGGCTAGATGCATCACTTCTATCTATCTATCTATCTATCTATCTATCTATCTATCTATCTATCCCTCTTATCTATCTATCTATCCCTCTATCTATCCCTCTATCTATCCCTCTATCTATCTATCCCTCTATCTATCCCTCTATCTATCCCTCTATCTATCTATCTATCCATCTATCTATCTATCTCGCTATCTATCCAAAATATAAAGAAAAAGAGAGAACTGCCAGAACTTACCATAATATGAATCTTGTTCATGATGTTGAGGATAAAGAATTGAGTATCCAAAAATACTTAATTCAGCCATTTCATAGACTCAGTTATATAGTTCAGTAGATGTGAACTAACACACATATTTGTGAATGCTTTTGTTTCTTACTAACATGTATATATGTATATTGCATATTCAGTGTATTTTCCTTAAACTCAGTATATACTAGGATATATATGTATATATGTATAGCTTGAAGATGGCCACCATTTCCTGTTCTCCACCCAAGACAGATCGACAAAGAAATTCCTGGAGCCTAGACTGACCAATCAACGGAGAATATGGAGATCTCTCTACGTCATGAAGCCCTGACTTACGATACTTGATTGGACTAAAACTTTTGTTCACACCCCCTTACTGTTTGGTCTAGAGTTTCTTTCAAACAATAAAGAACACACTTGGTTAAGAGCCAGTCATGGAGATAGACATAACTGACTTTGCTGTGCAGTTATTCATTCTCGTGTGCACACATGACATTTTAATTAGAAGCAGCAGCCGGATATCAAGAGATCCTTTGAGTCTCATCATCATCGTCATTCTGACCTTGACAGCTGGCGACCACGAAGGGACTACCGAGAAGGGTGAGTCAGAGCTTCCATTTTCCGGACGTCTGGGGGCTACTCCACAAGTATCCAGGTGTTGCTCGATATCAAGGATTTGATCACCCTTTCGTTTCCGCGGTAAGCATCATATACATTGTGTGTGCTGTTTTACCTGTGGTTCGAGAGACACCTGGCGAAAGTGGGTGGTCACTAGTCCGGAGAATGGTAGTGCACCGGAGACCTAACGGTGTGACTGTCACCCGCCGGTGGGCTAGAAGGACCCAGCTCCCATAGGGGCTAGGGGTAGGTTGTAAAGTATCCGGCTGTCTGTAATTAGAAATGGGGGTGTTTTCTTGAGTAGCTGTTTTTATTTGTATAAACTGTATAGTTGGTCAGGCTTGTGGTTTCTCTGTTTGGTTCTCGGAGAGTTGGTTGTCTGTTGTTGTTCACTGGAGGGAGAGAGGATGGGGGCTGGGGATGCAGCTGCGATGCAGCTGCTGGCTTTGTTCTGTGAGAAAGCGGGGGGGGGGGGGTTGTCGATCGCCCACTGCCTGCAGTTTTTTTTCTTCTTCACTGAGAGCGAAGAGGCAGACTGCGGGGGTCTGGTTCAGCCCAGGGATATCCATGACAGTCTTTCTATTGAGAACAAAGAATGCGAGAGGGGGGAGCAGAGGCCCACGGAGGCAGCTACATCTTTACATTCTTACACTCAGAGGAAGAAAAAAGGTGGGGGCCATATGTCCACCAGCTGCTTGAGACAGAGCGGAGATCATATTACACAGCTCGGTCTCTGCTGTCTTTTAGCTAAGAAGCAAGGGGGGTGGAGGGTGAAGAGGCAGACGCCGGGGGGGTTAAAACAGCGCAGCTCTTTGGAGTGAGGAGAAAGGAGGTGTCAGTGGGCTAACATACAGGAGATGGCTGCAGCCTTTGTATAATACAGCAAACAGAGTTGTAATGATTTGAAAGAAAAACAAGTGTTATTTCGGTTTGTATTAGAGAGAAATTAACGGGTTCATGCATTTTTCAGTTTTTTTAACTTGTTTGTTTTTGAACAGAAGTATGAGAACTAGCGATTCCCCTGTGTTGCGGACACAGCCACTGTTTGTTAGATATTAAACATCAGATATTAAATATTGAATATTAAATATTAAATATTGAATATTGAATGTTGGATAAATAATAGACGAGGCGGGAAGGGTTCTGTTAACTTAAAGTGGATTTAGCGTATTCCCCTGCGGTTAGGCGCATGTCACTGTCTGCGTGGCAGACGAGGCGGGAAAGGAACTCACTGTAGTTAAGGTAAAAGTGTCAGAATTAGCGTATTCCCTTGCGTATTAAACGTGAGTCACTGTTATGAGGCGGTAGGTCTTCATAACGAGACGGGAAAGAATTTCGGTTGGAGCCGGCCGGTCCAATTAAGCACTGTATACTCTGTTCAAAAGATAAATATGTTGTTTTTAGTAGAAGCTGAGAACGCTGTCACCCTAGTTACAAAAAACGGGAAAAATATAAAGGATTGCAAAAAAGTTGTGTAATATCGTTGGACTACCACTAGATGGCAGGCTGCAACCCATGTATTGAAGTTCAGATTAATCTGTAGTGAGTTTATAATGAAGAACGAAGACCTCACTCACTGTCTGTTGCTGTTTGTAGAATCACTAAATGTGTTTCTCTAGCGGTGCCTCATTGTTCTGCTCTAGAAGTCATTATATCTGGTGCTAATCAAATCTCTCCTTTGTATGCTGGAATGCAAATTCACAGGCACTAAAGTATCCCTGGTTTACTACGTAGTTCCAGCCACTCCCAGTACACCCAGGGAGTCACAACATGGATGCTACACCCGGAAGTCAGGTGCCTGGAACTTCCTGTGGCAGCCGTCTTGCTACACCCACTGATGGCAGTACACCTCATAAGCCACACCCCTCGCAATGGCTCTTTGTTCAAAGCTCTCCACCCATCCCCGGTGGGAGGTGTTCTCTGGTATATATGACTAACACATTTGAATAAGTATAAATAGTATATTTGTTTACTCAGTTATCCCATAAGTGCAAGTCAAAGATAAGTAAGTGAAACTTTTACAGAACTGATGTGGAAAGATCTGTTCACATAAAATCAATTGGTATTTTAGAAGTCCTGCAGCATTATATCATAAAATAAAATAGAGGAAGGTAAATATATATATATATCTTTGTATTATGTTAGTTAATTTAAAACAAAAATTGTAAACGACTTACCCCTACTGATGTCAAAATGTATCAAATCCATTTGTAAAAAAGGAATTAGGAAAAATGTATAATGCATTCAATGTAGATATGGGTAATGGATGTGTTCCCTGCTACGTCTTTGTTATAACAAAGGATGAGTTTTTTTTCCTTCTTCCTCTCTCACTTTTAAGAAGTAAGAATGGAATGTGTCTCTCTCCAATAGTGACGTAAGTTTGGTTTAACCCTTAGAGTTCAGGGTTTCCCATTTTTAGTTTGCTGTTTATACCTGAATAGGGAATATTAAATTTTATGGGATGTGCGATATAATTTGTGTTGTTTTGTGTTTAATGGCGATTTATTTGAACAATATATTTTTATTTTGTGACTCTATCACCTTTTCTGTTTTTACGATTATTTCTAAACCATTTATATATTTTTGCAGGTTAGTCGCCCAGTCACAGCTGTCATTTCATCATGTCTCAGTCGTTTCTACTATGAAAGGTTTTTCTTTTCTTTATGGATACAGTGTTGTTTATTGTAAAGTTTAAAATTTCCCAGTAATGTATAGTGTTCTGAGATGTACGTTATTTTCAGTGTTTGTTCATTTTAGGTTTTAGTATGTGGCTAATTTATTACCTGCTGTTTTATCTTTTCTTTTAGGGAATACCAGTATACAAATGCTGAATTTTGCCATATTGGTAAATAAACAATTAAACAAGGGGGGAATAAGGTATTAATTATATTCTCCAGTTTCTTGGAGGGCGCAGTAGGCATATTAGATAGGTTTTGAAGCTGACCTTTTTCCCATAAGTTATGTTTATTAGATTACTATGAGGTATATCTGTTAACTGAAATAGGAAAGTTTGTCTTATATGTTTATTTATTTATTTGTTTGTTTATTTATTTAGTATTCTCAGTCATGTGAAGTATAGATGACCACTAACTGTATTATGATCAGAGATGAAGTTATAAGAATGATCTAATGTATATTTTTTTAGTTTTTGTTTTTATAGATGAAACCAGATGGTGGTCGATTCTGCACTGGATATGCTGCTGTTTACACCACATGAGGTAGATCTAAATTCGACCACTCCCTCCAATCCTATTGATACAGGAGACAGTGATGCATTAAATGCCTCTCTTGATGGGTAGAACAGGAGTGGGTAAGAGTCTTTAGAGGTGTATGATGTAGGTTGTAGATTTTTTTCCTGTTGTCAAATGAATTAGGTATGCCGAAAAGAAAGTCTAGATCTGAGCTGATGGATTCGGATGGAGATTCTCGCACAGGTGCAGCTGACCAAGAAGCAGTGAACGGGCCTAGAGTTGAGAGTCTTTCACCAATACCGACCATGCCTTGGTGACATTGGTCACGTCAGTGACTTCTGTCACTCCTTGTGTTCTTAAATCCCTACAGGAACAAGCGATACAACAAGGAATGGATTGTGACATGCAGGGAGCCAGCTGACTGAGGAAGGTCTGTGGACAAAGGGTGGTAAGCTTTCTCTGCCATGAGAGCTCTTCTTAATGATGGCCCAGGTAACATCTGTGAAAGACAATTGTCAGTGTGTGCTTTGGTGACACCGGGTTCAGTACCCAGGTGGGCAGATTCACCCAGTCTTGTGAGACAATTGCCTAGAACGAAGTGAGAAAAAAACTGTAAAGAGTCCGTAGAAACACCCTGCACCTGCTCTACCCATTCTTAGAGACTGCAAACTGATTATAGATGTATATCATGAGCACGTTGTATGCAAGTCTGTGCGTGTTGTGTAAATTTCTCTCCAGGTTTGGTCAGAGGCATTCCAGTGCAGAAAACGACATTATTGTTGAGAAGCACATGAAGGTGGTATGTAAGAAAAATGTGTTTACAAAAAGTGTATATTTTATAGAAAAGTGGAAACTAGTAAATGGTGTATAAAATGTATATGTTCTGTTTTCTTTTTGCAATAAACAGGTTTTTATGTAAGATGTTTTTTGGTTTAGCATAGACATGTATATTTTTATATAATTGACTGAATAGTGTGATAATCAGGTGTATTCTCCAATTCCAGATCTTAAATCAGAGCTATTAGCATATGGTCTCCAATCAGGAGACTGATTAATCCTAAAGGACAAGTGACAAAGAGCTATGAGTCAACACTAGAGGAGCCGATCCAACCGCAGAAACATCTATGGATCCACACCTCGCATTGTAGAAGGGTTAATCGACCGGAGCTGCACTGAGCGTTCTGCTCATACTTATCCTTTTCAGAAAACCCTGTACAGTCTTAGACCAGCATTGCCAGAACAGTTAGAAGAGAGGACTTAGAGAACCTTGAGACATGGGAAAGTCCAACTACAAAGGGTGAGGACTCGCCTAGGAGTCCTTGGTCTCAAACCGGTGAAGAAAACCCCTTTCCCCTTTCCGCCCATGTTTCAACGTTCAGTTAGGCAGGTTTTTCAACAGATCTTCCTACCTCTCTTCCTAAGGGAACATAGTACCCTTAGAATTCAGAAATGGCAGAAGTAAGTCTTTAGGGGGGACTGTTGAGGATAAAGAATTGAGTATCCAAAAATACTTAATTCAGCCATTTCATAGACTCAGTTATATAGTTCAGTAGATGTGAACTAACACACATATTTGTGAATGCTTTTGTTTCTTACTAACATGTATATATGTATATTGCATATTCAGTGTATTTTCCTTAAACTCAGTATATACTAGGATATATATGTATATATGTATAGCTTGAAGATGGCCACCATTTCCTGTTCTCCACCCAAGACAGATCGACAAAGAAATTCCTGGAGCCTAGACTGACCAATCAACGGAGAATATGGAGATCTCTCTACGTCATGAAGCCCTGACTTACGATACTTGATTGGACTAAAACTTTTGTTCACACCCCCTTACTGTTTGGTCTAGAGTTTCTTTCAAACAATAAAGAACACACTTGGTTAAGAGAGCCAGTCATGGAGATAGACATAACTGACTTTGCTGTGCAGTTATTCATTCTCGTGTGCACACATGACATTTTAATTAGAAGCAGCAGCCGGATATCAAGAGATCCTTTGAGTCTCATCATCATCGTCATTCTGACCTTGACAATGATACAAAATAAAATAAAGATAAAAACAGCTGTACACTATAGTGACAAAGATATAAACTACTAATAAAAAAGTTTTTAGAGGTGTTTGGAATTTTAAAATGGCCATTGTATTACTAGCCCAGCAGCCACGTCACGCCAACTTCCTTTGCTGGGTCCTACCCTGCACTACATCTGACTGGGCTCCTAAAAAACCTACACAGTAGTAGTTTATATCTTTGCCATTATAGTGTGCAACTGTTTTTATCTTCATTTTATTTTGTATCATGAACAAGATACTCACCTATTCATATTTTGGTAAATGCTCCCAGTCCTCTCTTTTTTCATTATACAGTCATATGAAAAAGTTTGGGCACCCCTATTATTGTTAACCTTTTCACTTTATAACAATTTGGGTTTTTGCAGCAGCTATTTCAGTTTCATATATCTAATAACTGATGGACTGAGCAATATTTCTGGATTGAAATGAGGTTTATTGTACTAACAGAAAATGTGCAATCCGCATTTAAACAAAATTTGACCGGTGCAAAAGTATGGGCACCTCAACATAAAAGTGACATTAATATTTTGTAGATCCTCCTTTTGCAAAAATAACAGCCTCTAGTCGCTTCCTGTAGCTTATAATGAGTTCCTGGATGAAGGTATATTTGACCATTCCCGTTTACAAAAGAATTCCAGTTCAGTTAAGTTTGATGGTCGCCGAGCATGGACAGCCGCTTCTCATCATCCCACAGATGTTCAATGATATTCAGGTCTGGGGACGAGGATGGCCATTCCAGAACATTGTAATTGTTCCTCTGCATGAATGCCTGAGTAGATTTGGAGCGGTGTTTTGGATCATTGTCTTGCTGAAATATCCATCCCCTGCGTAACTTCAACTTTGTCACTGATTCTTGCACATTATTGTCAAGAATCTGCTGATACTGAGTTGAATCCATGCGACCCTCAACTTTAACAAGATTCCCGGTGCCGGCATTGGCCACACAGCCTCAAAGCATGATGGAACCTCCACCAAAATTTACTGTGGGTAGCAAGTGCTTTTCTTGGAATGCCGTGTTTTTTTGCCTCCATGCATAACGCCTTTTTGTATGACCAAACAACTCAATCTTTGTTTCATCAGTCCACAGGACCTTCTTCCAAAATGTAACTGGCTTGTCCAAATGTGCTTTTGCATACCTCAGGCGACTCTGTTTGTGGCGTGCTTGCAAAAACTGCTTCTTTCGCTTCACTCTCCCATACAGCTTCTCCTTGTGCAAAGTGCGCTGTATTGTTGACCGATGCACATTGACACCATCTGCAGCAAGATGAAGCTGCAGGTCTTTGGAGGTGGTCTGTGGATTGTCCTTGACTGTTCTCACCATTCTTCTTCTCTGCCTTTCTGATATTTTTCTTGGCCTGCCACTTCTGGGCTTAACAAGAACTGTACCTGTGTTCTTCCATTTCCTTACTATGTTCCTCACAGTGGAAACTGACAGTTTAAATCTCTGAGACAACTTTTTGTATCCTTCCCCTGAACAACTACGTTGAATAATCTTTGTTTTCAGATCATTTGAGAGTTGTTTTGAGGAGCCCATGATAACACTCTTCATAGGAGATTCAAATAGGAGAACAACTTGCAAGTGGCCACCTTAAATACCTTTTCTCATGATTGGATGCACCTGCCTATGAAGTTCAAAGCTCAATGAGGTTACAAAACCAATTTAGTGCTTTAGTAAGTCAGTAAAAAGTAGTTAGGAGTGTTCAAATCAAGAAATTGATAAGGGTGCCCATACTTTTGCACCGGTCAAATTTTGTTTAAATGCGGATTGCACATTTTCTGTTAGTACAATAAACCTCATTTCAATCCAGAAATATTACTCAGTCCATCAGTTATTAGATATATGAAACTGAATTGCTGCTGCAAAAACCCAATTTGTTATAAAGAAAAAAGGTTAACATTAATAGGGGGGCCCAAACTTTTTCATATGACTGTATTTAGTATGCAGTGACATCCTTTAGACTGGCTTTGCACTACCAGCCCTCACTTTGCCCATTAGCCTCACGCGTTTTAAACTTCCAGGGTTACTCTCTGATCTTGTGTAGGTATTTTTTAGGAGCCCAGTCAGATGCAGTGTAGAATAGGATCCAGTAAGGGAAGTTGCCATGACATGGCGCTGGGCTGGTATTACAATGGCCATGTTAATACTCTAAACACCTCTGAAAACTTTTTTATTAGTTTATATCTTTGCCATTTTAGTATGTGACTGTTTTTATCTTCATTGTATCTATATCTTTTATCAAATATTCTGTCCATCCATACATCCAACTATCCATCTATCTATCCATCCAACCAACTATCTGTCTGCCCATGAATCCAACTATCTGTTCACCCATCCATCCGTCCATCCATCTGTCCATCTTACTATCTACCTATCTATCTATCTATCTATCTATCTATCTCTGTCTTTTGTAGTTTCTTCCCTGCTCTTGCTTTCCTCCTGAATCTCTTATTGTCCAATAAAGTGTGCGTGTGTGTGTGTGTGTGTGTGTGTGTGTGCAGTTTGTCAGAGTTTTCATTTTTTCTTGTCTGTCTAGCTCTGTGTTTAACATCACACTCCTGCCCCGTCCTTCCCTGCAGGGAGGGGGGAATCAGATCAGGTCCAGTCAGCAGCAGGGACAGGAATAGGACTCATGCATCTCCATCATTAGGAGTATCCCTGATATTGAGGATAGCATAGGGCCCCTAGCGTGAGGGTCAGCCCGGGTGCACCTATCCCTCGTTATCCTACAAGTCACATCGTGACAGATTCTGTAAGCTCTACACTAATTAAATTATTCAAATTTGTACCAAAACAGGTCAATAACATAAAGTACCAATATCTCGACCTTTATAGTAATTACGACTGGACAGTAGTCAGCTCTAAATATTATATAGCCTACAAAAATTGTCCTACTCTATTTATTATTCAAAATAAGTTAAAATCACACATAAAAATGCATATCAGACAGGTGATTGAAGGTATAGCAAATGAGATCACAAAAAGGGCACCTTTACAGTATATAAAATGTTATGATACCATGATACATGAATATAATTCAAAAAGATCTATAACTTAAGGAGATAAGGTATATTAAAAATCCATGTAAGGCATCAATAAATTGCAAAAAACAAAAAGATTTATGTTATACCAATCATGACTGGCTGAAGGGACCAAAAAAGTGATAATACTGGTATAAAAAAACCATGACATGTTAGTCTATTAAATAACATCCAGTAATTGATTCAGATTACATGTAAAAATACATATTGGGCATGGTACCTCTAATACTGAGGCGCCCAGACTCCCAACGAGCGTTTCGGCATGCTGCCTTTTCCCCACTGAGGTTGTACTATATGAGCTCAATAACCCACTATAAATCATTGGTGGCCCATAGTGTTGTGGGGGTGTCAACATATTTTTCTCAACCATTGATGATGCAGAGCGTTAGGGCATTGGTGCTCAGAACCGCCATGTAGTGGCAAGGGCCAACACTGCTGCGTCCGCCGTCACAAACAGGGGAGGGCATCTCCAGACACATAGTGATACGCCGGACCTGTCTGATATTCATTTTTATGTGTGATTTTAACTTGTTATTTTGTATAATAAATAAAGTCTTCTATTAACAGTCATGAGTAGCCCAATTTTTGTAAGCTATATATCTACGCTGATAAGGCTGCTTTCACACTACGTTTTTTTAACATGCCTCATGAACTTTTTTTGCTGCAAAAGCGGATCCTGTTTTTGCAAAGAGAAACGCATGTGATATTTTACAGGATCCTGTCACTTTATGAGAGGGCATTGGAGTTTATGGGCGGGCATTGGAGTCATGTGATCGGAAGTGAGGAGAACTGAACGTGATAGACTGGAAATTCAGATGCAGCTGGGGGCAAAAGAGAGAGGAGAGAGAGAAAGGAGAGGAGAGAGAGAAGAGAGGAAAAGAGAGGAGAGGAGGAGAGAGGCGAGAGAGAGGAGAGAAAGAAAAGAGAGGAGAAGAGAGGAGTGAGAGAGGAGAGAGAGAGAGGAGAGGAGAGCGAGAGGAGAGAGAGAGGAGAGAGAGAAGAGAGGAAAAGAGAGGAGAGTAGGAGAGAGGAGAAGAGAGGAGAGAGAAGAGAGGAAAAGAGAGGAGTGAGAGAGGAGAGAGAGAGAGAGGAGAGGAGAGAGAGGAGTGAGAGAGGAGAGAGAGGAGAGAGAGAGGAGAGATAGAAGAGAGGAGAAGAGAGGAGTGAGAGAGGAGAGAGAGAGAGGAGAGGAGAGCGAGAGGAGAGAGAGAGAGAGGAGAGAGAGAAGAGAGGAAAAGAGAGGAGAGGAGGAGAGAGGAGAAGAGAGGAGAGAGGCGAGGAGGAGAGAGGAGAAGAAAGGAGAGAGAAGAGAGGAAAAGAGAGGAGTGAGAGAGGAGAGAGAGAGGAGAGGAGAGAGAGGAGTGAGAGAGGAGAGAGAGGAGAGAGAGAGGAGAGATAGAAGAGAGGAGAAGAGAGGAGTGAGAGAGAAGAGAGAGAGGAGAGAGAGAGGAGAGAGAGGAACGAGAGAAGAGCGGAAAAGAGGAGAGAGGCGAGGAGGAGAAGGGAGGAGAGAGAAGAGAGGAGAAGAGAGGAGAGAGCAGAGAGAAGAGAGAGCAGAGAGCAGAGTAAAGAGGAGAGAGAAGAGAGGAGAGAAGAAGAGAGGAGAGAGCAGAGAGAAGAGAGCAGGTAGAAGAGAGCAGAGAAGAGAGGAGAGAGAGGAGAGAAAGAGAGAAGAGAGGAGAAGAGAGGAGAGAGAGAAGAGAGAGAGGGAAGAGAGGAGAGAGGAGAGAGAAAGAGACTGATCACGCCAGGCTGGTTTCTGCCCAACAGGATCCACTCTATCAGCATGCCAGCGTTCACTTGCGTTTGCGTGCAGTATAGTCAGGATCCAGCAATTTGCAGTATTTGGACGCAGCTCAAAAACGCTACAAGTAGCGTTTTTGAAAAAAGTTAAAAAACTGCAAGTCGCTGGATCCTGATAGACTGAATACTTTGACAAACAGCTATCAGTGTTTGCATTTATGAATTGGCTAATTGGATTCATTTTGAAAGTGAGATAATTGTGTCACTCTCCAAAAAAATTACAGACCTACAAGAATGAAGACCAAGCATATCACATATGGCCAAGTTGCTATTTTATTAACTCAGGAAAACTTTCCCTTTTCCTGTAGCAGATAACATTTGTACTGAATAAATGGGAAAATTTGCTTTTCTAACTTTTCTTTATTAATAGAAAACAATAAGAAGAAATTTACACATATTACACCTAATCTTATCCGTGATGTAAATTAGCCACTGTGAAGTGTTCTGCATCCTCAAATTCAGTCTCATTAATCCTCTTCTTTTAAGAATTTCTTATCTTGAATTTACTGTGATAATTTACATTAGGTATATTGTGTTTACAATCCTTCGCTTAGATGCTAATTGAACAGACGGCTCAGATTAATCATATTCTGCTTGGAAAAAAAAATACATAAGTCTACATAATTGTGCAATGATAATGTGATTTTGTTTCCAAAGTATTTATTCATAATTCATCATTATTCGTTGGGAACAATAACTCATGAATATTGTAAGACTGGAATAACGGCTGCTAGGATCAGGTGGTCAAATTATGCTACAATATGTCCTTTGTGTTACTTTTTAGCATAGTATCAGCTACGGTTCAGTACATCTAAAGGGCTGTATCCAATCCATTTTTTTTTTCATGAACAGTTGAATAAATGTCATGGTTGGGATAGCATACTGCGTTTATCAGCAAATTGATATTTGTGTACCTTGTTTAATCAAAAACAAATTTGCACAACTTTCTGTAAATAAAAGTGGTTTTTCACTTTTCGGAAATTGATCGCCAAATGGTGTAAAATACCTAAATTAATAAAATCATCAGTTAATAAACCAGCGCCAGCTCCTGTCATGCGCTGTCCAGCGCCGCACATGCGGAGTTCTACTACAGCATCGGACTCTATGTACATTGCTGAGTCATACATGCAGCCTGGTCTCACTTAAGTGCTCAGCTCAACTGGGCATCGGCTGAGTTGTCGCACTGCTCCCAGCCATGCAGGAGTTAATCTTTTTGGAGCAGTGTGCAACTTTTCTGAGAGTCAGGCTGCTAATTACCATCTTCAGCTGGTCTCTGCCTATTTAAGGTTGATGTGTGTAGTAGGAGACGGACGAAGATAGTTCCTGCTTTCAGTAACGAAATCCCGCGTCTAAGGCAGTCATTTTGTTGGTGACCAGTGAATTGTTGTCTGCGCTGTTTGATAGTGCCCTGGTGTGAATTTATTCTATCCCTTTTGGTTTATTCCCTCCGGTGTCATTTTGTCTCCCCTCTGTGGTTATTTGCAGTGTGAGTAGATATCAGTTTTATCCCCTTGTCTGTGTCTTTGGGAGGTAGTTACTTGGTGTCCAACCCATCCTGGAGTTGGTGGTACAAGGGGTATTAGGACAGGGCCGGACAGGAGCTTAGGGTGAAGACCTGGACCTCCCTACCATCAAGGGTACGTCCAGGGTCAGAGAGAGCGAAAGGCCCACAGCCTTAGAGCCAGCATAGCACCCCCATGATAGTTTCCCACCACTGCTCTGGTCCTGGTATTTTGGCTGTAAAAGCTATGTCATGTCAACAACATGCATCACCACTGTAGCCAGTCATTAAACTTAGCAGTTCATGCCCTGAGCTCAGCGACTGTACAAATGTTGATGGCATGCAATTCTGGTTTGGGCCCCAGATGCTGTCATGGTGTGACTGTTGGATAAGAAGGGATAGGGGCTCCTAGGCTGTCTCTCGCACTAGCGGGCCCTATGCTATCCCTATTCGCAGGGATACTCCTTATGGTGGAGAGACATGAGTCCCATTCCTGGCCCTGTTACTGACCATAACTAATCTGATACCCCCCGCTCACCAGGGAAGGAAGAGGCAGGAGTGTGATATTAACCACAAATAAAAACAGACAAGGAAAAAACAAAACTCTTACATACTGCACACACAAATGTAAAAACAATAAGAGATTCAGGAGGAAAACAAGAACAGGAAGGTAGCTACAAAAGACAACAGGGCTAAACTCCCCAACCACACCATGCAAATAAAAACTACTTCCACCAGATAGTCTGGAACACCACACGCCACCAGACCAACTAAGATAAACTATAGCTGGCATAGGTGGAAGGATTCAACCAGCATAAATAGGAGGGGAGCAGATGTGATTGGCTTCCACATAACATGTGATCAAAGGAGACTGACAAGCAGACTAGCAGAGATTAACTCCTGCTAGTCTGCCTATGTGTCAGCACACAGCAAGTTTCCCTGCCTTGATCCCAGACACCAGAGAATTTCTCAGACGGAGTGTCGCAATCTGCAATCTGAGCAGACCCTAATGCCACCATGACAGTTGGCAAAGTTTGTGAAAGTCTCAGTATGACAGATGCTTAGAGTAATGTCATGAATCATCTCCCTGTCTTCGATGCGGGCTCATATGCCAAGCCCACATATTTCCCTGCAAATGAAGGCTGAATCATTCAGCCTTCACCTGCCTTCTAACAGCTGCACCTGCAGTTAACCTGTAAAATACCAATGTCAATTTCTGACAGCAGCATTTAACACATGCTGGCAGGGGGGGCACTGTGTTCTGAGCTCTCATCGGTGTTCCCATGACATGACTGGGGATGCCAATGAGTTGTCATGTCAGTTATTGCTCAGCTGATGAACCCTGTGTCTCTCATCACAGTATTTCTGTTAAAACCATCCTGTGGCTGGCGTGCATAGGAGACTTTGATTTCTTCTATATACAGCAATGCTGTGGCATTGCTGTATATAGAATAAGTCATCAGACTATTGCAGATTCAAGGCTCCTAAGGGGACTATTAGATACAGTAAAAAGTATAAAAAAAAAATGAAAAGAATAAAAAAAAGTTCAAGTCACTCCCCATTTTACTACATTAAAAATTAAGAAATAAAAAATACACATTTGGTATTGCTGCATTCATTAAAGTCCGATCTATCAACGACGTAAAGAGAAAGAATATCAAAATGCCAGAATTGCATTTTTATGGATCCAGCAACAATAAAAAAAATTTAATAACAGGCGATCAAAACATTATATATACCCTAAAGTAATATCAATGAAAACATCAGCCCAGAGCACAAAAAAAAGCCAGAAACAAACCAAAGAACCACAGATCCCAAAAATTGAAACCGCTACGGCTATTGGAAAGTCGTGACACAAACAAAAAACTTTTTTAGTTCAAAACTTCAGAATTTTTTTTCACAAGTTTAATAAAACAAAAAAATACGAATGTTTGGAATCTACATAATGATACTGACCTAGTGAATCATACTGGCAGGGCTGTTTTATGTTAAAAGAATGCTGGAAATAAAAAACAAAAAAACAATTGCAGAAATTAACTTTTTTTGGCCACTCTTGGAGTTTATTCATATGAAAAAATGAATGGTGCCATTCAAAAGTACAACTCATCCTCCAAAAAACCCTCACATAGCTGTATCTATGGAAAAATAAAAAAAAGTTATGGCTCTTGGAATAAGGGGAGGAAAAGTATAGAAATGAAAAATCCTTAAGGGGTTAGAACACCACTTTAGTGGGGTGGTCTCCAGCGCTGGAGTGGCACTTTAAACGTAAGCACCCCTGCCCACTGTCTTGTACTCACCCTCTGGAGTTTTCATGCTTTTTCACCAGTGCTCTAGTCCGGCAGTGTCATCTTCTGACTGACTGGAAGACAGAAGTTACATACAAGTCTATGAGAGCCAGAACGAGGCCAGGATGAGGCTCTCAGAGTTGTATTGAGTTGTGATCTACAGGGCACTCCATGAAACACTGGAGCTCCCGGTGTCAAGCGAGAAATTTAGGTAAGACTGCTAATGGAGTCTTTGTTCAGGGCAAATCCAGAGCACGGGGTCAAATTAGCTATCTGTACAGATATATTAAATAACTCAGACAATGATCACAACGAGACGTGTTCACTGTTTGAGTCAGTATAGGCGACTGACTCATGTAATGAATAGATCAGATATTATATTTCGACCTTCAAACATGTACAAAAGTATCAAAATCTGTCTTTTCTCATACATCAAAGCCGTATAGGGAGGTTTAGGGAGTTTAGGGAGGAACATAGAAACACACATTTCATCCCACAGATGACACATTCCTTCTTTGTGTAAAACTACTGATATAACTTTTACTATGAAGGCCTTCACTGTTCATTGTTCATTCCGGATGCTGAGCTTATCATCATGGCGTAGCGGGATAGCAGCGATCAAAAATTGACCTGGAACATTCAGGAGCAAGCAGCGATTTCGCAGCAGGGGTCTGATCATTGTTATGTGTCACACACAGCGATGTCGCTATTGAGGTCGTTGCTACTTCACAGAAAATGGCGACTTAGCAGCGATGTCGTTGTCGTCGTCACTGTGTGTGACACCACCTTTAGAATCATATTATGGCGTCTGTGCAATTGTCATATAGACACACAGATAATTTTGCAATAACATCTATATTTTGATTATTTACATGCACAGATAATCTTATAACATTTGAACAAACAATCTATAGCCCAGGCTACCTTCACACCGGCAGATCACAAATCATCGTAGACTGACAGGAGAGGCGGTGATAGAAGACAAAGCCACCGGAGGGCGAATATAAAACCAAGGCATGGGACTAAGTTAAAGCAGCACTCCAGTTGTACAATGAAAAAGATATTGGAGTACTACTTTAAGAATTAAAATTATAAAGATAATGGATTTTACTGTCTATAACCCAGTTTAGATTAACCCTATAAAACACAGAGTGTTGATTACTATTACACCATGGCTAAGTCGGATCTATTGGACGGATTGGCTGAAGATGAGTCTATTTTCTTTACTTAGCCTAATGAGTGAAGTGACTAATACCCTTTCATTATCTCCCTGACCCCTCTGTTGCAATCTAATTAACCTATAATTCCTTTAGCATCATTATTAAGCACATCAGTTTTATCCCTGCTATACTTTGTAGCCACAGCTCCGTGTATACAGTGTTTGTAAAATCAATTTCTTCTGTTGCCATCACTCTGCATTACACATTCAGGAACCTTTGTCTTTGATGTCGAATCATACATCCAATATATTGACAAGCACAATTATATTCCATCATTTAAAGAGCAGCTTTGGAGTGACAGGGAGTGTGTTTCCTTTGATTAAACATGTGGCACAGCCAGAACAAATTTTAAAACTACTTGGATACAAACGTGGAAACAATGACAGTGGGCGGAAAGTGTGAAATATCATGTACAGCTCTGGCAAAAATTAAGAGACCACTTCCAAATTGTCAGTTTTCCTGATTTTTCTCTTTATTGGTATATTTTTGAGTGAAATGTAAATTGTTCTTTTATTCTATAAACTACTGACAGCATCTCCGAATTTCCAAGCAATAAATTTTGTATTTATTTTCTGAAAATGAGAAATGGTCAAAATAACAAAAAAACATGCATTGCTTTCAGACCTCAAATAATGCAAAGAAAACAAGTTCATAATAATTTTTAAACAACAATACTAATAATGTTTTACCTCAGGAAGAGTTCAGAAATCAATTTTTTGTGGAATAACCATGATTTTTAATCCCAGCTTTCCTGCGTCTTGGCTGCTTTCCACCAGTCTTTCACATTGCTTTTGGGTGACCTTATTCCACTCCTGGTACACAAATTTAAGCAATTCTTCTTTGATGGCTAGTGACTATCCATCTTCCTCTTGATTACATTCCAGAGGTTTTCAATGGGGTTCAGGTCTGAAGATTGGGCTGGCCATGACAGAGTTCTGATGTTCTTCATCCACACATTGATTGACCTAGCTCTGTGGCATGGCACATTTTCTTCTTAAAATAACAGTCCTCAGAGTTGGGGAACATTGCCTGAGAAGAAGGAAGCAACTGTATTTCCAGGATAACCTTGTATGGGGCTTGATTCATACATCCTTTGCAAAGATTAACCTGCCCAATTCCAGCCTTGCTGAAGCATCCCCAGATCATCACCGATCCTCCACCAAATTTCACAGTGGGTACAAGACATTGTGGCTTGTACGCCTCTCCAGGTCTCCGCTAACCTATAGACAACCAGGTATTGGGCAAAACTGAAAATTGGACTCATCAGAGATTACCTTACTCCAGTCTTCTATGGTCCAATTGGGCAGATTAAACTTTGTGGAGGACGTATGAATCAAGCTGCATACAAGGTTATCCTGGAAAAACAGTTGCTTCCTTCTGCTCAGGCAATGTTCACCAACTCTGAAGACTGTTTTTTACAGCAGGACAATGCTCCATGCTACACAGCTAGGTCAATCAATGTGTGGATGAATGACCACCACATCACAACCCTGTCATGGCCAGCCAAATCTCCACACCTGAATCCCATTGAAAACCTCTGGAATGTAACCAAAAGGAAGATGGATAGTCATAAGCCATCAAACAAAGAACTGCATACATTTTTTCACCAGGAGTAGCATAAGATCACCCAAAAGCAGTGTGAAAGACTGGTGGAAAGCATGCCAAGACGCATGAAAACTGTAATTAAAAATCATGGTTATTCCACAAAATATTGATTTCTGAACTCTTCCTGAGTTAAAACATTATTAGTATTGCTGTTTCTAAATGATTATAAACTTGTTTTCTTTGCATTATTTGAGGTCTGAAAGCACTGTGCATTTTTTTGTTATTTTAACTGTCATGTAAAACTCTTGAAGGGTCCTTACCCCCCTCCCCACCGAAAGCTTGCACACAGATGCAGATCGCCATGACGACTATCTGATCTAGCTGAAGAGCAGGTATTTACGACTCGGTTGATGGTACAACTACAACCAAGGTAGTGCACGCAGAAACATCTCTTTGTTCTGTTGGAGGGAAAACTTCTAATACAGTTTTTACGTGGCCCATTAATGCTAGAAAAATGAAAAACATACTGCCAGAATCCCTGCGGAGCGCACCATTTGGCTTTACCAGGAGATCGCTGGTGTCGCGACAAATCAGTACTGGCCAGTAAAATCATGCTAGATGCGTTGTGTTTGGTATCTATGTAAATGTAAAATCGAGATATAAAATATGACGCTAATATCTTTCACCTGTGTGGCCCAGGGGCAAAGATATGTGGAAAGCTAGAATTAAAGAACTTTGTGACAATCTTGGCACATCCCACAAGAGATCGTAAAATGAGGTCACAGAGAGGGGGGGTTACCTGAGGGCATAAGAGTGATTAGCTCCTTGCTGGGGGGAGTCAGTATTGGAGGGCATCAGGAAGTGGTGATGCTGGCCGATTATACCATCTTCTTCTCTTGGAGCCCCTCCCTAAATTCGGACGTCACATCTATGGCACGAGTTTAGTAAGTTTCATGGTTATCCCTTTTATTTTTATGTAACTGCTTATACCGTATTTGTATTTTCCCTTTTGTAAATTCTTGTATATTTTTAATAAACACTGTCTATTTTCGGATTAAATATATAAAATGTAATAGTTTCTTTCCTCATGCTCTATATATGAATCCAAAAACCCGAATGGCCTTATGCTATCAGTAACGGGTGACTGAACTGTCTGTACAAAAGGTTCGGTGGTGGCAGCGGAATTATTGTGTAGAATTATTGGGGTGCTACCAGCAACGAGTACCGAGGTATATATATATATTCCATTAGCAGGAATCGGCGATATATTCATTACCCATGCTGGCAGACCTTCAATATCTAACATCAGTAGCTCAGCAGCCTCACTTTGTTATTGCCCTGCAGTACCAAAAGTAGCCTGCTGACAAGAGGGGTGCAGGAGAGCAGTCTGATTTTGACAAATTAGTGAACTGCGGTGGGATATCTGAGTGACTCCCCTGGCTATTCGTGACAAATTGGTAGCAGCGGTGGGAGATCTGAGTGACTCCCACAGCTGTTCGTGATATTGACCATTTCTCATTTTCAGAAAATAAATACAAAATGTATTGCTTGGAAATTCAGAGACATGTTGTCAGTAGTTTATAGAATAAAAAAAACAATTTACATTTCACTCAAAAATATAAAGAGAAAATTCAGAAAAACTGAAAATGTCGCAGTGGTCTCTTAATTTTTGTCAGAGCTGTATATATACTGTATATCAAATATCCTATATATTTTCAGCATGAAGACTTTTTTCTGTAACTAAGCCCAACGTGTAACAGTATGTGCTACATCACACATCTGTATGAATATTCACATGCAAAATATGTTGTATATACTGTACCGTTGTGACCTCAAATTACATGAAAATCATCTAAAAGGGACAAAAGCACAACAAGACTATCATCTCCCTAAAATATTAAGCAGCCCAGGCCGGGGAGCAATTGATTGCACTGTTCCTTGATAAATTACAAAAAAAGGGCAACTCTTTCTACTTAAAGTTAATCCATCACCAGATTTTTCTAACTCATCTGAGAGCAGCATGATTTAGAGACAGAGACCCTGATTCTAGTGATGTATCACTTAGTTTAATTTGTGTAGCACTTGTGAGAAAATCAAAGCTTTCTCTGCTGAAGATCTAGCAGATAATGGAGTGCTGCGCTGTGTAAAACCCCACCCACATCACTGATTGGCAGATTTTTGTGCTACTAATCAGTGATGGGGCGGAGTTACACAGCAGTTGACTAAGAGGCACAAGACACCTAGTTCTGTAGTGATGAAAGAACACTGATTTTATTGCAAAAAAGAGCACACAGCCAAGTGACATATTGATGAAATCAGGTTCTTAGCCCCTACACCATCCTGCTCTCAGATTACAGAGCAAAAACTGTCTGACAGATTCCCTTTAAAGAGGATCAGTTATATTAAAAGTGGTTTGCTTTTGCTCTCATTTTATTCCCACATGTAACACCATGAATGAAAACCGCATTGAACCCTTTGATGCGTCCTAGATCTTCCTGGCAGTAGCTCTCCATGGTAGCGCAGATCAAGGACTTTCTCTACTTTTGCAGCTGTCTTCATTCACTTTTCTGACAGTTTAAAAAATTATCAAGCAACCAGTTCATGATTATTTATCCTGATGAAGAAGCGAAGCAGCTTCGAAACGCGTTGAATAAAAAAAAGGTATTGAACCCTTTGATGTGTCCTGGATCTTCCTGGCATTAGGTCTCCATGGCAATGCAGAGTGTGCACTTTCTCTACTTTTGCAGCTCTCTTCATTCACTTTCCTGACAGTTTAAATAATTAACAAGAAAACAGTTTGACGTTATTTTTCCTGATGAAGCAGCTTCGAAATGCGTTTTGACTAAAAACTGCATTGCACCCTTTGATGTGTCCTGAATTGTCCTGGTGTAATGATTCACCTTGGCTTTGCTTCTTGCAGAACAATTGGGTTTTGTCTTTTGCTCAATTGTTTGATTCCCCGGGTACTTGCCGGTGGGCGAGGCTTGCTTGCTGCCTCGTTCCTGTAATTGCCTTGCTTTATCTGTCTTCTGTTTCCACTGGAACTTTGCCAGTGATAGTTCCTGCTCTGCAGTGTGCGCTTCTGGTTTCCGTGAGTTCGTTCTGATCCTTGTCCCGTTACCCCAACTTTTCTCTCTGTCCTCTGCCTCGTCCGTCTTTTCTGGGCTCCCTGACTTCCTGACACTCTGTTTGTCTGGTTCCTTCAATTTCGCTTTCCATATTTTGTATGTTTCCCTTTGGCTTCTTACCTTGGCTTGCTCTTTAACTACGGCTCTCATCCCCATCTATACCTGACATTATTTCCCAGCTGCCGACCTTAGGCTTTCATGTGACTTCGGCTCCTCTTCCTCCTTTGCACTGACATGACCTGCCAGCTCTGACTCTCGGCTTGTACTAGTATTCTGCTACCTCTCGATCTAGATACTGGTGACATCTAGTGGGCAGACGCCGCATTACACCTAGGTGCTCTACATCTCTCTTGTGTACCTTCACCGCCTGTTGGTTGCATTGCATCTAGCATTAGCTTTCCACGGCAGTGCAGACCGAGCACTTTCTCTACTTTTGCAGCTCTCTTCATTCACTTTTCTGACAGTTTAAAAAATGATCAAGCAAATGATGAAGCAGCTTCAAAACTCGTTGAAAAAAAATTGCATTGCACACTTTGATGTGTCCTGGATCTTCCTGCCATTAGCTTTCCATAGCAGTACAGACGGAGCACTTTCTCAACTTTCATAGCTCTCTTCATTCACTTTTATGAGAATTAAAAAAATTACTAAAAACGCAAGTTTAGAAATTTTTGGAACTCCCATACATACACTGCGTGCAGAATTATTAGGCAAATGAGTATTTTGATCACATGATCCTTTTTATACATGTTGTCCTTCTCCAAGCTGTATAGGCTTGAGAGCCAACTACCAATTAAGTAAATCAGGTGATGTGCCTCTCTGTAATGAGGAGGGGTGCGGTGTAATGACATCAACACCCTAAATAAGGGGTGCTTAATTATTAGACAACTTCCTTTCCTATCACAAAATGGGTCAAAAGAGAGATTTGACGGGCTCTGAAAAGTCCAAAATTGTGAGATGTCTTGCAGAGGGACGCAGCAGTCTTGAAATTGCCAAACGCTTGAAGTGTGATCACCGAACAATCAAGTGTTTCATGGCAAATAGCCAACAGGGTCACAAGAAGCGTGTTGGGCAAAAAAGGCGCAAAATAACTGCCCATGAATTAAGGAAAATCAAGTGTGAAGCTGCCAAGATGCCATTTGCCACCAGTTTGGCCATATTAGAGCTGCAACGTTACTGGAGTATCAAAAAGCACAAGCTGTGCCATACTCAGGGACATGGCCAAGGTAAGGAAGGCTGAAAAACCACCACCACTGAACAAGAAACATAAAAAAAAACGTCAAGACTGGGCCAAGAAATATCTTAAGGCTACTTTCACACTTGCGTTGGACGGCTTCCGTTGCTATCCGCAGCCTTGAGGAATTACGGTAACCATTGCAGGAAACCGTTATATTCCTCATAGACTTCTATAAGCTACGGATAGCAACGGATGGTCTTGCGTTGCATCCGCTGCACGACGCAGCGTCGTTATTTTGACGCTGCGTTGGGCGGAGGGAACGCTGCATGTAACGTTTTTTGAGCAGCACAATCCGTAGGATTTCGCTGCGCATGCTGTCTCTGGCTCCCTGCACTCGTAACCAGGGTAAACATCGGGTTACTAAACAATGAGCTTTCCCTAGTTACCCGATATTTACCCTGGCTACGGGTGCAGGGAGCCCGACACTTTCCCGCTCGGCTCCGCCCCCTCCCGCACTTCACTCCACGTGTACACACGCACGCACACACTCACACTCACCTGTCCCCAGCCTTGCATTCCTCGCTGCACTGACGTCCTCAGTGCCATGGTCCCGCTCGGCTCCACAAACCCCACACTCCGCCCCCGCACTCCGCCCCCCTCACACATTCTTGGCAGGCGAATGATCAGCTGATCACCCGGTGACCGGCTGCTGTGAGCGATCAGCTGATCACTCGGCGACCGGCTGCTGTGAGCGATCAGCTGATCGTTCACAATAGTCTGCCACCGGTAAAACGAAAGAAGAAAAAAAAAAAAAAAGATTCCGTTGTTTTGTACGATCCGTTGTATCCGTTGCGCCACTAAATGCAACAACACATCCATTGCATCCGTCACACAACGCAATGCAACGGATGCCGTTCAACGCAAGTGTGAAAGTAGCCTAAGACTGATTTTTCAAAGGTTTTATGGACTGATGAAATGAGAGTGACTCTTGATAGGTCAGATGGAGGGGCCAGAAGCTGGATCAGTAAAGGGCAGAGAGCTCCACTCCGACTCAGACGCCAGCAAGGTGGAGGTGGGGTACTTGTATGGGCTAGTATCAGCAAAGATGAACTTGTGGGACCTTTTCGGGTTGAGGATGGAGTGAAGCTCAACTCCCAGACCTACTGCCAGTTTCTGGAAGACAACTTCTTCAAGCAGTGGTACAGGAAGAAGTCAGTATTGTTCAAGAAAAACATGATTTTCATGCAGGACAATGCTCCATCACATGCATCCAACTACTCAACAGCGTGGCTGGCCAGTAAAGGTCTAAAAGATGAAGAAATAATGACATGGCCCCCTTGTTCACCTGATCTGAACCCCATAGAGAACCTGTGGTCCCTCATAAAATGTGAGATCTACAGGGAGGGAAAACAGTACACCTCTCGGAACAGTATCTGGGAGGCTGTGGTGGCTGCTGCACGCAATGTTGATCGTAAACAGATCAAGCAACTGACAGAATCTATGGATGGTCGGCTGCTGAGTGTCATCATAAAGAAAGGTGGCTATATTGGTCACTACTTTTTTGGGTTTTGTTTTTGCATGTCAGAAATGTTTATTTCTAAATTTTGTGCAGTTATATTTGTTTACCTGGTGAAAATAAACAAGTGAGATGGGAATATATTTGGTTTTTATTAAGTTGCCTAATAATTCTGCACAGTAATAGTTACCTGCACAAAGAGATATCCTCCTAAGATAGCCAAATCTAAAAAAAAACCACTCCAACTTCCAAAAATATTAAGCTTTGATATTTATGAGTCTTTTGGGTTGATTGAGAACATAGTTGTTGATCAGTAATAAAAAAAATCCTCTAAAATACAACTTGCCTAATAATTCTGCACACGGTGTATGAAATGAGAGATATATCCATGTGTGGCCATTTCACCACTCCATTGATGTGCAATGGGAAACCATTCTTAGATGTGGGTCACAATGTGAACTGTCCTCTTTTTTATTCCCGTAATGTTATTTTTCACTAAGACATATTGCCGATCAGTTTTCTTCCAAATATTTTTATAGATTTTTTTAAAACATTTTTTTAATTGAAAATCTTAAAATGCCAAGTTGTATCCTAATTACTGGTAATACCAAACAAGAATATCATGCCACTGTGCATTGTTCTGGACTGTGAAGCTTGACATTAATGAATACATACATCAAAGGGAAGTACATGCCCAGAAGTAACATGTATAATATACAAAAGGCGATTCAGATTCCTTTCTTCCAGCTGGTATCCTGTTCCTTTGCATTATGCAACAGAGAGGAAATGATTTGCTAAGAACCAGCTGTTATTACCCTTAATTTTCCTGAAAATCCCATCACGAACTGTCTTGTTTTTCAAGTTATTCCGCGTTATGCGAGACCTGATTTATGTAAATGTACATTAGCCATTATAGTAATGGTTTAGCTCAGCTTACTGGTTGTTGTCTGATGAAATAGTTTAAAACTCTGTGTGCCGGGGCTAGAAAATACAGTAAATAAGTGATGCCATAACACACTTTAGTACTTTCTCTAAAATTCAACAGCTGTATAAAAAATTTATCATTTACATGTCTCAACATTTATGTTACAAACCCAAGATGGAAAAACTGTGGCATTATGGAAATCACAGGATATATAGACATGTTAATGATATGACTTAGGCAAATCATCAAGATCCGCTGCTGGCAGCTCCCTTTGCAATTGTTGACCAATGAAAGGTGTGCTCAATAAATGTCAAGTCTAGAGATGCGACAGGCCATGGTAGCTTAGGGAGGCTAGATGCAGCAGGCTGCGTATCATGTCCAGGGATACTGCAGGCCATGGTAGCTTAGGGAGGCTAGATGCAGCAGGCTGTGTGTCATGTCCAGGGATGCTGCAAGCCATGGTAGCTTAGGGAGGCTAGATGCAGCAGGCTGCGCGTCATGTCCAGGGATGCTGCAAGCCATGGTAGCTTAGGGAGGCTAGATGCAACAGGCTGCGCGTCATGTCCAGGGATGCTGCAGGCCATGGTAGCTTAGGGAGGCTAGATGCAGCAGGTTGCGCGTCATGTCCAGGGATGCTGCAGGCCATGGTAGCTTAGGCCATGCAGGCTGCGCGCAGTAACACAAGCAACATACGGACTGGTGCTGTCATGTTGAAAAACATCTCCTGGGCATTTTGGAGAAATGGCTTCACCACTGATTCCACCTCTAACTCAATTTAATGCAGAGCTGTTAATGTACCTGTAAGATTTTGTCACCCCATACCCTAAAAGGCCGCTTTACACGCTGCAACATCGCTAGCATCGGCTAGCGATGTTGCATGCGATAGCACCCGCCCCCGTCAGTGGCATGATATGTGGTGATCGCTGCCGTAGCGAACATTATCGCTACGGCAGTGTCACACGCACATACCTGCTCTGCGACGTCGCTGTGACCGGTGAACCGCCTCCTTTCTGAGGGGGCGGTTCGTTCAGTGTCACAGCGACGTCACAGCAGCGTCACTGAACCACTGCCCAATAGAAAAGGAGGGGCGGAGATGAGCGGCCGGAACGTCCCGCCCACCTCCTTCCTTCCTCCTTTTCCGGTGGACGCAGGTAAGGAGATGTTTGTCGTTCCAGGGGAGTCACACATAGCGATGTTTGCTGCCGCAGGAACGACAAACAACATTGTTACTGCAGCAGCAACGATAATTGGGAAGAGGGGGTGATGTCACCGATGAGCTCATAGGTGTCACACACAACGACATCGCTAAAGCGGCCGAATGTCTGTCACAAATTCCGTGACCCCAACAAGATCGCTTTAGCAATGTCGTAGCGTGTAAAGCGGCCTTAATGCTGGGATTAGGACCAGTGTGACGTTCCCTTTTGAAGATCACTTCCTAGTGTTGTCCTCAAAAATTGACAACAGCATTATATAGTTAAACTATCGAAATCTGGCCGCAGAGTACCTCATACATGGTAAATGCCATCTTGTAACACAGCAAACATCTGTCGTGCCTGAGGCAGGCTCTACTGCTAAGCCGGCTTCATACTTAGCTAATGGAGGTTGGCCACTACTTTTACATTGATGGTCTAGTGGTCTAGCCTTTGGATAAATCATCAATGTTTGATCGGCCAGGGTCCGACACCCGGCACCCCCGCTGACCAGCAGGTCTTGGTGCCAGCGGCGGCAGAAATCGGAGTTCGGGAGCAACCCTGTCAACTGATAGTGGCCTGGTACTGCACATCTGCCTCCCATATAAATCAATAGGAGACAGATGTAAAGAACCCGGCCACATATGCTATTACAACATGGTGCAGCTCCAGAACTGAGCATTGCCGGCTGTCTGCTACCACTGCCGAAACCAAGAACAGCTGATCGGCAAGGGTGCGGTGTGTCAGAACCCGGCCGATCAGACATTGATGACCTATCCTAAGGATAGGCCATCATCTTAAAGTAATGGACAACCTTTTTAATCATCTGTGATGAAAAACATCATCACAGGTTAATAGTGATGGGTGGACCCGGACTGTAAAAGTCCAGATCCGCATGGCTTCAAAAGTATCAGGTCCCAGCCCCTAATTTCTCAGGGAACTCTAGCTTATGATTGGGGTAAGGCAACTCGAGAAATGAAAAAAAAAAAAGCAAGTGCGCTATACTTACCGAGTCTTCAGCCCGGCTGTAACTGCTTCCTGGCTGCTCACTTTTCTTCCGGGGTCACTCATTATTTCTCATTCATATTCACTGCTCCCTCCCCCTTGCAGTCCTGGCGTCAGATTGGTCGAAGCCAAATGCGCCCCGAGCCTGTGTAACAGCGTGTCTGACTGACACCAATTGGCGTAGGGTCCTCCCATATTATGATACCCAGCACAGGTAAAACATATGGCTACATGATGCAGCCCCCAGCCATGCACTTATCTTGGTTGTGTACCAATATAAGAGGAACTGCATGGGCTTTTTTAAAAAAAATATTTAAATACATAATTTAAAAAAACGTCGTGAAATGGATGAAAGTATGAAATGGAAAAACATAATTTTATCTGTTAGTGGTACCCTTTGATAAAAAGGAATATTAATTGTTTTACTTTCTTTTTTAAAATGCATGGAGGATCTTTTTACTCTTGTCTTAACAGACACTGTTGCTAAAAAGTGTGATTTCCCCTACCCATAGAGTCTGCAAAGTCTGCCATAGGTTCTCATACTGTGACATAGCTAGGAATACTGTGCAAGAACAGCAGAACAACCAGTTAGGTATTGGTTATACACAGACTCTACACCAGCAAAGTATTAGGAATTTCCAATAACTATGAAGAAATTGTTTAATTTTACATTTGGAAACCAATGTTTTTCTAAATGTAAAATTAATATGAGCAAATTATGTTTGGAAAATCCAATGCTCCATTTGTTTGTTAAAGCGCACCAATCACCAGGATTTTCCTATATAACCTAAGTCCAGTGCTATACTGACACTATCATGCTGATTATATACATACCTTTAGTGGTCAGCTCAGATATATAGGTTTTAAAACACAAGAAAGTAGAGTTTATAAAATGAACATCTTGTTGAGTGACAGCAGCTGAGGATCAGATAATAGCTGGGGTTGGTATTCATTGTTATCCCCTCCCCCTTTTACTTATGCTAGTTCTATTATACAATCGTTTTAGTTTGTGACTAGAAGGACCTATGCTGTCATATCCATGTAACCAGAAGGGGCGTGGCCTCAGCCAAACAGAAAAATGTTGCTTCCTGGTATCAGCTATGTTGGCTAAGGCCCTGCCCATTCTGGTCACATGGCTATGACATCAGCACAGATCCTGTTAGTCACACACTAAAACGATAGTATAATAGAATTAGCATAAGTAACAGAGGGAGGGGATCATTTTGAAAACCCACCCCAGCTATTAGCTGATCCTCAGCTGCTGTCACTAAGAAGGAGAGTGATGGGGTGCTACGCCAGATGACCTGGCCTGCACAGTCACCAGACCTGAACCCAATCGAGATGGATTGGGGTGAGCTGGACCTCAGAGTGAAGGCAAAAGGGCCAACAAGTGCTAAGCATCTCTGGGAACTCCTTCAAGACTGTTATAAAACCATTTCCGGTGACTACCTCTTGAAGCTCATCAAGAGAATGCCAAGAGTGTGCAAAGCAGTAATCAAAGCAAAAGGTGGCTACTTTGAAGAACCTAGAAAATAAGACATATTTTCAGTTGTTTCACACTTTAATTATTTCATTCCACATGTTTTAATTCATAGTTTTGATGCCTTAAATGTGAATCTACAATTTTCAGAGTCCTGAAAATAAAGAAAACTCTTTGAATGAGAAGGTGTGTCCAAACGTTTGGTCTGTACTGTACATCCGAGCTGACAACTAAAGGTATGTATAAAATCAGCCTGATAGTGCCAGTATAGCACTGGCTTTAGCTTAGATACGAAAATCCTTGTGATTGGAGCACTTTAAGTAATTCCAAATCTCATTCATAGCCATACAGTTAAAAGACAAAATTCTGTCTACTTGTGGCCGTCAATAGGGAAAATGAAATGTTTACTGCATAGTTCTGAATCATTGAACTCAACAATAACCCAGTGTTTAGTAATCTCTTAGGCTTGCTTTAGTAATAATGCAAGCAGAGAGAAATTTATATATTAAAGGAGTTATCTGGGATGATAAAAAAAAACCCTGTAAAATCCAATAAAAGCTCATTACTTAGTGCTGCATTTAGCTATCACTTGTGAAAAATAGTCATCATTTATTACTTAGTAAATACCACTCAGCAGCTTCTCGACTCCCGTTTTTGAGATAGGACTAAAGGCCGCTTTTCACGCTACGACATCGCTAAAGCGATCTCATTGGGGTCACGGAATTTGTGACGCACATCCGGTTGCTTTAGCGATGTCGTTGCGTGTGACACCTATGAGCGATTTTGAATCGTTGCAAAAACGTTCAAAATCGCTCATTGGTGACATGGGGGTCCATTCCCAATTATCGTTGCTTCTGCATGTACGATGTTGTTCATCGCTATATGTGACACCGCAGGAACGAGGAACCTCACCTTACCTGCGTCCACCGGCAATGAGGAAGGAAGGTGACTCGCCCACCCCAGGGCTATGGGACACTCGGTGCCGGGCCGGACTAGTCCGGTGGTAGTCAGTGGTGGCTGGGCCCGGCTCCGTGGCCCTGGTGGGTGTCAGTAGAATAAGTGGCTTAAGTTAAAGTTTGTGTTCGTGACGCCACCTGTGGTATGCGGCTAATAAGCCGCCGCTGCTGTGTGAGGCCTCCGGGATGATATTATGGCAGCAATGGTGGTACTGCTCCCCACAGGTGGAGCAATGCCCGGGGCACAGTTGGTGCTTGTAAATGTCTATGCAGATGAAATAACTGAGGCAACTTCAGAGGTGCAGTTCAAGTTCTTTTACTCACAGTTCTTGTCAGGGCAGGCAGAACCCTTGGACTGCTGGGACCGCTGTCAGGGACCTCCATTACAGCCTCCAGGCTGGGGGGTCACCTGTCGGCTGATTACCCCTTTTCTGAAGGTCTGCTCTGGGTTCTGGCCCTGGGAGCTTGCAATTCCCTGGGCCTCGGTTTTTACTGTCTGGAGACTGTCTTTTCACTCCTCCAGTCTCTAGGGACCGTCCCCTGTCGCAGCTAATCACTCCACCGATGTCACTGTGGACCAGGCCACCGCAGCCTGCAGCTACTCGTAGCGCCTCTGGGCCCTCGGCTTCGGTACCCAACAAGGACTGCTCGTGGTACCTACAGGACTACCCGCGGCCCTGCGACCCTTTCTTTCCTTCTCTTCTTTCTCCTCCTTGCCTGCCTCAGCAGGCCTCCTCCTCCCTCCTTTCTCCCGTTCTTCTCCTCCAACTACATGCTGCTTCTCTCACTCCCTGAGGTAAACTGAAACTAACTTGACCTTCCTTTCTCTATCTGCCCTCTGGTGGCTCCTCCCACCTCCCCAGTTGCTAAGCTACCACCCTATGGGAGCAGGGATGGGTCTTACAGCCCCTCTCAGCATGCAGCATGGGAGGGTTGCCTGCCACTTTCCCTGGTCCTGTGTGTCCCTAGCAATGGGTGTAGTGTGAATTTACCAGGGGACCGGAGTTCACTCTCTTCCTCTCCCAGAATGGGGCATCACACCGCAGATGGGGTGCAATGACCTGTGGCGACGGAAGCCTCAGGGGCGCCACAAAGGAGGTGGGCAGGATCTTACGTCCCGCTCATCTTCGCCACTCCGCTTCTATTGGCCGGCCGCTTAGTGACGTCGCGGTGACACCGAACGCACCTCCCCCTTGAGGGAGGGATTGTTCGGCAGGCACAGCGATGTCACTGAACTAGTATGTGCGTGTGACACTGCCGTAGCGATAATGTTCGCTACGGCAGCGATCACCACATATCGGCCGTACAACGGGGGCGGGTGCTATCTCGCTTGACATCGCTAGCAATTGCTAGCAATGTCGCAGCGTGTAAAGCGGCCCTTACTCTTTCATCACATATACCAATAGACTAAAAATCCTGGCATCATCCTTTTTCTCCTGCTTTTTTCTTTGCTTCTTGTTAGGCCTGGCATTTCTCAGTGCTATTATCTCCCAAGGCACTTTCAGGCCTAAATAGTCACATACCTATGTCTAAGCACTGATTTTCCAACATTTTCAGTTGCTGTTTGGAGATTGCCACTCTCCTATTTTTCTATAGCCATAATCGCCTCAGCCTTCCCATCGTTAGTTGTTAGCATCACAAACTGTTAGTAAAGTCTCTTTACATTACTTGAATCTGCTCTTAATTAGCACATTTTTTGCTGCAATCATCACTATCACAATTCCTCTGTGCAGAGCATCTTGCACTAGAAGATGCTCTGCTGTGTTTTCTGGACTGTTGAGCTGGAAGGTTGGTTGACTGTGCAAGATTCCATTCTGGTTCTGGGAGGTGTGTGCTCAGGTGTTTCATCTTTCTGGTAATTGCCCTGTTTCTTTACTGAGCATGCTCACCCAGAACCTTAACAGTTGTAAATTTTGGTTTGGTAGTTGCCTATGTCTTTTCTTTGTTCTGATCTTTGTTTTCTGACCCCGGACTGTTGTTTGACTCCTCTCTGCCCACTCCCTGATCCTGTTGTGACTTCTTGGCTTTTGACCTCGGACAGTTACCTGACCACGTCTCAGTTTTCTCACTGAACTTATAAAGTGTCTTCCTGGAATACTGACCCCGGATTGTGACTTGACTACGCCTGAATTCTTCCTGTGTCCATACATATCCTCCTGTTACCAGACTCCGGCTTTCCTGACTACTCTACCGTCTGTACTACCCGTAAGTAGTGGCTTGCAATACAGTTAGGAACTGTTTCCCTAAATTACGTTCTGCTGTTGATTCTGGAATCTGCATCTGCTCCGGATAACTCATAACTTGCTGTAAATGAAATGTTTTTGGAGTCTGTTCACATTATGCTTCTACATCTGTGTGCTGCTTTAGACCTGTCGTTTTCCTTTACTTCTACTCTACTACTACTCATTCTTTGTCACCTATTTCACTTGTTTTTCTACCAAAGTGGCATAGCCTGTTGTTTAAGTCTTCGCTGTTCCATGTGCCTTCCTTCCTGCTTTCCCAATGCTCTATATCTGTGTGTCCACCCTTACTTGTGGCTTCGTATTTACCCCACATGGTGAGTCTAACACAATTTCTGCTTTCAGACATATCTATCTCTTTTTTGTAAACTGGCTTAATTGTTTAAGCAAGTATTAATGCTAGCCTATTGAAAATCAGCAATCACGTGTCATCAAGGGGTTAGGAAAATAACTCTGCCCAGTCCCTTGCAAAGACACAATCAATGACCACTAAGTAGGAGAATAAGGCAATCCTCAGTCATGGTGGGCTGTGTCGACATACCACGCAGGAAGAAACTATAGGACTTCCTGTGCCATGTGACTAATGGCTGTTTTGGAAAAACAGGTGATCTTAGATGATAGAAGTAATTTTATAGTATTTTGATAAAATGTGTGCAATATACCTTCGTTTTATGGTTACGCATTCCATTTGGAGCTAAAACTTAAAGGGAATGTGTCATGTTCTGTTTTTATATTAAACCACCCCCAATCTGTTTAAAATGATCTAATGTGCATCACCAATATGGTTTTAAAAAAAATCCAGATATTTTTCTTAACCCTCCGTCACATACAATAGGCCTGACAGTCACATCTCTTTTACTTTCATTTCTCCTTCCTCACCAGATTGTGAGGAAATCCCCTCCCTCCAGGTAGTCTCCTGTCTCTAGCAGCTCTGTGAAACCTCATACCCCAGTTGGATTGCAGAGCTTCAGGAGGACAGATATAACTGCGCTAATCTCTCAGGCTCATTGTATGTGCACACGTCACACTCAATAAGGTTGGTATTTTATGTTTTTATTCATCACATGCTCTGCAAGTGTAATTTTTCTGGGGAAACTTCAGGATCTAATTCTGATTGAATATGTGTTTAATAGTACTTAAGGTACCTTAAAATTAAGTTTGTTTCCATAAATTTTCTTTGTACAGTTTTTTGACAGAGTCGAACTTTGGACTATTTGGCGGGAGTTTTGAAATGTTTGTATTTCAGAGTTATTAGTTTTATGTTAAGTAAATGGGGTTTTTTTGCACCTGATTATGTGTAGTCTCTTTTATTACATCCCTATGAAGGTCACTGATCACTTTTAGAGCACTAAAATTGCAAACATTAGATATAGGTATTTTTCTAGCCTGCACCTGACGGTCACATTGTATGTGAACTCATTAGAACCGATATTGTATGTGACGGAGGGTTAAAAAAAGACTTTATATGCTTAGGTGAATGCAGTAAATACCTTAGATTTAGTCATAGGAGTGGCACTTTTGCTGGAATCAGTCACTATCACTCAAGTTCAGGCAAGATTATTTTTTTTTAACTTAATAACGCCCCCATCATTGTAACTGATTACAGCACAGGTCCTTCACCGTCACTTCTCTTCTGAGCTGCGTCCATTAGTCACATGATCATGACATCAGCACAGGTCCTGTGCACCAACTTCTCCAATGCTGAGCTTCAGAGATTAGCATTTTAGAAGTGGTGGTGAAGGACCTGTGCTGATGTCCCGATCATGTGACAGTAATGGTCAGAGATCAGCAGAGAAGTGATAGTGAAGGTCCTATGGTAATCAGCAGAAGAGAAGATGTTGTGCAGGACCTGTGCTGATGTCATGATCATGTGACAGTAATGGGTGGAGCTCAGCAGGGAAATGATAGTTAAGGACCTATGGTAATTAGCAGAAAAGAAGTTGTGCACGATCATGTAACCATAATGGGCAGAGATCTGCAGAAAAGTTATGTTGAAGGACCTGTGGTGTAATCAATTACAATGCTGGAGATGTTACTATGTTTAAAAAAGAATCATGCCTGAACCTAAGGGACAGTGACTGAAAGGTGCCACCCCTATGACTGAACTAAGGTATTTACTTCAGTCACCTAAGCATATAAAGTATTTTTTTAAGATAAATACATGGATTTTAAAATTAAAAAAAAAAAAAGACGCACATTACATCATTTAATACACATTGGTGTGGTTTAAAAACAACAAGACATGTAATCTTTACCACTAGAACTACTGGACTCGTGACACCTATATAGAAATACATGGTGCAAAGTTGTCAAAATGACTACCTCAGTAGTTCTAGTGTTAAATAATCACTAACCACCAAAGATGGGTGAATGAAGCAAAATTCAAATTTGCCTGTTTGTGATTTTTAATTTGTTTGTTTTCAACATTTTGATGGCCTTTTATGATTCAGAAAAGATGTCCAGTGGCCCCCATTTCACTGAATCCCCACAGAAGCGCGTTACAATTAGCATTTTTCCAAATATGGAATTTTGTATAATTCAAGTAGAATTCAATTCCACTCAAATTTATTTGCTTATCTCTACAGACCCCTAACATTATATCTTTAAATATAGAACCTATCCAGAGCATAGTAGGTTACTTCATTTACCTATTTACTTGCAAAGGCAGAAGTAACAAAAAGTGTAGAAATCCTAGCACCTCATGCTTCTCAAACACTGGCCTCCATCCACACACTGGTGGTGATGATATCTACGATGCTTCTCCGACACTACTGCCCCCTCAAATTTTGATACCTAGCCATGATAAATCCTGACAGTTGTGGGCTGGTATTGTCAGGCTGGGGAGACCCATGTTTATTTGACTCCCCCAGCCTAAAAATAGCAGCCTGCAGCCACCTAGGATTTTCACATCCTTTAGATGTGACTATCCCGGAACTTTACCCGGCTTTTCCAGATTGCCCTGGTGCAGTTGTAATTGTGGTGACTGCCATGGAGGAGTCTTGCATAAAAATTTTATAACAAAGCTAACAACCTCCAAGCCATTTCAATTTCCAGAGATATCAGCAAACACCTAGGAGGAACCTGTTTCCTTTTTATGTTTGCACATGAAGATTGTAGACTCGGGAAGAAAGAAACTGATTATACAAGGTTGGTCACTGTAGAAATGAATGGTTTTCAGGGTTTTAAAGAATAGAAGGATATTTCATGATATAAGAAACTTTATTTCTTAGAATTATAACTTATTTAATTTCACCCTGAGAGTTTTCTTAGACATTTTGGAGAAGGCGTCTGGGGCACAGCAATTATTCTAGGATGTTGTCTTTGCAATATTATTTATTTGGATATCTAAATGTCACTGCTAAAAGCCAAATATTGCTGGATTTTGCTTCCTAAGGTATTTTTAGTCACCATTATCACCCCGTTACTGACACCAAGGCTGTACAGCATTCAGCAACCTTGCCATTAATCATGATGTTAGGTTTGTTATTTTCTTTTTGCTGAATATAGTTAAGCATTATTCTTAATAAGGATTTCCTTTGTTGAAATATTTATAGGAACATAAAAATGGCATTTAACTTTTTTGCGGGTTAGAAAACTTCGTATACATGTATCATCCAGTAGAAATATAAACCATGGACGCTCAAAAAGGTGGATAAATGAAAAGACGTAAAAAAGGGCAAAAATTAGGGATGATAAAATACAAATGCAAGTAGACCAAAATAAGCATAAAACCCCAATAAGATGGTATAGAGTAAAGTAGGGTTAAAAAAGCCTCTGCCAAATAAATATACAATAAATGCAAATACATGTGGTTAACAAAGAAATAAAAAATATGGTATCTAGAGCCAAGTAGGAATTGTTCATATTTGGGGCTTCATCACAATGTGTGGCCCTTTTTGCATGCAGTCCTGACTGATGTGAAAGGAATCAACCGTAGAAATCCTGGATGGGGATTTATGTCAATGTGTTTCAGAGATAGAAATCTCCTTCATCAGGACAAATCACATTACGTACGTCCTCAATACTCTGGGGTCTGTGCTTCCTTCTCTCTAATACCTCACACCTTAATTTGCTTCTTGGCCCCAACGGCTCTCTAGCCGAGTGACTGTCCAAGCATTCCGGGTTGAGCCATAGGCTCTGGACCTTCAGAGGTTACCTCGGGGTTCCCTGACTGGCCCTTACATCGAGGCCACGTCTTCTCACTTTGAACCCACCGCTGAAACTCCACTTCCCAACCATCTGCCCTGCCATCTGCCTGACACAGTAAATACGGGCAAGTACCAAGTGAATGGAAAAAAGGAAAGGGAAAGGAATCCCTGCATCTAGGCAAGGGGGAGATGGTGAACCCTGACCAAACCTACCTCTGGCCCCTGGGGTCCCTCACCACCCTAGAAATGGTTCACATCTATGTGCCGAGCCAGATACCTGACTCTAGGATGACCCTAAAGCTGGGTCCTAGATAGGGAATGGGATGAGCTCTTTATCAATACCACTAAACACTTACAAAAACACAGAGAGCACCACACACACATGAAGAAACCGTATGAACAACTCATCTCCAGATATCTCAGAAAGAAGTTCATCTAAGAACAGCAATGATTCTACAGATGAGTGAAAGCCGCCTGCTTGCATCCAGAGCTTGTGAAGGAACTAAAAATCCCTAGCACAAGTCAAGGGAAAATGAGAGTATTTAAACCGAAGGAGAAATAGAGATGATCAGCAGCTGAATGGAAGAGTGTCTCTGCTGAATCCTAAAGGGAAAAGAATGAAAGCCCACCAGCGGAGATACCTAGTACACTGAACACTGACAGCAGGAATAATAGAAAGTCAGGGAGCATTTTGGTCAGCCAAACGCTGTGACGTTTCTATTGATGGACACCACAGAACTGTCTGTCACCCTACTTCAACCATATCTTATCTAACACCTCTTCTAAACTTGCTCTACCGCTGGGTAACCCAACCACTGGAACAACCTTTGGTAACCTGTTGTACTATCCTAGCTCTACTATATCCTAAGGGTATTCTCTTCTAAAACACATAAACATCCACACACGCATTTATAATATACAACAGTAAATACATAAAAATAGTGAATGTGAATAGTCCAGAATGCTTGGACATAAAAATAGTATAAATAGTATATTTACATCATGGGGCACTGCCCACCTAATACAAACATCACGAAATGTTATTATACACTGTTCACTTAAAGCTATTGCTCTGAAACCCGCTACCTACGTCTTTGTACTACTTCATACCTGCCATTTTTCTGATTAAGGCCCCGTCACACATAACGAGATCACTAGTGAGATCGCAGCTAAGTCACGGTTTCTGTGACGCAGTATCGATCCCGTTAGAGATCTTGTTATGTGTGACACCTACCAGCAATCAGGCCCCTGCTGTGAGATCTCTAGTCGTTGCAGAATGGTCCAGGCCATTTTCCTCAAAGCCGACGTCCTGCTGGGCAGGACACATCGCTGTGTTTGACGCTGTGTGACAGGGTCACAGTGACTGCTGAGATCATTATACAGGTCGCTACTGCATCACTGGTAAGATGTGACTGTGTGACATCTCACCTGCGACCTCCGAGCGACCCTATCAAGTCGCATCGTTTTCGGGATCGCTGGTAAGTCGTTGTGTGTGACTGGGCCTTTATTTGCTATTCCAGTTCTTTAGATGCTGGTGTGTCCTGCCTTGCCTGTTTGTCTGGAGTTCAGAACTGCCTAATGTCCTGCTCTTTACAGTTCCCTATGCCTTCCAGCCAACTGTGCCAGTGTGGCGCCCTGGACTAGCCAGGTAGTCACAGGTACTACAACACATATACCCCCACCCTGAGACAGGCACAACAGCCAAACACAAAATCCTTGTTGCCTCCCTCCAGGGTCTGGTGTCCACACCAGGTGGGGCGGAGCCAGGCGGTTGGCCCCGCCCACTGAGGAGTTCACAGGCCTGGAGGCGGGAAAAGGAAGTCAGATGAGTTGAGTTAGGGAAGTGAAGTGGAGGAGCTGCACTGGCTGTGTCTGGGTGTGTGGCCCAGGCACTGACAGCAAGGTTGGCAGACGGTGGTGACCATCTGCAGGAGAGGCGAATCAACGCGGAACCGTAGGACCGGGGTCGGGCGATGGCCCGCCGGTACCGAACCGGGGAGCGATGTGAAGCCAGCACACACAGGCAGGGCCTGCGGACCCCGACCAGGCTTGGAGCCGCCGTCAAAGCTCAAATCCATTAGTGACCGGAACCCCAGGGGTTTCCTAGCAGCCAAGACCCGATAAAAGGCAACCGTCCGACCAGCAAAAGGAAATACAGCTACCGCCAAAGCTAGAATTCCAAAGGGCCAGAGCCTGCGGGCAAAAGGGCTCCACCGGCACATATACGCTGGGGAGCGGGTTACCGGTGGGAAGCCATCGGAGCCGTATACACACAAAGGTGCAGGGAAAGGCAGCCACCGCCAACTGTCTGGGAGAAGCCACAGCAGCCGGCTGCGGGACCTGTCCATCCAGCCATTTGGTTTACCAGAGACTTTGCGTGCATCTGTTGCTGAGTGAGTACACCAGTGCCATCCGGCACCGCGCTGCGCTGTCCCTGCGACCCTGCACCTTGCCAACCCTGCCTCCCCGTCACAACACCGGGCCCCGGGACCACCAACCCCTACCCACGGAGGGGGAAAACAACATCCCAGCTGCTCCCTACCATCGCTACCGGGATCCTCGTCATCAGCAGCGGTGGTGCCCACCTTCACCACAACCCGTGGGTGGAGTCACGGACCAAATCCCCAAACCAAACCACCCCTTTCACTCACGGGCAAGGAGCACCGCTCAAGCCACCGAGCAGCAGCAGCAGCGCCGGACCCGAGCGTTAGCGAGAGCAGCGCCCCACCGCCCGCGACACCAGCATCTTGTTTTTTGTCCCATATCAGTAACAAGCAGGAGAAATGGTTCATTGCATGAGAATTTTTTGAAAGGGGCGCCAAGTTGGCATAGGAATACTTATAGGCAATGCAATGCTCATGTGCTGGCTGGTGAGGTGAGTTTGAGGTAGACTATCTGGGTCAATTAATGTAACAACAAAAAAAAAAATCAGAATACATAGCAAAGTTTGAGGACTAGTGGGAGCTGTGTGCCACAAGATCAGTAGTAAGAGAGTTGAGTTCCTTTTAACCTCTTACTGACATAAGACATACTGGTAGCAGTGCTCTGTACAGCACAAGCGATCGGGTGATCACAGCTTCAAGTTTCTTAAGGGGACTAGGAAATACAATGAAAAGTTGGGGAAAAAAGTTTTCAAAAATACGAAAAAAAATAAAAAAACACAAAAGTTCAAATCACCCCCTTTTTGCCCCACTGATAAAAATAATGCACATGCAGTGGAACCTTGGATTAAGAGTAACTTGGTTTGAGAGCGTTTTGCAAGACAAGCAAAGCTTTTTACAAATTTGTAACTTGGTTTAAGGACAATGCTTTGCAATAAGAGCTAATACTCACCATGCTCCGTCCTTTCACTGCGCTCTGACTTGCTGTGGAGGTAACTTTCTGTACCTATGTACTGTATACAGTATACAGTATACCATTGTACTGTACAGTATATACTATATAGCATATCTATCAATTTGCATTTGTGGATACAGTATTGTACTTTCTTACTGATAACCAGTGCAGCACATTGCTTATATTATATCTCCCGCACACCAGCAATTCTTCTTTAAGCTAACGTACAGTTTAATTTGTTTTATATGTTCTACTGTACAGTATTGTGTATTAGTGACTGTAATAATTTTATATGAATACAGGACATTATTTTGTATTACTGTAATGAGTTTGTATAAATACAGTAAAAATTTTTGGATTGTGGAACAAATTGTCTGCGATTCAATTATTTCCTATGGGAAAATTCGCTTTGATATAAAGTATCTTGGTTTAAGAGCTCACTCACAAAACCAATTATGCGCGTAATCCAAGGTTCCACTGTATTTGGTGTCGCCGCATTCAGAAATGCCGATCTATGAAAATATAAAATAAATTAATACAATTAGTAAAGAGATTAATGAGAAAAAAAAATCAAAAAGCCAGAATTACTTTTTTTTTGTTGTTGCAACATCGCAATAAAATGCAATAAGAAGCAATCAAAACATTGCAACTACAACAAAACTAGATAATTAAAAACATCAGCTCAGGGCAGAAATAAGAAACCATCACACAGCTCCAGATCCTGAAAAATGAGAACATTACGGGTCTTAGAAAATGGCAACAAAAGCGTCATTTTTTTTAATCTTTTTTTACAAATTTTTGATTTTTTTTACCAACATTTAAATAAAAAATTATATATATTCAGATTTGGTATCTATGAACTCGTACTGATCAGGTAATTTTATTGCCCAGTCAGTTTTACCATATAGTGAACATGGTAAATAACAGAAAATATTGTGGAATTTCACTTTTTTTGCAATTTTATCACACTTGAGGGTTTTTTCCCTTTTCCAGTACATTATATGACAGAATAAATGGTGTCATTAAAAAGTACAAGTCGTCCCACAAAAACAAGCAAGCAGCCAAATGGCTATATTGATGGAAAATCAAAAAGTTATGGCCCTTGGAAGAAGGGGAGGAAAAAATGAAAGCCCAAAAATGGAAAATGGCTATGGTGGGAAGGGGTTAAGTTTCATATCTTGCAGAAACAAATCTGTGAATGGCATTATTGTTAAAAGAGATATGAGCTCTTTCTTTATGTAGTAACTTGCTTGCAGAGATAAAGGTGAACAGCACCATTATTCACAAGACTGAGACAGGCTATAGATGTTGCTGGTGTTGCAGAGCATGCCGAGGTTCCTAAGAAAATAATTAGGGAGCTGGCTGGAGCAGGGTGTTATGTAGCTGAGACTATAATATTATCAACTACAATAGCACTTGAAAACTAAATGACATACTTTCCTAAACTCATATTTGTGTCTATGCTGTCCTTGGGTAATGATGACCTAACATATGCTTACCTGGATGCCAGTCAAACCCAAAACGGACATGTACAGAGGGAGTCGGCCATAGGAGACGGGAGAATGACCCACTACTGGAGCCGGGAAAATGAGTAGCAGAAACCTTGATGACAAGCCCTTTACAAGCTTTGTCGCCAATATAAATTGTGATCTTTGCCAAGTATAAGTATGAGTAACAAAAATAGATTTTTTATCTCAAAATTACCATTAGATGTAGATAAAACACAACTACATTGAGGTCATACAATGTTCAGCTCTGCACGTACCTGCTGGCACGGTGTCGTTAGACACTGTTCACACCACAGAGTCTGACAAGCAACCTGAGGCTTCCGGATTGTTCAGCCAGAGCCGGGAGTTGGCTGGTTCAGGTTTTCTGGTCTTCAGCACTGCAGGAGTTAATTCCTGCAGACTTGTGAGCAGGACCTAAGCGCTCAGGTTGCTAATTGTCATGTGCAGCTGACTCCTCCCTATTTAAAGCACGGCCTCCTTCCAGTAGGTGCCGATGATAGCTTCAGGGTAAGCTCCAGAGATCCCGGTCTTGGTGGTTATCCTATTTATGGTGATCCATTTTGTGCTCTTGAGTAGTGTGAGTGTTCCCATGTTGTGTGTTACTTCCTTCCCTTTTTCATTGCTTCCCGAAACATATCTTGTCTCTCCTGTGTGTTTTAAGTGCTGCGTCAAAGAGTTTACATTCTCCCTTGTCCGTGTCTTTTTGTGGGTTTTTGTCATTGTGTTTTCTGGACCACCCTAAGGGAGTGGGAGAGGGGAAGTAAGATCAGGGCTCGGACGGGAGGTAGAGTCATGCTGGGGGCTCGGACCTGGCTACCATCAAGTCTACCTCTGAGATAAGGGACAGCGCAGGGTCTCAAGTCTGAGGACCAGCCTAGGGGCCCCTGCCCTGTCATTACATAGCTTGTGACAGTTGACCATATATTGACAGTGTATACTGTTTTATCAAGGATAATTTTAATGCATGAGCAGCCAAAGATAAGGCTTCATCCACTAGAGATATAAAGAGGAATTTGATAAATGTCTAGTGATATTAATAATTAATTGTTTGTTGTTCCCCAGATTTAGGGAGATGGTGAGCAAAGAGAATTCGAGTGTGCGATTGATTTGTTTTCCATATAAATAAAGAAAGCTTGAAACAAATCTCAGTGTTATTAATGTAGAGAGCTTCTAGGCCTGCTGGTGTATAAAATCTGACTTTCGGGATGGAATTATATTCAAGAAGCAGAATTATAAAAATAAGGAAGTTATAGAAAGAAAAGAAGACTTGGAATTTATTCCGATATTCCGGAGGTATAGCCTCCAACCATGAGATTTGTTTGCAGAGCAGAGTTTCAGGTCGGATTTTTGTGTTATAATTTGACAAATATTGAAAACTTCACAAATATCGCATCTGTAAGGGCCTTTATAAGGCTGCTGAAGACATTGTTTGAGCAAAGATACTAACCATATCAGGACCCAAGACAATTTGCCTTCTCCTTTTAACCCTTAAACAGGAATCTGGAATTACAACAGGACTCCCTAAATTGCCTCCACCAAGTATTTTCTGGCCGGTGAAGTGTGTTTGAGATAGGCTAGCTGGGTCAATTAATGTAAGAACAGAAAAAAAGCTAAAATACATAGCAAAGCTTGAGGAATAGTGGGAGCTGTGTGCCATGAGGTTAGTCAAAGTGGAGTGAAACTAATAAGAGAGTGTCACTGTCGTCTCTCTATTTTTGGAGACTTGGGATGGATTCAGGGTTGGAATCTCTCATTTCGTTCTGGGACTCTACGTTTAAATATGGTTTATTTCTTTCATTGCCTTCTGACTTAATATCAGTTTTGTTGCCAGCAGCTTCTACCACTGTATGGCAGCTGCTTTGTAGCCCCACCCCTTCAGTTTAAGTAGCGGTGTGTCACAGCAATCCTTGCTGAAGATACAAATTCATTGTGCTCTGGCCACCTTGGTGAAAGTTCCTGCTGAGTGGTCCTGAAGTGTGGCTTTATCCTTTTTTTGTTGCTGTTTTCTCTGTTTGTCTTACCTTTCCTTGTGTGTTATTTGTGCACTGGTGGGGATAGTGTCCCTCACCTGCCCTCTCACTAGCCAGGGTGTCTACAGGGTTTTTCTCATGGTCACAAGTTCCTTCTCGGCAACATATGAGGCAACTGTATAGTAACTGGCTAGGAGAGAAGGGACAGCTGCAGGTGAGTGCAAAAGATGCTCCATCTATCCCTCTCACTAGCTCCAGGGCCCACCATTGTTACCGTGTTCCCGGTGTCCCCTTTGTTTGTTGTGTTTTTTTGTAGTGCATCAGATGCTCGTAGGTCTGAACGCTCCTGCCACGCTCGTCACACTTGGCAAATGTGACAGACAGTCAGGTAAAATCACAGAGTCAGATGGCATTGGGGTTTCCAGCTGGATCAAGATAAAGATACGACAGACTAGAGTAGGACATGTGAATAGCCCTATAGAATATAATGTGACCTAGGGCTGGAAAAAAAAAGTGTCAGCACAGTAGCAAAAACACTGAATAAGTCCTAAATCCAGAGATATAAGAAATGTAAAATACCAAAAAAAATATAATCCATACCATTGTGTGACTGTAATCATAAAATTATACTTATTCAGGAAAGAATGATAAATATTTTCTCTTGGCAAATATTATTAGTTGACTGGAAAAAAATCATTTTATATACTGTACTGCTAAGCCACAAAAAATACAAATGCAGAAGTTGTTTTCTATAGAATGGAAATAATACTTTCCTGAATGCCAGTGAATTGAAAGAGTAGAGCGCAAGGAAAAATGGAACACAAACTAATGCATTGAGCAAACACCATTTCTGAATGCATAAAAAGCCTTGGAGAGAAACGTCTTTATTATTGTGTGTATGATTGTTCTCATTGCTTTTAGCTTTGTAACTTTGCTGAGGAGGACCTATTGTGGTGCAAAATCTTAGAGCTGCACATAAGGTGTCCTCAATGGCACATTAAGATGCCCAGTAGTAAGCAGGTTATCCAAAATCCAAAATGACAGAATAACCCATTTCATTAAAACCTAAATTTTATCACGCCAATTAAAAACAAAATCTCCAATAAAGACGTCCTGGAACTGGGCTTAGGAGAGTTCATAATTAAACGTCTTAATTGCCAGGAAGTGATGTCAGAAATCATAATTAGACATGTGCCATGTTGGATTGTACGCTGCACTACACAATCCGCGTTTTGAGTGAGGTGGATTTTGTTTTGTCTCTATGGGTAAACAGTATTATGTGGGTTTGTAGTGTGACGGGGAGTACCACATTTTGTGTCAAACCACACTATGGAGCAGGTGCGTTGGGGAGGAGCTTGGTGTTAAATGGCAACCTCACATTTTGCATTGTGATTTTAACAATATCTGCATCCGCAGACTGCATTTTGGGTGTGCCGTAAGTCTTTTTGTCCAGATTATGAAGTCATGCCCTCTGACTGTGCATCTCTCCCCCATTAGCCACAGGTTATTTCATTCTTCAGTAGCAGGTTCCTACTCGTCCATACACCTGGAGGTTTGTAACCAAGAGACAGGCTTCAATTTAGTGTAGATTCCCAGTAACGAGGTATGCCTTGATGTGGATACTGGGCAGATATTGAAATGGCCATTTTTGTATACTAAATATCTCAATTTTTCCTAGATTTCCTTAAGTAGGGGTGTGCCACCCTCATGCCAGCAACCGCCACTGCTCGGATCCGGCCCTTCTGTGGGTGGGTCAAGGGCCTCCGGACCTGGGGGTATCGTGGACACGCCGAATAAAAAGGGGGACATAGATGTACAGGCTAGGCCGTATTAAGTTTGTGACACCACCCACGGTGTGTGGTGAAGTGGGACACCACCGCTGCTGTTGTGGGGCACCTGGGGGAAATGTAGTGACAACTGGATGTTAACCTCTCCATGGGTAGGGATGGTTGCCCCGGGGCCCAGTGTGATTTTGTGCAGGGTATAGCGATGGCGGGGGCCGGCACGCCTGGACGTGCGGGTGGTTGGTTGGTTACTTACAGTTGATGAATCACACGAGTCTTTTAGTAAACCAAGGTGCTGGTGGCCGGCCGCCGCAGCCGGTTGCATTCAGGTCCCCCACCCGGTCTGGTGGTCACTGTCCTTTTCCTCTGCAATTGTTTTGTGTATGGTGGACTGCCTGGTCTGGAACTCAGGAGTCCGCTCCCGGCTGGATGTGGTCTAAGGAGCCTTGCCTGCAGACGCTGGCCCGTGGGATCTATGTGCCCTGGCAGTGGCCTTATCCCTATCGGTGGGCTGTTGCCTTCTTTTAGGGACTTTGGGTGGGACAGGACCTATAATCCTGCCCTCAATTGGTTAATTAGCTAGGCCGCTGGTTTCGGTCCTGGCTTCAGGGTCCGAGTACCCCCTCTGTGCTACGGTTTCCGCGTCAGTTCTCCGTGTTGGTACTGGCGTGCTACAACCTTGTCCCGGTCTACCTCGAATCTGCTGAACCGTCTTCCCGTCTCCTGCTGATGGAGACCACCATTTGCCACCTAGCCAAAGGCACCTGGGCTCCAACCCTGGCACTGTTCAACTTGAGCTTCCTCTGCTGGAGCTACACCTAGCTCCAGCCCACACTCCTCTCAACTTGAACTACTAAACTTATCTCCTTGTTTTCCCACCCCGGGCTGTCTAGACCCCTAGATGGGCGTGTCCAACCGCCTGGTCTCGCCCACTGGTGTGTCTATCTTTCCCTAAGGGGGGGTGACTAGGGTTTCAGGTTGGCTGTGTGTCACCTAAGTGAGGGATGGTGTTGTGCGGGGGCCTATTTGTGACTACCTGGTCTTGCCAGGGCGTCACAGTAATGCATCTATATTCTTTCATTCATTGTTTGCATTATATGTCATGTTCAGTTTGTGTCGCGGGCGGAGGAGGGGACGCTGCGCTTTCCCACTGCTCGGGTCCGGCTGCTGCTGCTGCTCGGTGGTGGCTCGAGCGAGGGGCCGGATCTCGGGGACTCGAGCGGCGCTCCTCGCCCGTGAGTGAAAAGGGGGTGATTGGTTGTGGGGGTTTTGATTATGGATATTGTCCGTGACGCCACCCACGGTTGTGGTGATATTGGTGACGCCACCACTGCTCTAGACGGGGATCCCGGGAGCGGTGACTGGGAGCAGCTTGGTTGTTAGTTCTCCCCTCCGTGGGTAGGGGGTTGGTTGTCCCGGGGCCCGGTGATGGGGTAGGGATGGATGGCAGGCGGGCTACGGGGCCTGGCGAGGTGCAGGGTCGCAGGGGCAGCGCTGTGCCGCATGGCACGGTGGTACTCACTCAGCCCAATGATGAAGACACAGTCTCGGTAAAACACACGGCTGGATGGACGGGTCCCACAGACGGCTGCGGTGTTGTTGCTCCCGGCAGGTTGGTGGTGACTGCCTTTCCCTGCACCTAAGATGTCTGTACCGTTCCAATGGGTTCCCACCGGTAACCCGCTCCCCGGCTTGGATATGGGCCGGAGGAGCCCCTTTTGCCCGCAGGCGCTGGCCCTGAGAAACGGTTGCCTTGGCGGTGGCGGTGTCTCTCTCACTCGGTTGGACGGTTGCCTTCTGTCGGGACTTGACTGTTTGGAAACCCAGGAGGTCCCCTTCACTAACGGATTTGGCAAATTCACAACGACTCCTAGCCTTGCCGGGGTCCGAAAAGCCCCTGCCAGATGGTGCTGGCTCCTCTTTGTGTACCGGTCCGATACCGCCGGGCCACCGCCCGTCCACGGTCCTTACGGTAGACTCCAATCGGCCACTCCTGCAGACGGTCACCACCGTCTGCCAACCTTGCTGATCTGTCCGGGCCACACACCCGGACCAACTTCAGGCTGCTCTACTACCACTTTCCTTCCTCTCGCTTTCACTTCTCGACTCTATCTCACTCCTCTCCAAAACTAATCTGCCTGGTTTTCCCGCCTCCAGGACTGTGAACTCTTCGGTGGGCGGGACCAACCGCCTGGCCCACCCCCTGGTGTGATCATCAGCCCCTGGAGGAAGGCAACAAGGGTTTTGTGTTCTGGCTTTGGTGTGCCTGCTGGGAGTGTGGGGTGTGTGGGTGTTGTGCTCTGTGGCCCCTGGCTTGTCCAGGGCGCCACATTTGCACCTGTTCAGACTGCATTTTGGGAGTGCCGTCAGTCTTTTTGTCTAGATTATGGAGTCATGCCCTCTGACTGTGCACCCCTCCCCCATTAGTCACAGGTGATTTTATTCTTCAGTAGCAGGTTCCTACTTGCCCTTACACAGGGAGGTTTGTAACCCAAATAGAGGCTTCAATTTAGTGTAGATTCCAAGTAACAAGGTATGCCTTGACATGGCTACTGGACAAATATTGAAATGACCATTTCTGTATGCTAAATATTTCAATTTTTCTTAGATTTCCTTAAGTAGTACTGCATCTACCGTATATTCTTTCATTCATTGTTTGCATTATATGTCATGTTCAGTTTGCACCTGTGTCAGACTGCATTTTGGGAGTGCCGTCAGTGTTTTTGTCTAGATTATGGAGCCATATCCTCTGACTATGCACCCCTCTCCCATTAGCCACAGGTGACGTTATTCTTCAGTAGCAGGTTTCTACTTGCCCATACACATGAAGGTTTGTAACCCAGAGACAGGCTTCAGTTCAGTGTTGGTTCCCAGTATATGAGGTATGCCTTAACGTTGCTACTAGGCAGATATTAAAATGGCCATTTTTTGATGCTAAATATCTCCATTTTTCCTAGATTTCCTTAAGCAGTAATGCATATCTACATTTTTGCATTCATTGTTTGCATGTTTTAGCATTTCAGTGTGCAACTGTCTTTTTTTGTTATTACATGTCATGTTCAGTTTGCACCTGTTCAGACTGCATTTTGAGAGTGCTGTCAGTCTTTTTGTCCGTAGAATGCATACACAGTTGAATACAGTTATGGGGGAGGAAGCCATCAGCTCCATGCTCCAACAGAAAGCTTTGACTTCTGAGTCTTAGCGCAGCAGCCACAATGTTATAACTGGATTATACGTGGAGCTTCATTCCACAGACAACACACACCGGAGCAGCAAGCTGGAGGAATGGGGCTAGGTGAGTATCTTTTCTCTAGCATTTAAATTCATCTGTACACAGTTTTTACCAGGAAAATTAATCTCCCTTATTATGTTTTGGGATCTCTCCAGAACCCATAACACAGTTTACATAATATGTAAAAAAAAAAGCTTTACACTCATCTAACTACTCATTTTTCCGGCCCCTCTGCTACTAACCTCTATCTGTCGGCTCCTCATCACATCATCTGATCTGCTGATCGGCAACGCTCTTGCTGGATTGGCAACCATTGTTTTGGCGGTTTTGTGTCGGTGGGGTGACATGGCTTGGAGTCATGGGTACTCAGCCTTGCAGCATGGTTCTTGTGAGGCACCAGGTCACCTAACCTGCTGGTGCATGCGGCGCCACACCTTTAAAGCTTCAGATAAGTTAGGGACCCACTCAGAGGTTCGATGTGGCATAGCAGTGGCTTCATACAATGTGATCAGAATGTTAAACCAAGAACCTCATGTTCAGATATTTACATTTTTGCCTAGTGGCACTAGATCAACTGATGATTTTTGGATGTGCCGTTCATGTCGAATTCTCTCATTCCGTCCGTACTTCATAGTGTCATGAAACCCGGGAGGATTCTCCAAATGCACGTGGGAGATCATAGCATTATGATGTTTCGATATGCATCCTGACCTCCTGAATGTTTTTGCAGAACCCTCCCGGGTTTCATGAAGTCCAGGAGTCCTGACTGAGCCTGAGAGACCCAAGGATTCGGGGGATTAGAAGATGTGGTAAGGATTTGACAGGTAACCTTGACTAGTGGACATGCGAGAGAGTTGAACAATATGTTGAGTATAAGGATTTTTCTTCATTTTTTTAATGGCCCTAAAGTACAAATGTGGATATTTGTAAAATTTGAGTAGCATTAATTTCCATCAAATTTACTAGCCCATCTCTAGTTGACTATCCAACAAAGGACTATGCACAATTGAAGTAGGCCAAGGATCAGCTATAAAGTTCCTGTAGAGAGGTAACCAAGCCCACATTGGCCTCATTCATTACCGGAATGGGTGGAGAGAACCTGCGCAGTGATCCATATTACATTTCTTCTTTCTCAGTTGGTTAGAGAGGTGGTGGTGTCACAGGCATTAATCTGCGGACTCATACTCTCTCTCTCTCTCTCTGTCATCACATGGTAGTCAACAGTAACTCTTGCATTTTTAAAATTTTCATTAAAAATACTCAGCAAAGTAGGGCATATAACAAACTATTATGCCAAAATGGCCAACTGAAGATCAGAATATCCAGTACAGTGTCAATGCTCTAACCACAGTGGTGAGAAAGTTCATCAGAAGACAACAGTCCCATCTGAGTTCGAAATTCAGGCAGATGACTTGCCTCTAAGGTTAATCCCTTATTAGTGAGTTGATGTCACTGGTATGGCCAGAAGTAAGGGCACCTAGACTAGCCCTCAGACTAGGAGCCCTAAACAGTCCCTAATTCCAGAGGTAGGCTTGATGGTAGCCAGGTCTGGACCACTAGCGTAGCCCTAACTTCTGAGCAACCCTGGTCTAACACTTCCTCCCCCGCACCCCTGGGAGGGCTGTGACTGGAGTAAAGAATCTCCCAAATACTGACAGACAGAGGAAAACCAAGGCTCAAACTCAGTGCAAACACACACAGGGGACAAGGCAATACGTGCTCATGGATAAACAAAGTACAGGGAGGAAATAAACAAACAGCAAGGATATTTCCACAACACACCAAATAGCATACAACAGTTCACCAACAACTGGGTTACCATGCACGAAGACCGATAACGCTGGAGCAAAGCTAGAGCTATCTTCATCATATGAGGCTAGGTTCTACCATTTTTTATAAGGCAGAGGCGACTATGATAGGACGTCAGTAACCTGTGACCCAAGCAGCCATTCACCAGCCAGCAGGAATTAACTCCTGCTAAACCTAGGACCAGAGAGCACAAAACTGTCAATGCCCGGCTCTGGCTGAGCAACTAAGAAGCATCAGGTTGCCTGCCAGACTCTGCAATGTGAACAAAGTCGTGAGTCGCCATGACCCCTAGTGAGCATGGAGCAGAACACCGCATGACAGTTGACATGGTTTATGTCAAATATTATAATGACAAAATTGCAGTATTACATAACAGTGATCCTTCAAAATAGTCATAATTTAAGGGTCCAAGGTCCTCTGGTCTGATACTTTTTGTGATTGGTATAACACAATACATGTATCTCTCATAACTCAAAATACACAGAGCTTATAGATCTCCTGTAGATTAGTTGTATCTTCATTATGAACTGCCATCCATAATGAAGTAACAGTATATGTTTTGTTTCAATATGGTTCCTAATAAACCATTCACTATATTTTATGTGCCCAATTACAGATACTGCAGGAGAAGTAAAGAACAAATGGAAGGCATAAAATAAGAGTTTGCTATAAAGACAAAAAAATGTTAAGTCAGGTAATACCAAAATGTGATTCTGCTGCCGTCAGAGATTTACATAGCAAAGCAGATGTGAGCACAGTTGTGTCTTAATATGCGGCTATAAAGGAAGATTAACATCAATACCTTAAACATGTAAAATGAGGGCACTTATTTCCATAAAATTCCATTAGCTATTAAAACTATTTTAAAAACAAAGAATTTTACTTTCACAGATTTTAGTATACCGCATTTTTCGGATTATAAGACGCACTTTTCCTTGCAAAAATTTGGGAGGAAAATGAGGGGGGCATCTTATAATCTGAATGTAGCTTACCGGAGGGTGGAGCAGAATGGTGATAGGAGGCAGGGGCGATGCTGCGGGCACTGCCGGCTGTGTGCTGCGGGCACTGTGCTGCTGGGGCAGTGCTGCGGGCGCTGCTCTGTACGGCGGGCGGTGCTGCTCTGTGCCACATTCGGTGAGGCAGGGGACATCCTGAAGACGTCAGCGGTGCAGGCTTCAAATAATGGCCCCGGAGTCGGCGTGTGCGCAAATGGAGCTCTCAGCTCAAGATCTCATCGCGGCCTCCAGGTCAATGATGTCCCAGCAGCGGTCTTAAGGAAAATGGCACCCGGAAGTGGCGCGTTCGCAGATGAGATCTCAGCTTATCATTGAGCTGATAACTCAATCTTACACAATCTGTAATCTCAATTTTGCACAACACCATTTTCTGAATTCATCGGTTGTTCTCAGCGCATGCGCCGACTCCGGGCGCTTTTTCTTTGAAGCTTGCACCGTTGACAGTTCGTGGATGTTTTCTCTACCTCACAGTGCTGCAGAGCATCTGAGACACTGCCGCATTGCCCTGCTCCACAACTGCCCCTGCCTCTTGTGAGCCCCGCTCCACCACCGCTGCCACAGTAAGACACCACCAGATTAGAAGACAGACCCTATTTTTCAATTTTTTTAATTTTTTTTTAAATTCTCTAAATTTGGGGTGCGTCTTATAATCCGGTGTGTCTTATAAAACTAAAAATACGGTACTTTATTTTGCATTATAGTCAATGTACCAGCCATGAAAGTGAATTAATTGGGCCACTTCACAATACCAGACCATCATAAATACACAGCCAATGGAGAAATGTGGCACTAGTCTCAAAAAAAAGCATTTTTTTCAATCTGTTCAACCTCTTTCAACCTGTTACAGTCCCAGTCTGTAAACTCACATCATCATACAGGATGGTCCACATTAGACCTTTTCTTGAATTTGATTAAGGACATAAAAGGAAAGAATCGATTCAAGGTGAATTGAAGTCAAGAAGGATTCTGTAAATGCTGCAGTTCTTGGAAAAAAAAATAAAATTGCAATTCTATTTGCTCAAATATGTCTACTGACTTTTTACAAATTGCAGAAGGCTTCATCAGTCTCAGAAGGTTGACATGACTTTAGGCACGGGCTTTCCCATAATGCTTTGCAGCTAAAACATCACATGTTATGGTGTAATCAATGAGGAGTGACCATCATAGTCTGTATAAAATACGTGGCAGGGAATGCAGCAGTCATTTAGGGTGATTTAGAATAGTGAGAGGACATCTGTCACAGGTATGTCACGTGTGACAGACAGTCATGTGGTTTCTGGCCATAGAAGGTCACAGCATCTGGCTGCACAGAATGCACCTCGACTTTCCATTGTTCCTGCTGTCAGTATTCATTGGTATAGGTAGCTTTCCTGCTGGATTCATCTCTCTCCTTTTGAACCCAGCAGGAGCTCAACTTCCACCCAGCTGCCGATCATCAGCATTCTCTTGGTGTTTAAATACCCCTTCCTTCCTTTAGACTGGTGCTGGTGATATTTTTAAGTTATTTCAAGCCTTAGTGGTAAGCAGGTGGCTTGTACTCCTCTGTGGTATTGCTGCTGGAAACTCTGCTACTTCTACCTGAGTCATCTGTAGATAAGTCATTCATGCCGTTTCCCCCATGTGTCCTCCTTGCATCTTCCATAGTTGTTTGGTTGTTGTTTAGTTGGTGGGGTTAATAAAGAGCTCATCCCATCCGTTCACTATTTAGGACCCAGCACTTGTGATACCTAGGGTCAGGTATCCGGCTTGGTGCATAGGTGCAGAATCTATCTAGGGTGGGGAGGAACCCCAGGGGCCAGCAGTAGGTTTGGTCAGGGGTCACTATCTTTCTTTTCCCTAGACACAGGGTTTCCCTTTCTTTTCGCCATGCGGTTGGTACTTCCCCATACCTAGCATGACAGCATCACAGCAGAGTAACAGTGATAGGAAGAGAAAGCCCTAAAATATTGAACAAATACTTTAGACTTTAATGTGTTGTACAACTGCAACAGTTGAGAAGATAAGTGCAGTAGTTTGTATTATAGAGATTCACTTGATAGGGGAAGATGCAAAGAGCAGTGCCACACTTTAGTGTGATTGAGCATTGATATGTAGCTGGCATCTATACTACTGCATGTGAATTACAGTTATACAATTTTTTCTTTATTCTTAAAGCACTAGAAAGCGGCAGCATTGAAGCACAATATTTTTACAAACACAATCTGAAATCACTGTCAGTTAAGTTATAGATGGTGTGCTTGTTAATCACAAATGATTGAGTATTTACATTATTGTGAAATTCTGTATGAAAGTCAAAATCATTGATTTTTAAAAAATACAAAAGAAAATTCCCCAAAATCCAGAAATCTAACAGTAATTTTCCACCTCACAGAGTTTGGGTGTCGCAAGCAGCTTTTTTTTGTACAAATATTTTATCAGTACAAATTTACAACCTTATGCACCCCACCAATACAATGCCCTATTGCAGGTGCTGGCTTTTTGCATGTACACTTACTTAGGAATTCTCATCATGTCATTTTTAAGAGGGGGGTTGTATGTTTTTTTTTTTGTTTTTATTTATTTATTTTTTAAATGTAGATACTCAACCATGCATGTGTGTTTTGCTTACCTGTTTTACTAGTCTGATTTGACAAACATACACTGCATACCTATACTACAGCCATGTTTTCCTTTACAGATGCCTACCTACCTAGCATTTTTTATTATGTCCTTTTTGGCAAGGGCTGAATAATTAGAGTTAAAAAGACAAAGTCAAAAGTTAATTATAGCATTGTACAAAATGTATGGTAAAAGAAAAAGTGGTAATGGCAATGGAAGCAGTAGTATAAAAAAAATGCACAGCTAAGAATATGAGAGCAGCTAGCAGCAGCAGATGGAACTGTGCCGCCCCCGGTAGACCTCTGATGTCAAGGTGGTGAGTCCGAATGGTAATGTGGCAGCACTGGGCATGAATGACAGACTTTTGTGATGGGGGTTAAAAATAATATTAAAAAGGGGAGAGAAAAATAAAATAAATAAATAAATAGTTTGTGACGCCAGTTGGGCTGTTCGGCTTTGGTATGACTGGGCACTGCTGGAGGACCCCAGGAGTTAGGTGGTGATGCGCAATGCCAGAGGGTTGCCCCCTTGCACCCCAACTAGGGCTGGTTTCTGGGGATGTTGAGATAGGGATGACGCAGCAGAGAACAATACAGCCAGAGACAGGACAGAGAGTTTTTACCTTTTACTGACGCTCTGCAGAACAGTCTGGAACATTCCTTAAAGCATTCACAATGATGGTGGTCTGACCTGCCTCAATGAGAGTTCGGTTTCTCTGCTGTGTGGTGGTAGTTTATTCCTCCTGCCGCTACTTCCCTACCTGGGAAAAGGTATCTTGAAATCTGTTTCTTCTAGAAGTTTCCAGAATCAATCACTTCACTAAGTTCCCGGGCAATTTCACTGCTCCTTATGAAAAGGCAAGTAGCAGTTTCTCAGTTTGCCACTGATCTTGAAAGACCAGGTGGCCTAGGGACTGATACCCTGCCGATTTGTAGCTGGCCCCTCCAGATGTTTTAACAGTTACCTCAGGACAGGACCGTCTCCAAATTACACTCATCTCACACGCTGACACCAACTTCAACTGCAACTGTCACTCTCTCAATTTACCTCATACCTAAACTCCTCGCCTTTCTCCTTCTAGGGCGCGCACACAAGCTTTGTTACCAGCTGAGGTGAACAGCCCCAGTACCCAGTAAGGGAGTGTAGGCAAATGTTTGTATGTGGTGAACAGCAGAGATAACCGAATCTCATTAAAGCTGGCAATACATGTTATACATATTGAAATACACATGTAGCTATTATTTGTGGCGACTCAGGCACAGGGCACCATACGTTACTATCACTACTGGAACGAGCCATCCTGGCAGTAGTATTGCCACATAGATGTCCCAGTTGGTCTCCTCTGACTCAGGCAAGTTCAGAGAGAAGTGGTCTGTGCAGGGGCTTAATGGAGGCTTTTGTGTGGATGATGTAGGATGCGTCATGTACACGGGGCTGGGCAGGAGGACGGCGATCGCACAATATGAAAGACATGCCAGACCGAGAGCAGCGACACCCATCGGACCGGTCTGGCCATGAGTGAGTATAATAAAGGTGTATTTAATGTTATACAGTGTGGCCTGAGCTCTTATACACAGTATTCTGGAATGCTGTATATAAGAGCTCGGTGGTGGTGTCCGCAGCTCATAGGGGACAAATCTGGTGACAGGTTCCCTTTTATTAAAGCAATGATAAGTAATAATAATTTTGGTCTCATTGAGATATATTGGTTGTACAAGCTTTGAGGAGATTAATCGTGATCCAAGTAAAAAATAAAAATAGGGAATCTAAAAAATGTAACATTATGGAAACTAATCTGCAAAAGCAAAGTACGTTTGCAGGATGATTTACATAAACATTAGGGCCACTGAAGTTGGAATCTAAAATATAAATTCGGTCAAGGATCAAGGATTTTACATAATATTAGGACAAGGCAGCAGAAGTCTCTGCATAATCCTCTTCATGCTTCTACTTGATGTGTTTATGTATCACTGTTTAATTACTTAGACCCGAGTGATTGCATCAAAAATATTTATGTGCAGCATAGTCATCTAATCCCTTATTAACAGCTCCTCTCCATCCCATAAAGCAGGGAGGAGCGGCAGCAGAACTGTGCTCTATACTGATATAGAACCCATGATTGATAACAAGGATCAGTGTTAGGAAAATGAAAAGAATATAATTAATTTTCAGAAATGGCTATCATTTTATGTGTCCCTTATTGAGTCTATAAGGCTGCTTTCACACATCAGTTTTTTTGCATCAGACACAATCCGGCTCATAAACCTATGCCACGGATGCGGCGAAAAAAACGGATCCATTGCATAAGTTCAAAAAAACGCATCCGGCGTCCATAGGCTTGCATTGTAAATCGCGCTGCATCGCTCTGGATCTGGGGCGATGCGTTTTTTTGCCGCACAAAAAAACGTGCCAGGCAACGTTCCATCCGGCCGCCGCATGGGCTAAATATGCTGCATCCGGCAAAAAACGGACGCAACGCAAGGCCATGCGGCACAATACGGCGCTAATGCAAGTCTATGCGAAAACGCAACCAGCGGCAAAAAAAAAACGGTTGTGTTTTTTCTGCAAAGTGCCGTATTCTGCCGCTCAGCAAAAACCGGATGTGTCAAAGCAGCCTTAGTGAAGCACATCATGCACTTATTACATTGTGGACCCAATTTATCATTTTCTTTTTTTTAAGTGACTTTTCGTTTTTAGTATAGCAGTATTTTGTATTTTGTTCTTCAAAATTGTAGATTCATGAAATTTGTCCAAAATCAAAGATGCTATGCTCTCTTTCTATTTAGAGAAAATAAAAACAAATGTTCCTATGCAATTAAGGCATCACCAACCTAATCCAATGGGGTGATCATTGTGCTAAATGCACAACAAAAAAAAATTGAGGGTAAAGGCTTCTGTACACGCAGTGACATCGCTAGCGATGTCGCTAGCGAGTGCACCCGCCCCCGTCGTTTGTGCGTCACGGGCAAATCACTGCCCGTGGTGTACAATATCGCTAGTAGGAGTCACAAGCACTTACCTTCCTAATGACGTCACTGTGGCCTGTGAACAATCTCTTCTTTAAGGGGGAGGTTCGTGCGGCATTACAGCGACGTCACACAGCCGGCGACCAATAGAAGCGGAGGGGCAGAGAGCAGCAGCATTAACGACACTCCCACCTCGTTGCCGGAGGACGCAGGAACACTGTTGTTCGTCGTTTCCGGGGTGTCACATGTAGCGATGTGTGCTGCCTCAGGAACGACCAACAACCTCCGTCCAAAACGAGCAACGACATTTTGAAAATGAACGACGTGTCAACGATCAACGAATAGGTGAGTATTTTTGATCGTTAGCGGTGGCTCGTAGGTGTTACACGCAATGATGTCGCTAACGACGCCGGATGTGCATCACGCATTCCGTGACTCTGACGACATATCGTTAGATATGTCGTTGCGTGTAAAGTGGTCTTAAGATTCATTACAGCTTCCAGAATTCTGGAATAAAAGACTGAGACTGCGTGCCCACGATCAGTGTTCACAGCGCTTTGAGCGCAGCATGTTTCAGCTGCGTCCAATACGCTGCAATGTACAGTACAAGCACAGTGGATGGGATTTCTAGAAATCCCATGCTCCCTGTACGTGTACAGCCCACAGCAGAAACTGACTTATAGTGCAGCTTCCTGAGCCGTAGCATGTCAATTCTTTGTTGTAGAGACGCCAGCATCCTCGGCAGGGAGAACAGGAAAGAGACCACCACTCTCTGAACCCTGATCATGGGCACGGGCAGATGCAGCTTCCTGCGGAGGAGACTTGCGGCCCCGCAGGACCCGCCACATCCAGGAGGCAGCGTTTCCTGATTGTGGGCACATACCCTTATGTTTTGAAAATTTTACACCTAAATGTTATGATTTTTGGTGTTTTATGAGCAATTTCTCCTATCACAGACAAAATACACAGTGCTGGGGAAAAAGGAGCATGGCAGGGGCGGGATGCCACAGCCTTTCTAATACATGACAAGCCATAGTGTCGCGGGCTGAGGGGTTGGGAACGCCGCTCGCCTGGGAATCGCTGGCGCTCGGATCCAGTGCTTCTGCTCCTCGGTGGCTCGAGCAGCGCCTCCTTGCCCACGAGTAAAAAGGGGGAAGGTTTGTGTTGGGATGTCGGTTGTGACGCCACCCACGGGTTGTGGTGATGGTGGGCACCACCGCTGCTGGTGACGGGGGATCCCGGGAGCGATGGCGGAGAGCAGCTAAGGTGTTGACCCCTCCGTGGGTAGGGGCTGTTGGTCCCGGGGCCCCGGTTGGGGAGCAGGGAGGAGGGATAGATGCAGATGCCGATGCAGGGAGGCAGCGTGGACGCGGGTGCAACGTTGCGGTGCAGCGCGGTGCCGGATGGCACTGGTGTATTCACTCAGGTAGACAAGGACAGAGTCTCTGGTAAACCAAACGGCTGGATGGACGGGGCCCACAGTCGGCTGCGGTGTTTTCTCTCTCCCCGGACGGGTTGATGGTGGCTGTCGTTTCCTGCACCTATGTGTATCTGTTTGACTCCTATGGATTCCCACGGGTAGTCCGCTCCCCGGCGTGTACGTGTCAGGAGAGCCCGTTTTGCCCGCAGGTGCTGGCCCTTGGATCTCTGGCCCTTGGCGGTGGCTCTTATCTGGATGGGTTAGGCTGTTGCCTTCTGACGGGACTTGGTTGGGAATGAACCCCTGAGGTCCAGACCGCAATCAGAGAATTTGACCTTTATGGCGGCTTCCGAGCCTAGTTGGGGTCTGAGTACCCTGCCTTGGTGCTTGGCTTCAATCTGCTCCCCGGTTCGGTACCGGTGGGCCACCGCCCGACCCCAGTCCTATGGTTCCGCTGACCTCCACCAACTCTTGCAGACGGCCAGCACCGTCTGCCGATCTTGCTGATTGTGCCTGGGCTCCAACCCAGACACACACAGTCTTTGCTCCTCTCACTTCCACTCCCTAACTGAACTAACTACTTTTCCCGCCTCCAGGCATGTGAACTCCTTGGTGGGCGGGGCCAACTGCCTGACTCCGCCCCACCTGGTGTGGACATCTGACCCTGGAAGGAGGCAACAAGGGTTTTGTTTGACTGATGTTCCTTACCAGGGGAGGGTGGTGTGTGTATGTGGTGTTATTCTGTGACCCCTGGGGTCCAGGGCGTCACAGTAGCGTTATGTACACCAGAAATCTCACTACAGTGAGGTGTACACCACATGTCAGATGATCCAGAATCATGAAGAGGCTTCCACTAGAGATAAGCGAACATGAATGAACTCAGACTTTTCCAAAAAAAATAACATTTGAGTTTGGATGCTTTACGTATGAACACCACTCGTGCGAGCAACACTGTATTCAAGTACACTCAGTGCTCAGTCCAATACGAGCCTCTTGTAGTGTTTGATCGGCTCACACAACAGCATGATCAGATGTAGTGTGCACCAAACAAAAAAAAATGGAAAAAACCCATTTACCATCCCTCAGAAGTGATCTCTTTATGGCTTGCTGCATGTGGGTGGAGACCCGAACTGCCCAATCAGTGACCTCAAATGAAGTTCAGGTCAAGTCCGGGTCCAAAACTAAACTTTCAAAAAGTTCAGCTTGACCAGCAGAACCCGAACTTTCACTGGTCTGCTTTTCTCTAGCTTCCACCTCTTCATGAATCAGAAGCATCTTTTCCTAACATGCTCCCTCTTCAAAATGGGCATAACAACATTGATCCTGATGAATCAGGCACATAGAATGTAGCCAACTACTGCCAACAGATCTAGCGTGACCTGGAACATACAGTGACTGAACACGTCACCAATTTTCTAAGTAAATTTATTTCTAAAGGTGCGATAAGACATGCATTTCAGCCATAGCTGTACATGTGTGTGTATGTACATTTGTGTTGGAGGCACACAGAAGATACCTAATTCATTAAGTGGTGTGTGCCTTTTAATCAATTAGGTGAATACTACTCCAGTGACTTCATTCATTAAGTAACAATGGTTGACCTCGGGGAGATCAACATCCAACACCGCGGAGACACCATCACATGTTTCTCAACGCAGTGACACTTGAACAAGGCCCCCTCGGAAAATATATATAACAAGAATGCCGCGGAGACACCATCACATGTTTCTCAACGCTGGCAGGAAACTAGCCAGGTCCTTCACCGGGAAGGAACAACCACGGGAAGGGCAGCCTCCAGTCAAGGAGACCGCCTATGCCAAACATGGTATCCATCCACAGACAGCTGTTTCGGGGTATTTGCCCCTCATCAGAGTGGAGTAGGAAACTGGCTAGTGGGAGCAATGCCTAGTAGAAGACTACATAGGTAAGGATGGTTGACCTCGGGGAGATCAACATCCAACACCGCGGAGACACCATCATGTGTTTCTCAACGCAGTGACACTAGAACAAGGCCTCCTGGGAAAATATGCAAAACAAGAAACAAAACATCCAGTTTGCATTGTGAAAACCAGTTAAAGTATATCCGTGTGAAAACTTCACAAAATATATTATATGCATTATTAAATAAATTACTTAGAATGGATGAAGCTCATGTACTTAGTTTGACAACCTAACCTAATTGACAGCTCCTCAATGTCCCTTCTCCTTGCTATTTGCTGAGATCTCACACTGCTCAGTACAAGCTGCAGCTTTCAATCAGATTGAATACATTTGAACTTGTGAGCTTCCTCATTGGGGTAAAACAAAATTCAGAGTTATACACTTATTTTATCCCCCTTCCTGGCCCCTATCTTGTAATAAAATCCTCCATCCTGGCTCCTATTCTGTAATAATGTCCTCCATCCTAGCCCATATCCTGTAATAATGCCCTCCAACCTAGCTCCTATCCTGTAATAATATCCTCCATGCTGGCTTCTATCCTGTAATGATGTCTTCCACACTGACTCCTATCCTGTAATGTCCTCCATGCTGGCTCCTATTCTGTAAAAATGTCCTCCATGCTAACTCCTATCCTGTAATAATGTCCTCCATGCTGGCTCCTATCCTGTAATAATATCCTCCATGCTGGACCCTATCCTGTAATAATGTCTCCATGCTGGCTTCTATCCTGTAATTATGTCTTCCACACTGACTCCTATCCTGTAATAATGTCCTCCATGCTGGCTCCTATCCTGTAATAATATCCTCCATGCTGGCCCCTATCCTGTAATAATGTCTCCATGCTGGCTTCTATCCTGCAATTATGTCTTCCACACTGACTCCTATCCTGTAATAATGTCCTCCATGCTGGCTCCTATTCTGTAATAATGTCCCCCATGCGAGTTCCTATCCTGTAATAATGTCCTCCATGCTAGCTCCTATCCTGTAATAATGTCCTCCATGCTGGCACCTATCTTATAATAACGTCCTTCCTCTTGGCCACCATCCTGTAATATGCCTGTCTTCCTCTAATAATGGCCCCGATTCTGATACAATGTCCCCCATTTTCCTACAATGTCCCCTGGCCTGGTATAATGTCCCCCATCCTGGACCCCTTCTATTAGTCTCCAGTACATTTTAAAAAGATTTTAAACAAATAATTATTGTCACCTTTCCCCACTCCCACAAAGTACAACATATTCTTCTGTGATCAGCAAAGAAGCCGGCAGCTAACTTCAGTATACCAGTACGGGTAGCACATGTCGTCACTGTGATGCGCGGCCTGTCACTGACAAGCTGACGTCTGCTTCTGGCCTTTGATTGGCTGGCAACATGTATTGGAAAGCAGGTGTTACGGTCACCAAGGGGCGGCGAGCGTCTGAGAGTGGACCCACTAGCCATACACCTGACTCACCAAGAAGGAGCTATCCAGTAGAGAACCCCTATACTGTGGCTGTTTGGTGCAGCAACTGGGGGCCTAAATTCATGACTGCCAGAAACCAGTGGTGGTCGGCTCTTATGGACAGGTATAGTCTCTTAGCGCCCGGTGCTGGCGTGCTCACATGTGGCAGCACAGTGGTGGTAACTTCGACTTACAGCATGGATGTGGTGGCTCCGACGTGTCACCATGGAGGTAGATGCTCAGACATGGCAGCACGGTAGTAGAGGCTGAGACGTGGCAGCATTGAGGTGATGGTAGAGAGCAGGCTCCAGGATGAGACAGAGATTAGGCACATGAGACTGGTACTAGGACTCACTAGCAGGACTAGACAAAGTAACGTACAGGGAGCTGAGAACTAACAGACTAATAGGCAGCATTACTAGGGCACCTCCTGGAAGGGGAGGCAGTCTTAAAATACCTTTATGCTAACAGGTGACCTAGGAATAGCTTCTGGGTAATGGGATGCCTGGTCCTTTAAGAAAGGGGCCTTGACTGCGCGCGCACCCAATGAGCGCTCACGGCAGAACTGTGCGCTGTTATTGGTTCTGCTTCCAGAACTGTGCGCCTGGAAGCAGGAGGAGGCTGCGGCAGATCCCAGGACAGGAGAGGAGCGAGAGGGATTGCCGGGCAAGTGAGAGGGAGGGTGCCCCCACCAGAGACTGGAAGCAGGGATGGGTGGGGACTCCACACTGGGATCGGGCAGGTGAGAGGAAGAGGACCTGGGTGCAGGGACTCATGAATATACGACGCTTGGACCGCGCAGGTGAGAGGGAGGGCGCCCCTGTTGGGACCTGGGAGTGGGGATGCATGGAGATACCACGCTGGGACCGAGACTGGGTGCTACAGCTGAATGTGCGTCGAATTATGCAAATCAGGTCGAAATTGGCATTGGCGGCTCCCTGCCCACAAAGATCTACCCTCTGTGTCCATGATTGTTACACCCCTGCTCATCAGATTGACAATATCTATTTAATAAGCTATGGCAGTGGTATTAGGATCCATTTTAGGTAAATGAGCCCTATAGAGTAGTAAATGGAGATGAGCTCAAATTACTCCAAATACAGAATAGTATAACATATCTAAATAACATGGAATAAATATATGAAATATGTGCTTCCACCTTCTGAGACATATCCCAAGACATAACTCAATAACTAGCACTCCCTGCCCCTGTCCTAGTCTGTGGAGATCCCATTAATTTCTATAGGATAATGTGAATATCCCATTAGCAGTTTGTCTTGGGCTTGAGTACATCTTTAATTGGAAACCTATGAATTCTAATTTATATTATAGAATTATTTATTTTCACTTCCGCCATCCACTGCAATTTCATTGTAATTTTATTTTGGCTACAAATTATTTCCATCATCTAATGTAATTCAGTTAATTACATTTTCTTTTAGCTGCAAGTTGTCTTTATCGTTAAAATGTTAGATCGTTTTTCACTCGCTGTTTGCTTTTAATAGAATTTGTCTCCAGATAGAAAGGCCTCCGAAAGACCATCGTATAGTAATAAGCTGCTCCATTACGCCCATCTAACATCGGCAGGGATCTTCGTTCATTGATTGGTCGAAACACATGACCTGATCAGATCGCTGTCTCTTTAGAAGAAGGTTGTGATTGGCTGGTTCTGGCAATCCCTCTTTACCAATCAGCTAAGATATGCTGTTTTACATACAGAATTTGTTTTCTGTACATGGAGAGGGCGATCTTGTTCTTGTATGGGCTTATTTCCCAATATAAAGAAGTCTGACCATTTTTCTATTACTAGGCTCCTCTTTAGAGCTCATGCTGTCACGGGTGACAGACAGTCATGTGGTTTCTGGCAATAGAAGGTCACAGCTATTGGCTGAGCAAAATGCTCCTTGACTTTCTATTGTTCCTGATGCTATTATTCAGTTCATTCAAGCTCTGGTTGTAAGCAGATGGCTTGTACTCAGCTGTGGTGTTGTTGCTGTTACTTTGCTGAACTTCTACCTGAGTCATCTGAGAATAAGCAGTTCATGCGTTTTCACCCTGTGTGTCTTCCTTGTGTTTTCTATAGTGTTTTGTGGAGTTGATGAAGAGCTCATCCCATCCATTCCCTATTTAGGGCCCAGTACTAGGGATACCTAGGGTCACGTATCTGGCCCGGCGCATATGTGCAGAACCTATGTAGGGTAGTGAGGGGCACCAGCAGTAGGTTCGGTCAGGGCTCACCATCTCCCCCTTCCCTAGACACAAGGTTTCCTTTCCCTTCCATTTCGCCGTTCGCTTGGTACTTCTCCATACCTAACATGACACATGCATGTTATGTGGCAGTATTATGGCTGCATGTTGTATAAAGTCATAATAGAGCTTCCATGGATGTCTCCTAACCTCTACAAGCAGGAAGCCGGGAGGCATGGAAGCGGTGTGCTTCTGCAGGAGTTGAGAAAACCAATTTCATGTACTGTATCAAAGAGACTTTTACATCAAAGACAATCCTTTATTACCTGCAGCCATGAGGTAATCAGATCTTTTCCCAGCCCCACCACCAAACAGCTAATTTTGGCAATGGAAACCTTGGTCAGCCAGGCATTTTCTCGGCAATGGCCGCTATAGAAAAAAATGTTGTGTTACTTTACAACCATTCATATGAGAGCTTGGGTCCGCTAGAACAGAAACTGTTATTAGAGGACAGCTCTTACTTCTGACTATTAGAGGGGAGTTCTAAGCTAGGGACCCCCACTCTATGATACACATTAGCTCTTATACAGCATATAAACAGGAGTTATTTTTTATGAACAACCCCTTTCAGAGCCAAGGGGGATAAGTTCATGCCCAATGTTTCTTTCTCATGTATTGACCCATCGATTCAACACTAGGGGAAACATTTAGAGATGAGCGGATCGGGCAAAATTCAAATTCGCCTGATTTTTCTGGGGAATTCTCTGGGAAGTTATTCTCTATAAATTTAAATCCTCTTATTATGCCATGAGATCTCTCCAGACCCCAGAGCACAATAAATTGAATATGGTAAAAAATGAAAAAATCTATAGTCACCTCACCACTCACTTCTTCAACCTCTCCGCTCTTCACTGCCACCTGTCCAGTCGTCATCGCATCTTTAGATCACCATTGGGTCACCTCACCACTCACTTCTTTGGCCCCTCTGCTCTTCACTGCCACGTGTCCAGGCCTTATCGCATCTTTAGATCATCTTTGGGTCACCTCACCACTCACTTCTTTGGCCCCTCCTCTCCTCACTGACACCTGTCCAGGCCTTATTACATCTTTAGATCACCATTGGGTCACCTCACCACTCACTTCTTTGGCCCCTCCGCTCTTCACTACTACCTGTCCAGGCCGTATCGCATCTTTAGATCACCTTTGGGTCACTTCACCACTCACTTCTTTGGCCCCTCCGCTCTTCACTGCCACCTGTTCAGTCCTCATCGCATCTTTAGATCATTATTAGCCAAGCTCAAATAGTTGGAACTCTCACGTTGACGTCATGATGTCTCGGTGTGGGCCATGACCTTGGCAGGTGCACGAGCAGAACACACCTGTGCCTATTGAACCTGGAAGCCCTGCCCTTGCATGAGAGGTCTTGAGATTTCAAGGCTGCCGATCATGATCCAAAGATGTGACGAAGACCAGACAGTTGGCGGTAAAGAGCGAAGAGGTGAGCGGTGAGATTTAGCTGAAGCCGAGTAGAAGCAAATCCACAAATCCACAATATGGCAAATGTGGATATTTGTAAAATTTAAGGTAGAATTCAATTCCACTCAAATTTATTCCCTCATCTCTAGTAACACTGGATCAGTTTTGAAAGAATCTGTGCCAATGTTTAACTTTTTCCTCAACTTTTAATGTCGGAAGTGTATCACTCCTAAAAAAGTTGAACATCCTTAAATGTGCTAGAAACAAGAACAATTTGGTAACTAGAAGAACTTTACAAGAAAAAAACCTGAACATTTAGTGACCTTTTGTGATAAACCTTAATACAGTAGTTATTCAAAGCAAAGTGAAATAAAAGATCTTCTTCTCTTTGAACGATCACTCTCAGCTTCTTGGCCTCACAATAATGGATGGAACATTTTTTTTCTTCCCCTTCTTTGACTTTACTTTTCATCCGGACAGAAGTGGTAGGTCAATTGTATCCTATCCGTTCAGTCCACAGCTTTCACCTGAAGGATTTAATAAATCCTTTATGTTGCCTGGTTCACGAGAATATGTCAAAATTACTAAGCTTAAGCAGCTGTTAAACCTCTATGATGGATTTAAATGGAATGTAAATGAGGAAACTTAATTAGGCTTCACTGCTCAGATTTTGTAAAATAAAGTATGCGGGGCTCTTTCATGTGTCACGTATAGCTTGAAAGGATAACTAGTATCTTGGATGATTGTTAGTCATTCATCGTCAACTCTTTAATAAGTAAAACCAAACCAACGTGAATAAATTCATATACCGCTCTATTATTAAAAAGTCTACATGTAGAAGTTGACATCAAATGTTCCTGACAATGACAGGTCATTGACTCTATACTAATTTTACTCAGTGCTATGGTTTGCTACTTATTATGCTGCTTATAGACTTTAAAAAATATATATATTTAAAGCATATATGTCCTTTCACACAAAAGTGGTAGAAAAGCATGGTCCTGCTCTTCTCGCCCCTTTTTAAAGTGAACCTGTCTGGTGCAATGCGCACCCAGAGCTACAAGCAGTTCTGGGTGTATATTGTTAATCCCTGCCTAATAAACTTTGTATATAGTAGCATAGATAAATAGATATTTAGAAAAAGTATTTCTAAAGATCCTTTATTATATGCTAATGAGCGCAGGGACTAGTCGCAAGGGCCTTAGTTCCTGCACTCATTCCGCCCTCTTAGAATGTTAGCACGCCCACAGGGCATCCCGGCTTCAGAGAGGTCTAGTGCGCATGACCAGAAGGACTTCTGATCCATGCACACTGACCCAAAACCCAGCGTCTGTTGTGGTGTAACAGATACAGGTACACGTGTCACTGCCAATAATGATGCTGGGCCATGGGCATTGAATAACATGTTAGCATGCCCATGAGGGCGGAATGAGCGCAAGAACTAACGCCCTTGCGACTAGTCCCTGCGCTCATTAGCATATCATAAAGGATCTTTAGAAATATGTTTTCTAAAGATGTCTATCTATGCTACTATATGCTTGGACACTTAGGCAGGGATTAGCAATATGCACCCAGAACTGCTCGCATGTTCAAAACCACCCGAACACCGACCCCGAGCCGAGGTTTTTTTGGGAGGGTTGTGTTTATTTCTTATCACTTACAGATTAGTAATGGGGGATCCCATGGACACCTCCCATCACTAATCTAGGGCTTAGTGGAAGCTGTGAGCTACAATTAACCCCTTATTACCCCAATTGCCACCATACTATGGGGAATCAGGGAGAGTCAGGTAAAATGCTGGGATTGTGGCATCTAATGGATGCGGCAATCTTAGGCAACTGCAAACTGTTATTTTTAGGCTTGGGGGCTCAATAACCATGGGTCTCTCCAGCCTCAGAATGCCAGCCCCTGGTTGTCAGGCTTTATCATGGCTGGGTATCAAAATTAAGGGGACCGCACACCAGTTTTTTTAATTTATTTATTTAAATATTTAAAAAAAAAAAGCTGCATATAGTTTCTCTTATTTTGATACACAGCCAAAATAAGTGCACAGCTGCAGCCTGTAGCAGTGGATTTTATATCTGCTGATATCAATAGATGGGGGGACCTGATGCTAATTGTTTTATTTATCTATTTTATACCATGATAGAGACCCACACACAGTGTCTGTGATTCAAACCAATCACAGATTCTGTCTGGGGCGGGGACTGACAGCAGCTAATTAGAGCCACCGGCGGCTGGAGAAAGCTGTGAATATGGATGAGGGATAATGAGCTGCCCCCGAAGTACATCTGTGGGAGATGTTACAGCTGCAGGGAGACTCGGTAAGTAGGTAAGTATGTTGTGCATTACCCCTTTTGCTTCCTTTTTTTACATTTCCCTGTTCAATCATAGCCATGCCAAGTGTTGCGTAGCCAAGCCCGAACTAACAGGCCAAGGCTCCCACCAAATCTGAAAATGGCGAACGTGAACCAAACAGGTTCGCTCATCTGTAGCCAACACGAATAATGGTTCCCTCAATAAGCTGCAGCTCCCCATAACCAGAAGCACTCCTGCAGCCTCAAACCATGACATTTTTATCACCATGCTTGACTGTAGGCAAGATACCCTTGTCTTTGTGCTTCTCACCTGGTTTCTGCCACATACACTTGACACCATCTGAACAAAATAAGTTTATCTTAGGGCTGGTTCACACTAAGCGACAGCGACAACGAGGTCGCTGTTACGTCACCATTTTTTGTGACGTAACAGCGACCTTGTAAGTCGCTGTTATGATCGCTGCTTAGCTGTCAAACACAGCAGCCGAAGCAGCGATCATAACCGCGAGAGCAGGGAGCCGCGCACACTGCTTAGCGCTGGCTCCTTGCTCTCCTAGCTACAGTACACATCGGGTTAATTAACCCAATGTGTACTGCAGCTACATGTGCAGAGAGCAGGGAGCCGCGCACACTGCTTAGCGCTGGCTCCTTGCTCTCCTAGCTACAGTACACATCGGGTTAATTAACCCGATGTGTACTGCAGCTACATGTGCAGAGAGCCGGAGCCGGCAGCACAGGCAGCGTGAGAGCTGCGGAGGCTGGTAACTAAGGTAAATATCGGGTAACCACCTTGCTTCTGCTCCCTGCTCGCTTCATTTCGTCGCTCTCTCGCTGTCACACACAGCGATCTGTGTGTCACAGCGGGAGAGCGCCTTTGAAGAAAACGAACCAGGGCTGTGTGTAACGAGCAGCGATCTCGCAGCAGGGGCCAGATCGCTGCTCAGTGTCACACACAGCGAGATCGCTAATGAGGTCACTGTTGCATCACCAAAACCGTGCCGTAGCAGCGATTTCGGTAGCGATCTCGCTATGTGTGAAGCACCCCTTAGTCTCAACAAACCAAGACCACAAGATATGGATCCAGTAATCCATGTCCTTAGCCTGCTTGTCTTCAGCAAATTATTTGCGAGCTTTCTTGTTCATCATCTTTAGAAGAGGCTTCCTTCTGGGACAAAAGCCAAGCAGACTAATTTGATGCAGTGTGTGACGTATGGTCTGAGCGCCGACTGGCTGTCCCTTCACCCTTGTAACCTCGGAAGCACTCATACGTCTAGTTAGAAAAGACAACCTCTAGAGCATGTGTACTCAACTTCTTTGGTTGATCATAAAAATGTCATATCTTCAGTGTTGTCCCATGAAAAGATATACTAAAATATTCACAAAAATGTGAGGCATGTACTAACATTTGTGTGATACTGTTTATCTAGTAAACTAATTTTGAAAGCTGCAGTCAACGTTCCTCTGTCCCACAGTCTCATGCTACCTTAAACATAGCATGCAAGGAAGACTGGAGCATGGCCATTGACCTCCAATAGTCCATTCAGTCCCATCTGTATCTTCCCTGGTTCATAGGTTTCTTTGGCAGTGCTGTAAGATACTCAGGGCACCTTATGCAAAATGTGCCTGGCCACTTCTCCTTATCCTGGCCACTTCTGCTCATCTGAAGAGCTCATCTGGAAAGCCAATCATGGGATCAATCACATTGTTGGTTTAGTGGCCAAGCAGTGTTCCTGTGACCCTATTTAAATTTCCCAATTGTCTAGCTCTTTACCAACTATCATATACTACATACTGTACTTTCCCTGCGCAGTTATTGAACTATTATCTAAGTGTTCTGATCTGGCCTTACTGTTTTTGGACTACCTCCTCCATGTCTGCTCTTTTTTGACCATGGACAATCTGACTACTCTCTGTCACTTTCCTCTCCCTGATCTCCTGAACAATGATCCCACTACCCTTGACCCATTTTTAACCCCTTAAAGACTGGGCAATTTTTCATTTTTGTGCTTTCGTCTTTTCCTCTACCTGATTCCAAGATCCGTAACTTTTTTTAAAATGTTTCCAGTAATATAGCCTTGTGAGGACTACTTTTAGTTGCAGGATGACTTGAGCCTGCATCAAAGGCAGGGAGATGACTCGTCATTACGTAAATAGCATGGGTCATTTGGGGGTTTTAAATATGATTTTGCCCTTGTCATTGATTCCCTGGTTCTCACCCCAGTTTATGTGATATTCTCATAACTCACTTAACACGTCAGCGGCTACTCCAGAGACACAACCTGGAGGCTGCTACTTTGAAGAACAGATAGACACTGTTCAACAGAGTGGGAATACAATATGATAGACCAGGCACTCTGATGTGAAGAAACAAAGAAGACTTTTATTGTAAACAGCAAAACAGTTCAATTGCAGCAGACGTTTCGGTTAATTCCGAGACCTTCATCAGTATAACTGGCTGTGTGTGAGGAAACAGAGGTGTTAATAACTCACTTATGTAAGCGGCTACGCCAAAGCCATAACCTGGAAACCTACTACTGTGAAGACCAGAAAGACACTGCTAAACAGAGTGACCAGTCCAGGCTCGGACCATGGAAGCCCCCTTTGAGTTTTAGTATGGTGAACATTTTACTTTGGACTGGAGGGTAAAGCGGGCTTTACACGCTACGATATATCTAACGAGATGTCGGCGGGGTCACGTCATCGTAAGTGACTCACATCCGGCAGCGTTAGTGATATCGTAGCGTGTGACAGCTACATGCGACGGTGAACGAGCAGAAATACTCACCTTCTCGTTCATCGTTGACACGTCGCTCATTTTCAAAAAATCGAACGTCCGGTTGCTCATTGTTCCCGAGGCAGCACACATCGCTCCGTGTGACACCCCGGGAATGATGAACACAGTTTACCTGCGTCCCGCTGGCAATGCGGAAAGAAGGAGGTGGGCGGGATGTTCACGTCCCGCTCATCTCCGCCCCTCTGCTTCTATTGGCCGGCCACTGTGTGATGTCGCTGTGACGCCAAACGTCCCTCCCCCTTCAGGAAGTGGATGTTCGCTGCCCACAGCGAGGTCGTTTGGAAGGTAAGTACGTGTGACGGGGGGGTTACAGCATTGTGCGACACGGGCAACAAATTGCCCGTGCCGCACAAACGATGGGGGCGGGTGCGATCGCACGAGAAATTGAAACGTGTAAAGCAGGCTTAACTTTAACTATGTAAATTGCTGGTTGACGGCTTTCAAAGCATCGGAAATAGAAAATAAAGTCTGAACACACGCTTACCTAGCCAAAATATTTTCATAGTATCATAGTTTTTAAGGTTGAAGGGAGACTCTAAGTCCATCTAGTTCAACCCGTAGCCTAACATGTTGATCCAGAGGAAGGCAAAAAAAAACCCAATGTGGCAAACAAGTTCCAATGGGGAAAAAATTTCCTTCCTGACTCCCCATCCAGCAATCAGACTAGTTCCCTGGATCAATACCCTGTCATAAAATCTAATATACATAACTGGTAATATTAAATTTTTCAAGAAAGGCGTCCAGGCTCTGCTTAAATATTAGTAGTGAATCACTCATTACAACATCATGCGGCAGAGAGTTCCATAGTCTCACTGCTCGTACAGTAAAGAATCCTCGTCTGTGACCATGATTAAACCTTCTTTCCTCAAGACGTAGCGGATGCCCCCGTGTTCCAGTCACAGGCCTAGGTGTAAAAAGATCTTTGGAAAGGTCTCTGTACTGTCCCCTCATATATTTATACATTGTGATTAGATCCCCCCTAAGCCTTCGTTTTTCCAGACTAAATAACCCCAAGTTTAATAACCTGTCTTGGTATTGCAGCCCACCCATTCCTCTAATAATCTTGGTGGCTCTTCTCTGCACCCTCTCCAGTTCAGCTATGTCCTTCTTATATATCGGTGACCAGAATTGTACACAGTATTCTAAGTGCGGTCGCACTAGTGACTTGTACAGAGGTAGAACTATATTTTTTTCATGAACACTTATACCTCTTTTAATACATCCCATAATTTTATTAGCCCTAGCAGCAGTTGCCTGACACTGTCCACTAAAGTGAAGTTTACCATCCACCCATACACCCAAGTCTTTTTCTGTGTCTGTTTTACCCAGTGTTCTACAATTAAGTACATAATCATAAATGTTATTTCCTCTACCCAAGAGCATGACCTTACATTTATCTACATTAAACTTCAATTGCCACTTCTCAGCCCAATCCTCCAATTTACATAAATCTCCCTGTAATATAAAATTATCCTCCTCTGTATTGATTACCCTGCAGAGTTTAGTATCATCTGCAAATATTGAAATTCTACTCCGCATGCCCCCAACAAGGTCATTTATAAATATGTTGAAAAGAAGCGGGCCCAATACTGACCCCTGTGGTACCCCACTATGAACTGAGACCCAGTCCGAGTACGTACCATTAATAACCACCCTTTGTTTCCTATCACTGAGCCAGTTTTTATCCCAGTTACACATATTTTCCCCTATCCCCATTATTCTCATTTTATGTACCAACCTTTTGTGTGGCACCGTATCAAAAGCTTTTGAAAAGTCCATATACACAACATCCACTGCATTTCCCTGGTCCAGACTTGAACTTACCTCTTCATAGAAGCTGATCAAATTAGTTTGACAGGATCGATCCCTCATAAACCCATGTTGATACTCTGTCATAAGGTTATTTTTCTTGAGATACTCCAGTATAGCATCTCTCAAGAAACTCTCAAGGATTTTACCAACTGTAGAGGTTAAACTTATCGGCCTATAATTTCCCGGCTCAGTTTTTGTCCCCTTTTTGAATATTGGCACCACATTTGCTATGCGCCAGTCCTGCGGTACCGACCCTGTTATTAAGGAATCTGAGAAGATTAAAAATAATGGTCTATCTATCACAGAACTCAATTCCTGTAGTACTCTGGGGTGTATGCCATCCGGGCCCGGAGATTTGTCAACCTTAGTGATTTCGAGGCGGCGGCGTACATCCTGCTGGGTTAAGCAGGTAATATTCAAGGGTGAATTTATGGTATCACTGGTCATGTCATCTGCCATGGCAATTTCTTGTATAAAAACCGTAGAAAAAAAGTCATTCAGCATGTTGGCTTTACCCTCATCCCCTTCCACCATTTCACCAAGACTATTTTTAAGGGGGCCAACACTATCGCTTTTCAGTTTTTTACTGTTTATGTAGTTAAAGAATATTTTAGGATTATTTTTACTTTCTCTCGCAATGAGTCTCTCTGTCTCAAACTTAGCTAACTTAATTTGCTTTTTACATATTTTATTTAATTTTCTATAATTATATAATGCCTCATCACTACCTACCCTCTTTAATTCTTTTAAGGCTTTCTGTTTTTCTTTTATTGCTTCCCTTACAGCTCTATTTAGCCATAGGGGTTTCCTCCTATTTCTAGCATGTTTGTTCCCATAGGGTATATTTTCTGCACAAGCCCTATTCAGGATGCTCATAAAAGTCTCCCATTTTCTTTGTGTACTTTTATTACTTAGTACATCATCCCAGTTTATTGCACTAAGATCATCTCTCAACCATTTAAAATTTGCTTTCCTGAAGTTTAGTGTCCTTGTAGCCCCTCTACTAGACATCTTACTAAAGAATACATGAAAACTTATTATTTTGTGATCACTATTCCCCAAGTAACCCCCAACTTGTATATTTGATATGCGGTCTGGCCTATTGGTTAGTACAAGGTCTAGTAGTGCTCCCCCTCTTGTGGAAAGGTAATTATCTTTCATTGTTATCAAAAAGCTATTTCCTTTGCTGGAACTGCAAGTTTCTGTTCCCCAATTTATATCAGGATAGTTAAAGTCCCCCATAATAATTACCTCTCCGAGACTCGCTGCTTTATCAATTTGCTTTATGAGGAGATTCTCTACCTCTTCCATAATATTCGGCGTCTTATAACACACCCCTATCAGTATTTTATTATTCATTCCCCCCCCCTTATCTCCACCCATAGGGACTCTACATTCTCAGTACCCTCACATATGTTGTCACGCAGGATGGGTTTTAAGGATGATTTTACATATAGACACACACCCCCCCTCGCTTATTTGTACGGTCATTCCTGAATAGGCTATAACCCTGTAAATTAACAGCCCAGTCATAGCTCTCATCCAGCCATGTCTCTGATATCCAGACTATATCATAATTTTTTTCCAACAATATTAATTCTAATTCCTCCACCTTATTTGTGAGGCTTCGGGCATTAGTGTACATGCACGTTATGTATGACTCTGTACCTGTATTCCTGCTTACTGTATTAACTGTCCTAACCCTTCCCCCCGTACCACCCCCAATTTCATTACTTGTGCCCTGGTCACTATCTGCACTACATTCCCCTTCTATAAAATGAATACCCTCACCCCCCATTCCTAGTTTAAACACTCCTCCAACCTTCTAGCCATTTTCTGCCCCAGCAGAGCTGCACCCTCCCCATTAAGATGCAGCCCATCCCTAGCATAGAATCTGTAGCCAACTGAAAAGTCGGCCCAATTCTCCAGGAACCCAAAACCCTCTTTCCTACACCAATTCCTGAGTCACCTGTTAACCTCCCTGATCTCTCTTTGCCTCTCTGGTGTGGCTCGTGGCACAGGTAGTATTTCCGAAAATACCACCTTTGAGGTCCATGCTTTAAGCTTACAACCTAATTCCCTGAAATCATGTTTAAGGACCTTCCACCTACCTCTAACTTTGTCATTTGTGCCAATGTGTACAATGACCGCTGGGTCCTCCCCAGCCCCTCCCAGTAATCTGTCAACCCGATCAGCGATGTGCCGAACTCGAGCGCCAGGAAGACAACACACTGTTCGGCGATCCCTGTCTTTGTGACAGATTTCCCTATCTGTCCCCCTAATAATTGAGTCCCCCACTACCAGTACCTGTCTTGCCTGCCCTGCACTCCTATTCCCCCCCTTACTGGAGCAGACACTCCTCTGGCGTTCAGAGGTCATGCCTTGCTGCAGCAATGTTACCCCTGTAATGACATTTTTACTTTGATTATTTGACATGCTCATATTAACTTATTACATCATCTATGTTAAGAGACAGGCAATTCAACATTGGGTATTAAACACAATTTGCAATTGCGAGGACTAAGAATTGGACAAAATAATTTCAATACTTTCAACCTAAGGGCCAATAAAGTCCAAATTGATTTATTATCCGCATATTGCCCTGTTACAGCTTAGAGACAACATGTTCAAATTTTAAGTAATCAGATTTATTTAACGTGTCAATAGAAACTATGGCTGAATTTCCCTCGGGGATACAAAGACGCAGCATTTTAATTAATAATCAATGCAGTATGATTGCTTCAGGGTTTACTAAACCACTTTTGCATCCAACTGATTCGTATATAAATGAAAATAATGAGCCATTTATCACACATTCATTAATTCATATCAAATGATAGCTGAAGGTACAATTAGGTGGTTGGAGGATAATGAACGATATTATTTTAGTGCCTTTTCTTCTTGCATACAAAGAACAATTATGCACAACATATTTATTTCTTTATGAGTAACTGTCTTTTTCAAGCGTAAACAAGCGGCAATTACTTGCAAAATTTCTCATTGTGATTTTAATAATTAATAGAAATGCTTCATATCTGGAAGTTCAATTAGAAAACTCTGATGTGAACAGAAATTGTGGGGGAAAAGTTTATGCAATAATTTTTTGACTGCCCTATTCTTTTACGCTGGTATGTTGCTTCCTTCCATTTGGTTGTGTCTGTCTGGTTCCCTCCAAAAACCCTACTGGTTTCCATATATTGCACTGGAATTCTTGGATTCTTACCTCCTTTCCACAAGCACCCAGGAGCAGCGCAGTGGCTGACTCTGACCGTGACCGTCCTAGTCTCCCTCCTCCCAAGCACCAGCACAAGGTACACGACGGTAGTGCACACCCGTACTTCTTTTTTGGCTTTCCATATATTGCACTGATGAACTTTCTATTAAAATTGTTTTCCATGCTCAGAATATTAAAGGCTTTTTCTTAGGATAGCAATAGAGTCAATAGAGTTTTTTTTTTTTTTTTCTCGGAGGCACCAATTATATCTAGAGTGAGCCAGACTCTATTTTGTATTGATTTTCTTAGGATAGAACATCAATATCCAATATTTGGGAATCCAACTTTTAGATTAGGACCTTCAAGGAACTAAGGCAATCAGGGACCAACTGTAAGCCCTTCTGCTTAGCTTTGTTAATTCGCAGGTTGTCTACATAGTTATGTTATGACTTTTCTGGGTAGTTCTATGTTGTCCTACTCAATAGAACACTACATCAATACCTAACAGCCAATACTATGTAGATGGCTGGCAGGTGAACAGTGCAGAAGCGGCTATCGTTGGTTTGCACATCTCAAAGTCTCACTAATTGGATATTGAGACTCTGTCCAAGGTATAGACTATAAAATTCTACTTGAATTTAGAATCCTCTTGTTATTACTTGTATGGTTTGTATTTAATGACAGAACAGGGGCCCCTAGGCTGGCCCTCAGACTTGAGATCGTGTGTTGTCCCTTATCGCAGAGGTAGGCTTGATGGTAACCAGGTCTGAGCCCCCAGCTTGACACTGACTCCTCTCCAAGCCCTGATCTTACTTACTGAAGACCAGTGAACCTGAACCAGCCAACGCTGGGCTATACAAGCTGCACACTGACTACTGAATATTGTATCAAAGTGTTAGATCTTCTGTGTTGTCCCATGAAAACATATAGTAAAAAAATTCCAAAAAATGTGAGGGATATACTGTAAAAATCGCTTCTTACTTTTTAAGAAATTTTACCCTTGCGGATCTGTGTAATCAGAAGAGCTATCGGGATGTTGTAGGTTGTAGGGGGTTCACAGAATTCTGGTCCTTGGCCACGGACTACCAACTAGAGTCCTATAAATATTTGTTTTTTAACTCCAGTATGAAATCGTTCCAGCCTTCATTGTCTTATATGAACAAACTTTGGTGCCGTAATAGGGATCCTGCCGGCCAGTGCAGCCCCAGTGAACTTTCCCACGTTGATGCATCTTTATTAATGACTATACTGTATGTATCCCATAACTTTAATATTTAACTTGTTTATCCTCTCTTGGCTTTTTGCACGTCTACTAAGACCACAGCATATTCCACATTCATAAAGGCAACCGAACAGCGCTGAATTAATGTAGTTATAGGCTTCAAGAAATTGGAATGAGTTAATTAACTTCTCCTACAAGGCATAATTTAGACTCAGGGATTTGCCCCTTCTAATTTACAATGTCGATAGGCTCCAGTGTGTATAATACAGGGAAATTAACACTAAATTGAATATGGGAATGATGCAGGTTTATATTGTTACTCATTTTCAGTGGAAATACTCTGCTGAGGATAATTCTGAAAAATGGCTAAGGTCATACCTATTATTTAAAGAAGGTCATCATATTGTATGTTATGAGCTGATTAAATTTATCTGTATTCACAAAGCTCAGAGAAGAAAAAGCTATTAAAAGTCACCCGATGACCTTAGCATCCAAAGTCTCGTGCATTCCCAGTAGCAGAAATGCAATATTTATTATTTTTTCAAAAAAATGTTATATTGAGTTGTGTATAGGTGCATGGCAATGTATAGAGCGATCAGCCATAACATTAAAACCACTGACAGGTGATTATCTCTTTACGATGGCACCTGTCAGGAGATGGGATATATTGGGCAGCAAGTGAACAATTATGGGAAGGGTCACACGCGGTGGTCTCAGTCAGCAGGAAACATGGCTGAAATGTGACAGTTGCAGCGGATGTCAGATAGATGAGAAACTGACTGTAAAATGACGGCGTAATGTTATAGGTCGTGAATTTTTTGGAACAATTGCATGACTGTTTGCAATGGGGAATTCATCCAGCCAGTGGCACCGCCAAAGGGGATATCAAGTAATACACAGGTCTCATCGACATCATTGACCGGTCCATGAAATGAACAAACTTGCTTCACTTTGTCTAATACATTAAAGAGGTTGGCCACTACTTTTACACTGATGGCCCATTCTTAAGGGGGCTTTACATGCAACAACATCGCTAACGAGATGTCGTTGGGGTCACGAAATTTGTGACGCACATCCGGCCTCGTTAGCGACGTCGTTGCATGTGAAACGTGTGAACGACCGCTAACGATCAAAATTACTCACCAAATCGTTGATCGTTGACACGTCGTTCTAATCTCAAATATTGTTGCTGTTGCAAGATGCAGGTTGTTGGTCTTTCCTGAGGCAGCACACATCGCTACGTGTGACACCCCGGGAACGCCGAACAACACCTTATCTGCGTCCTTCGGCAACGAGGTGGGCATCACTTTCTTTTGGCTGCTCTCCGCCCCTCCGCTTCAATTGGACGGCTGCCGTGTGACGTCGTTGTGACGCCGCATGAACCGCCCCCTTAGAAAGGAGGCGGTTCGCCGGCCACAGTGACGTTGCTAGGAAGGTAAGTCCGTGTGACGGGTCCTAGCGATGTTGTACGCCACAGGCAGCGATTTGCCCGTGACGCGCAACCGATGGGGGCGGGTGCTTTCACGAGCGACATCGCTAGCGATGTCACTGCTTGTAAAGCAGCCTTTAGGATAGGTCATCAATGTCTGATCGGCAAGGCTCTGACACCCCGCATGCAGGCCAATCAGATGTTCTCTGTGCCGCCGTTAGCAGGCAGACGAAAATGCTGCCTCGTCAACTGATAGTGGCTGCGGCCGGGTACTCCACATCCGCCTCATCAGTTTGAATTGGAGGCAGATGTGCAGTATCCAGCGGCGATCACCATTGGTTGACGAGGCAGTTCAGGAACTGAGTATTTCTGACCACCTGCTACCAGGAGAAGCTGATCAGTGGGGGTGCTGGGTGTTGAACCCCGGCTGATCAAAGAGTGATGACCTATCCTAAGGATAATCATCAGTATAAAATAGTAGACAACCTTTTTACGGTCTTTAACATAGGCCCCCGATTCATCAACACCATCAATTTTCTTGTCAGTCTTGATGAAACAGCTTGCTGGAGTTAGACAGTCCTGATTCATTAAGAGGCGCATGCATCTTAATAACTCTGTAGTGTCTAATAAGAAATGTGTCAATGTAATAAACAGAAGCGGTGCTGCACTGAACCATGCAATACCTTACACTGAATACCTTGGAACAGCCTCAGTCCTCCTTTTAGAGGAAATGGTAATGGTTTGGACCTGTAGAAGCACACAAGGTGTGAAACGGCCGTCGTTCTTGGGGGGCCTGTACCCGGCTCTCTCCTTCCCGCTATTTTACCTCCATGTTACATGGAGTAAAAGCACTTTCTGGATCTTGGATGGTGTATGCCGTGGTTTTCTACTTTATGGACTTCTAATAAGAAATGTGTGCCATGACAGAAATGTCAAAAATCTTACTCCAGTCCATGACTGGAGTAATATTTTTTTTATTATGGAATGCCAAAGCTCGCCATGAAGTAGACTAGCTTTGGTATCACTCCGCCATCAAACCTCAAATCTGTCTATTTGGCAGAACTGACAAAACTGGCATGAAAATGACAAAAGATGCACAACGGCGAATTGCACAAATAAGATTGCAACTTTTTAAAGGAATTTTTGCCGGAATTCTGGCAAAGTTGCTTTGATAAATCTACCTTATAGGCTCCTAAAATTCCCCACAAATGTGTTTGAAAATAGGATTTCTAAAGCAGAAAACACCTTGTCTGCTACTTGGTCAATGGTCACTAATTAGCTATAGCAATCAGATTCTAAGTAAGAAAAAAAACCAATCTCTCAGTCCCTGATGTCACTCTACTCTCCCATATTTCCAGATCATAGTCCAAACTATACAAAGATACTGGAGAAGACAATGCTTTGCCTATTGGACTTACGATTCAGAAAAGTTGAATGACAACCAGTGCTGGGGCCATATTAAGGTCCACCAATGTTTTCCAAAAATTGGGTAAAAAAAATCCATTTTAAGAACTCGAGGTATCCAAATTTTTAGGATATGTAGCAATGTGCAAAAGATTTAGGAAGATGTAGAAAAAATGCTTCATAAAGTACTAAATTAAGAAAACTTTTAAATATAGAAGTGACAATACTTTATGTTTATCAGTTAATGTAGCAAAAATAAACAAAAAAGAAATTTAAACCAAATCAATATTTGATGACACCGCCATGTGCATTCCAACCACTATTATTTATTTTAGGGACACTTGTCACTTGCACACAGTTTCTGAAGGAACTTGGCAGGGAGGTTGTTCCAAATATCTTGGAGAACTAACCACAGATCCTCTGTGTATATGGCTTGTTCAAATCCTTCATGTAATCCCAAAGACTTGATGATGTTGGCCTCTGTGGGGCCATATCATCACTTCCAGGACTCCTTGTTATACTTTACTCTGAATATATTTCTTAAAGGGATTGTTCCAATAAGAAAAGTATTCTTTAATTGATAGATAATGGAAAATGAAGTGGATATATTTAAAAAATTGTTTCTGGGCAGACATAAACTGATGCTGCTGCCCCTGCTGTATCGTGTGTAAGGTTTGTGTGCAATCATGGAAAGGTATATGCAGTTAAAGCTCGTCTTTATGGTCGGCACAAGCCTTAAGCCTGCTTTACACGGTACGATCTATCGTGCAATTTCACGATCAATTGTACCCGTGGCGCACAAAGTCGTTAACCCCCGTCACACGCACTTACCTGCTGTGCGACATCGCTGTGGGCGGCAAACATCCTCTACCTGAAGTGGGAGGGATGTTCAGCGTCACAGCGACGTCACACAGCGGCCGGCCAATAGAAGCGGAGGGGCGGAGATGAGCGGGACGTAAACATCCCGCCCACCTCCTTCCGCATAGCCAGCGGGTGCCGCGGGACGGAGGTAAGCTGCTGTTCATCGTTCCCGGGGTGTCACACGGAGCGGCGTGTGCTACCCCGGGAACAATGAGCAACCGGCGCCATTTTAATTAAACGAGATTATGAAACCGAGCGACGAGTACACGACTCACGATTTGTGAGCGATACTGCGTCGCTCGGAGGTGTCACACAGCCTGACGTTGCAAGCGATGCCGGATGTGCGTCACGAAAACCGTGACCCCGACGATGCATCGCACGATAGATCGTCTCGTGTAAAGCAGCCTTTACACTGGATACAGCAGGGGCAGCATTATCAGTTTATCTCTGCACATCAACACATCCATTTGCAAAAATTATACATTTTTCATTATCTGTTGATTGGACAGAAATATTACTCATAGGACAACCCCTTTTATGACATTGGCAGTATGTTTGGGGTTGTTGTCTTGCTGCAGAATTAGTTTGGCGTCAGACGGTATAGCATTGCATGATGGATGAGTATTTGTCTGTATTTCTCAGGATTGAGGACACTATTTTAACCCTGATCAAATTTCCAACTCCATTTGCTGAAATGTTTCCTCAAACTTGTATGGAGCCTCCACCATGCTTCATTGCTGCTTATAGATACGCATTATTGCCCTCAAGTCTTCTGTTACAGCCAAATATTTCTCTTTTTTTTGTCATTACTCCAGAGCACTTACTGCCATTTTTCTGCGTGCCAGTTCCTATATTTTTGTGCATAGTTGAGTCATTTGGCCTTGTTTCCTTGTGGAAGGTATGGCTTGTTGGATGGAATTCTACCACAAAGACCACTTCTGGTCAGACGTATCCAAATAGTTGAAGGGTGTTGCTGGGTCACACTCATTATTGACACACTGTCATGTGTGTAGGGACAGTCTCAGGGACAGTTCTCATCTTTTCATCTCACCATGCACTTTAAACGGGTTTCTTCCTTTCAGCACCCATGGAGTTAATCACTTTCTTTTACAGCAGCAGACTGCTCAGCTGGCAGTAATTAATAACTTGTTGGCCTGGATTTAAGCCCTTGGCTTCCTGGGTAATGTGCTGGTTATTCTATGCATTTAGGATCTAGCCTTGGAGCAGAGAGGACGTGGAGCCTGCTGCTGTGCTGGTCACTGTGGTTGGTGGAAGTTGTTTATTTTAGTTCTTCCTTTCTTCCCTTATTATTCCTTACCTGTATTCCCTGTATTGCTCCTGGTGTAGGTTTTTGGTGTGGATGTGGTTTTATTTCTCCCATGTTTGTCATACCTTATTGGTGGGCTTTTAGGGGATCTGGGTAGTGGGGACATAGTCAGCAGGGCCTGGCCAGGAGACAGGGCTACGCTGGAGTCTAATCTACCATTGGGATAAGGGACAGCACAGGGTCCCCAGACTTTGGGTCAACCTAGTAGCCCCTGTGCCATCCTTACTGTCCCGTTACAGTTATTGCTAACTAGTTGAGTTGATGGCCCTGCTGAACATCTTCCAATTTCGAAGAGCAGGTTACATGTTGTTTCTTTTTTTGGCTTCACTAAGTTTCCTGGGCCGATGGCGGTTTCTAAAACCCTCAATGTTCTTCACTTCTTGCTGATTCTTGAAAAGAGAGAGACCTTGCTGATTCAGAGGAATTATTTAGACCGAGAAAAACAACCCCTTGTTTATATATAAAAGTATAAATTTTATTCAAACAAATAAATCAATAAAGAGCAAGTTAAAATTCAATCAGTTAGTGCATAATTTATAGTTAGAGGAGGGTCCTTGGGCATCTTCCCTATCCTTCCCCTTCCTGTCAGAGGGGGTCGGCACCCTAATACGTAACGTCGTGGTGCCCCCACTCAGCGTTGACTGATCCTCACTGGCCCTTTGCTCAACACTGTTACGTGCTGCTAACCTTCATGAAGGGCCTTACCAAAGTACAGTGATTCTCACTCATGCCATTCACCATATGATCACAATTATATCAATCTGGCTGATTCCCCCTTCACTTTATCTCACATCTGGGGTGTAAATCTTATCAGCCTATGGTATCTATGGGATACAGTCATATTATTATGCCACAATTCATAATCATAGATAAACTAGCGTAATAGCACGTCCTTCACCGCCCTAGATGGTTCTCTGCCCAACGCGTTTCCCCTCCAGGACTTTCAATCAAACGGAGGTTCCTCAGGGGCTGTCCAACATTTAGGATCATTTATGTGGAAGACTGCAACAACAATTTGTCTTTATTAGTCAAGGGCCCAATCAAAAAATCCACCAAAACCTTTCCAAATGTCACTACATCCCTTGGTCCATTAGTACTCACATTATATCCAACATATCAGGGGGTTAAATCCGTCCTTCAATGAGGAATCCTCAATTACTGAAATACATGTTTAAAGAGATATTTCTCAATAAATCCCTTTATATTCCAAGGTATGTTTCCCTATACCATAGGGTACTCACTTGTGAACAGACGCTTTGTAACGACCATAGGCATCTGCCTATGAAACAGTGCTGGGATGACACCTGTTTATTCTGTCCACCCGTAGGGTATAGTTGTTTCTCCAATGTGGAATTCTTAATCACTGAAAATACACATATAAACGGGTTCTCAACAATCCCCTTTACATCATAAAAACCATATGTTTCCCCATCAGACAGAGTACTTACTTATTGGTATCGTTGTATGGTAAATCTGGGCATCTGCCTGTATGGCAGTCGGTAGTGAACGCCTAGTTATTTTGGCCGCTTTTGGGGTTTAAATATCCCTCCTTTAGTGCATCATATCTGGTCCCACTGGCTGAGGAGGCATCTTATTCCCCTCGTCCAATCGGATCATTAGATCCTGTGAGTGACATATCGCGTCACTTCCACTCTGTATGTTGTATCATGTGGGAACGTTGCGATACGTCATTTCCTGTTTCTGGCTGCTTCCTCATGTATCTCGTATATGGGTGGTGGTCAAGCGTCATTTCCCTTCCCAGCATACATCTGGGAGATAATGTGGGTGTAACCTATAATGACGGTTCACCCTTCTGATTGGAGTGACCGGAGATGTCACAATGCATCACTTCCGGCCCAAGTCTAACCTGGTGTCGGGTGTAAATAGTGGCGATATGTCACTTCCTATCAGGATGAAATCTTAGCGTTATAGTAGGGGGCGGTCCTATGCGTCACCTTTAGTATCCCCTGCCCAGAGACAATATGTATGTTATTTTATTCAGGGGGGGGAACTCCCGCAACTCTACTGTTGCGTTTCCTGTAGACGTCAGTTCTTAATCGTCCTTCTTCATCCTTTTGGATATTTCATTTGTGGAACACCTGAATATTAATGACCTAGGTCTAAAACTAACATATGAGATGGGGGGGACAGAATTCCCTTCTTAGATATCTTCATCCAAAAGGATGAAGAAGGACGATTAAGAACTGACATCTACAGGAAACCCAACAGTACAAATAACCTGCTGCACTGGAAGAGTTATCATCCTCACCCTCTAAAAAGGGGTATACAAAAAGGACAGTTCCTGAGGTTGCGCAGGAACTGTTCTCTGGCTGAGGATTTCGATAAACAATCAAGGTCACTAAAGAACAGGTTTCTTTAGAGGGGATACCCCCTAGACACAATTGAGAGGGCCCATGATCATGCGTGGAGAAGCCAGAGAACAGAACTCTTGATCCCTAGAAAAAGGGAGGGGGAAAATGCCATAACAAGACTAATTGGCACTTTTGATGACCAGAACAGCAGAGTTTTTGGGATCCTGAAAAAACACTGGGTGATACTCCGGAGTGATCTGGATATTAGTGGTTCTATCACAGGGACACCCTCAGTGACATAAAGAAGGGGCCGCACAGTGGGGGACCATGTGGTACATAGTCTCTACACCCCCCCCCCTAAAAAACAGGGACATGGTTGGACCAGAGAGGAGTAGGTACATACAAATGTGGAAAATGTTCCTTCTGTAAGTTTATTACCCCGTCGAAGGAATTTAGCAGTGTAAGCACAGGCAGGGTGTAAAAAACAGAAACTTTGCCAACTGCAAAACAGAAAGGGTAGTGTACCTATGCACATGCTCCTGTCCTCTCAACTATGTTGGTAAAACAAAAAGGCAATTTAGAACGAGAATAAGTGAACATCTAGGGGATGCGAGGAATGAAAGGGATACCCCCATCGCCCGACATGTGAATGGATATCATGGTGGAGATGTGGGATCCCTTTCATTCAGAGCAATTGAGACAGTGCCCAAGTCAATAAGGAGAGGGGACTGGGACAAGATCATTTTACAAAGGGAAACACGATGGATCTTTTGGCTGCAGTCCATCCATCCAAAGGGGCTGAATGAACAGTTGAGCTTTGTGAGCTTCATATAGGGTTAACACAGGAGAAACCAGGAGACACATTAGGTACCTTCCAAGGGAAGGGGAGTGTCACTAATGTGGGACCGCTATAGGCCCTAATTTCAGTTCCATTTTTTATCATTTACAATAGAGTGGAGGTTGGACTCAATCATAGATATACTATAGGCCTGATACAATCCACCATAATTCACGGCTCCAAGCAATCCTCCCCTTTATAATTCCAAATATGGATGTGCTGATTGACATGTCAGAGATACACTGGTGGATAGGGGTCTTCGCCCCCTTAGACCAGTGAAATTAATGATCGCAGGTGGGGGCGGAGCCAGGAGGGGTCTGTAGCCCTAAGGCAGACGACCTCCTTATATGTGGGTCCCCATTGTGCATTTGGAGTTGCGGTGATACCGATACTGACCGGCCTTATTCTGGTGAGGCTGGGGGCAAATGTCCCCCCCCCTGAATAAAATAACATACATATTGTCTCTGGGCAGGGGATACTAAAGGTGACGCATAGGACCGCCCCCTACTATAACGCTAAGATTTCATCCTGATAGGAAGTGACGTATCGCCACTATTTACACCCGACACCAGGTTAGACTTGGGCCGGAAGTGATGCATTGTGACATCTCCGGTCACTCCAATCAGAAGGGTGAACCGTCATTATAGGTTACACCCACATTATCTCCCAGATGTATGCTGGGAAGGGAAATGACGCTTGACCACCACCCATATACGAGATACATGAGGAAGCGGCCAGAAACAGGAAATGACGTATCGCAACGTTCCCACATGATACAACATACAGAGTGGAAGTGACGCGATATGTCACTCACAGGATCTAATGATCCGATTGGACGAGGGGAATAAGATGCCTCCTCAGCCAGTGGAACCGGATATGATGCACTAAAGGAGGGATATTTAAACCCCAAAAGCAACCAAAATAACTAGGCATTCACTACCGACTGCCATACAGGCAGATGCCCAGATTTACCATACAACGATACCAATAAGTAAGTACTCTGTCTGATGGGGAAACATATGGTTTTTATGATGTAAAGGGGATTGTTGAGAACCCGTTTATATGTGTATTTTCAGTGATTAATAATTCCACATTGGAGAAATAACTATACTCTACGGGTGGACAGAATAAACAGGTGTCATCCCAGCACTGTTTCATAGGCAGATGCCTATGGTCGTTACAAAGCGTCTGTTCACAAGTGAGTACCCTATGGTATAGGGAAACATACCTTGAAATATAAAGGGATTTATTGAGAAATATCTCTTTAAACATGTATTTCAGTAATTGAGGATTCCTCATTGAAGGACGGATTTAACCCCCTGATATGTTGGATATAATGTGAGTACTAATGGACCAAGGGATGTAGTGACATTTGGAAAGGTTTTGGTGGATTTTTTGATTGGGCCCTTGACTAATATAGACAAATTATTGTTGCAGTCTTCCACATAAATGACCCTAAATGTTGGACAGCCCCTGAGGAACCTCCGTTTGATTGAAAGTCCTGGAGGGGAAACGCGTTGGGCAGAGAACCGTCTAGGGCGGTGAAGGACGTGCTATTACGCTAGTTTATCTATGATTATGAATTGTGGCATAATAATATGACTGTATCCCATAGATACCATAGGCTGATAGGATTTACACCCCAGATGTGAGATAAAGTGAAGGGTAAATCGGCCAGATTGATATAATTGTGATCATATGGTGAATGGCATGAGTGAGAATCACTGCACTTTGGTAAGGCCCTTCATGAAGGTTAGCAGCACGTAACAGTGTTGAGCAAAGGGCCAGTGAGGATCAGTCAACGCACCATGACGTCACGCACTAGGGTGCCGACCCCCACTGACAGGAAGGGGAAGGATAGGGAAGATGCCCAAGGACCCTCCTCTAACTATAAATTATGCACTAACCGATTGAATTTCAACTTGCTCTTAATTGATTTATTTGTTTGAATAAAATTTATACTTTTATATATAAACAAGGGGTTGTTTTGCTCGGTCTAAATAGTTGAATACACCCCTATGAAAAAGAAAACTATCTTTTTGAGGTTTGTTGATTCAGAGGAACGTCCTTATGTATTGTTGCTCTGCTCATTCTTACCATGGTGTTTGAAATGTGACATGAAATGGTATTTCACAACCTCACCTTTGTAGCAGAGTTTGTGCGTTACCCAACAATTTCTAAAGGGGTTGTATACTACTAGGGCAATCCCTTCTCATTCCCCATGTTTGCGATCATTAAAATAAAAAAGCTTATACTTACTCAACTCTCATACTGGCGTCAAGGGGCATCGGTAGTCGCTTTCCAGGGCTCACGTGGGGTTGAGCCCCATGCCTAATCACCGCTACACTTCCTGTTAATTACATATACATCTGATAACAGGAAGAAGGAATCCGGCAGTGACTGGGTGCGAGGCTTGCGTAACGTAACAACTTCATGTGAGCCCCCGGAGTGCAAGTGACGACACTGCTGGATCCTGTGCTAGCACTAATGGTGAGTATAGGCTTTTTTATTTTAAAGGGAACCTGTCACCACTTTTTTGGCGTATAAGCTGCGGCCACCACCACCGGGCTCTTATATACAGCAATCTAACATGCTGTATATAAGAGCCCAGGCCGCTGTGAGAACATAAAAAACACGTTATAATACTTACCTAACGGTCGTGCAGTGGGCCTAATGTGTGTCTCTGTTCTCTGGTGCCGGCGCCGCCTCTTTCGGCCATCTTCGTCCTTCTTCTGAAGCCTGTGTGCATGACGTGTCTACGTCATACACACTCGCCGGTCCTGCGCAGGCGCACTAAAATACTTTGATCTGCCCTGCTCAGGACCTGAGTGTGTATGACGTTGGACATGTCATGCACCGCGGCTAGAGAAGAAGGAGGACGAAGATGGCCAAAAGAGGCGGCGCCGGCACCGGACAATGGAGACGCCCATTAAGCTCACTGCACGACCATTAGGTAAGTATTATAAAGGGTTTTTTATGTTATACCCCCAGCCTGGGCTCCTATATACAGAATGTTAGAATGCTGTATATAAGAGCCCGGTGGTGGTGGCCGCAGCTTATAGGCCAAAAATGTGGTGACAGGTTCCCTTTAATGGGGGTAAACATAGTGAAGGAGAAGGGGTTGTCCTAATAGTAGACACCCCCTTTAAGCCTCCGACACAGCTGTTCCTGTTTCAGTTATTGACTTTGTTTCAATCTATTTATAACAATGATGATCATTATCTTTTGTTTGGAATAACTAGTTACACATTACCCTGATTTGAAGCTGTTTTGAAGGCAAAAGGCGGTGACATCAAATATTGATTTGATTAACGTTTAATTATAGACAGGATTTACAATTGCTACTTTGCATTTTTTTTAAAAAATTGTTCACGACTTATTTTTAACTTTGGAATTTACCTTATTCTAATTTAAAGTACGGCGATAACAGGACCATAATGTAAATCTCTGTGGAATCCATCTGATTTTAGCTATTTCTTCTGGCGATAGAAACACTATTTACAAATAAGCAAGTTTTTCACGCAAAAAAAGGTAAAAACAGTAAGAAAAAGGATTCCCTGTAAAATTCTGTTCCATGTAATAAAATAAAGGTGATATCAATAATTAGCTGAATGTATATACTCGCTGCTGACATCTATCAGTCTGTTTGGGCTGCTCCATTAATAAGCAATGTATCTGTTCACTTTCAACAGCTTCTCATTGACAACTTGACGTTACATTTTTCATTCTCGTGTTACGCTTCTGCAACGCTGACAGATTTCCTCATGTAGTCGTTATAGACTTGTAGCTGACAATGTCAGTCCACATGTTGTATGTTTCATCAGACAGACCTCTTATTAGATGCCGATCCAACAATAGGCCACTAAATACCTCCCAAAAGTCATGATGGGCGTTACGGGTGAGGCATTATATTTTAAAGGGAACCTCATGGAAAAATTCAAAATTTGCCACATCGGTTCCTACCTGAAATCTTGAGTCATAAGGCAGCAGGACATCGCCCAGATTGACACATATTGTCACAAAATGGAATTGTCTTTTGTTAGACAAAATGACTTTTCTTTTATTGTCGCCTATGGAAAGGGGCTACGTGCTCCGAAGAGAAAGGAATACTCCATTTCAACTCCACCCCTTGACCCCCAGCGATTTTTCGTTTTTCATTTTTTCCTCCCCTTTTTCCAAGAGCCTTAACTTTTTTATTTTTCTATCACAATTGCAATATGAGGGCACGTTTTTTGCAGGACATGTTGTACTTTTGAATAAAACCATTGGTTTTGCCAAATAGTGTACTGGAAAGTGTGAAAAAATTCCAAGTGTGGTGAAATTGCAAAAAAAAGGGCAAGTGAACGATTGATTTTGGGGTCTTTTATTCGCCCTGTTCACTATATGGTAAAACTAAGGTGTCCATATGATGCTTCAGATCAGTACGAGTTTGTAAATCCCAAACATGTATACTTTTACTTTTATGTAAGGGGTTAAAAAATGTAGAAGTTTGTCCAAAAAAAGAATACCGTAGCTCTTTTGTCGCCATTTTCCAAGACCCGTAGCATTTTCCTAGCAACCAGGAAATGACTGCTGTAGGAAGGAGGGAAATAGGAGTGCAGCAAAGGCCAGACAGATGTTGGAGATAGGGGACTACATAATTAGGTGGTAATTCATAGATATATTCCCAATGTGCAAAATAATTTTATTAGTAAAAAACTACACTTAATAACACTGAAGAGCTAGTCCCAGAAAAGGTTTCACACAAAAGAGATCTCACCAGATCTTACATATATGAAATAGCTCCCCAACCGCTCCTGGATACCAGGAGCAGAATGGAGAGAACACTCAGGTCTATATGACCATATCACACAGGTTACGGTCTGATACAGTCGGGTGCGGGGGCCAGCTTCCCCGTCGCGGGGGCTGCTCCTGGAGATCGCGCTCGGATCAGGTGCCTCCTCCTCAGTGGCTCGAGCGGGCCAGACCCGGGGCTCGAGCAGCGCTCCTCGCCCTCGAGTGAAAGGGGGAATTAGGTTTCTTTCGGTATATGGAGAGTTCGTGACGCCACCCATGAGTTGTGGTGATGGTGGGCACCACCACTGCTGGTGACGGGGTTCCCGAGAGCGATGGCGGGGAGCAGCTAGGTGTTGACCCCTCCGTGGGTAGGGGCTGGTTGTCCCGGGGCCTGATAGGAGGGAGGAGGATTCCGCAGGATGGGTTTTGGCTGGGTGCAGGGTTGCGGTGCAGCGCAGCGCTGTGCCGGATGGCACTCTTGTACTCACGATTAAACCACACAGAGTCACTGGTAAACTAGGAACTGCCGGTGTCCGCAGCCTTCGGTACGGAGGGTGTTTTTGGGATTCCACACACGGTACAGCAGACCCCTGTTCTTGCCCTGCAGCCAGATGCCTCTTTCTCCTGCCTTGTTCTCCACTCTCTCTCCTCAGTCGGGAACGAGGAGCCCACTCCCCCTGCAGTGATCTGGGTCTTCCCTTGATGCCGGCAGGACGCTACCCTGCCCCGGTCACCTCAGGCCCCTTCCTCACACTTCCCTTCCTTACAGCAGCCAGGAGCTATCCTCCCCTGGTCTGCTCTCTTCACTCTCCTCACTCTGCTCCAGACCCTCCCTCGCTGCTGTTTAGCTCTTACACTGGGGGGGGTGTCTGTCCTGCTGCACTGGTGTGGGATCAGGTTACCAAGGAGGAGAATGGCCTGCACTTTGCTGGATTTCTGCAGGCTCTGTGACACCCTGGTTTTGCCAGGGCGTCACAATACAAACATCAAAAATGCACAGAGCTACAATATAGAAAATGCTCAACAGTACTTAATCAAAGATAGTCTTTCACAGACACATATTCCACTACACAGTGGATGGATGAAGAGTGTTGTTGGCAAACATTTATAGTTCTCTGTATGCTATATACACCGTAAATTACAGATTCTAAGCCTGGTGATTTTTGCCTTGACGCATTTCCCCATATACAATGGTTCTTCAGTAGACCTGAGCAAAAGATGAATAAAGATAGTCCACATCAGAGAAGCAGTTCCATGGTGTACCGATGCTGGATGATCCTGTGTTGGCACAGTCAATGCTGTAGAGATTCCACCTTCAGCAGTCAGGGAGGCACCATCACTTCATAATTAGGCGGACAGTCAGGGTCACCTGCCACCGAGTCTGCAAATACCGAACAGTCTTATCTGCAGGTGCTCAGGAAAACCCAGCGGTCATGGTGCACATTGATACTAATGACAAAGTTAGAGGGAGGTGGAAGGTCCTTAAAATTGATCACACAGAAGTAGGAGAGAAGCTGAAATCCAGGACTTCAGAAATACTGCCGGTGCCACGAGTGTCACTAAAAAGACAGTTGATTAAATATAGAGAGGGAACCACGGGTATATGCCGCGCTTAAAAACCACTGAAGTTGAAATGATGTGAAAATTTCTCTTTTATTTACAGCATTCCTACGCGTTTCAGAGACAAAGACCGTCTCCTTCTTCAGGGATTTCTTTTTTCCCTGAAGAAGGAGACGGTCTTTGTCTCTGAAACGCGTAGGAATGCTGTAAATAAAAGAGAAATTTTCACATCATTTCAACTTCAGTGGTTTTTAAGCGCGGCATATACCCGTGGTTCCCTCTCTATATTTAATCAACTTTCTATATTGTTATACGGGGCCGCTGCTTGAATCACACGGACACTCACATGCTTTTGAAGGAGTTGTGACTGGCACAACCCTATCAGGTGAGTGTTACTGTTCCTTTCCTATCACCACTTGTTATATCGGGTAAGACCCTATTGCGCCCTTTGTCTCCCCCTTTTTTAGTTTCTACTAAAAAGACAGTGAGAGCTTATGAAGATAAATATGTGGTTTAGAAATTGGTGCAGGAATGAAGGGTTTGGGTCAATAGAGAACTGGGCTGACTGTCGGCTACAGCCTCTGTGGTAGGGATAGGCTGCACCTCAATGCGGAGGGGGCAGCTGTGCTGGGGGAAAAATGGTCAGATGGGTGGAGGACCTTTTAAACTATGAACTGAGGGAGGGAGGGTCATTGTGCAAAAAAGGAAATAGAGTAGACAGAGACAATGGGATAGTAGGGATGACAGGAGCCGCAAAATAAGATGCCCATCAGACCAGACCCACAAATTTGCATACATGGCGGGAGATATTATAAAAGTATTTGTGAGGTTTACAGGGGGGATCAGGGGTAACGTGCACCTTTAAAGAATGCAGCACAGGCGCTGGTTAATGTGGTAGTTTTGGTTTGGGACGCCAAAATTTGGTGACAGGTTCCCTTTAACTCTTTCACTATAGCTGAGATCTGTAGAAGTAACAAGGAGGTCCAACCCATATGAGGCTATTATAGGAACCATTACAGTTTTCCACATTTCTAAGAAGAATGCACTAGAATAGGTTTCTATATAATGACTTGTATGTGATATAACGTTTTGCCAAGTAAAAAGTATTGTAGAACCTTCTAGAAAATGAGATGGTCACTGTAATTTTACATTGCAAAAGTCATATGGTCACTGAACATCTATAAAAGGGGAGGAAAATCACAACATTCTGCTGCCTTCATAAACAAGACAATTCTGTCTCCACTACTACTTTCTGCCAGCAGATACGTTGATGATTTATGCCAAGAATCTCTAAGACTTGACAGCTAAGATAAAACTGTACTGACATTTGACTACTCTGTTGCCAGGAAAAAAAAATCTGATATTTGGGAGTCGAGATGTCTTGCATTTTTAGTTCTTTTTTAGGAAAATCATATGTAAAACTGACTTATTCCCTAACTTTATATCTAAACGAATGGAATATGCAAATTGTCTCTGCAGAGAGGAAGAGGACTTGAACTCTAGTGACCCCTATTGAGTGTAGCAATCATAAAAGTCAATATTGACCCTTTCCCAAGTCTTGCCAAATGACTTAGGGTACCGTCTCACTAAACGACGTACCAGCGATTCCGACCACGATATGACCTGGTCATGATCGCTGGTGCGTTGCTACATGGTCGCTGGTGAGCTGTCAATCAGGCAGATCTCACCAACGACTAGTGACCAGCCACCAGCCAGCAGTGATTCGTGGAAACTATGCTGCGCTTGGTAACCAAGGTAAATATCGGGTAACTGAGCAAAATGCTTTGCTTGGTTACCCAATATTTACCCTGGTTACCAGAGCACACCGATTAGCGCTGGCTCCCTGCACTCGTAACCAGGGTACACATCGAGTTACTAAGCAAAGCGCTTCGCTTAGTTACCCGATGTGTACTCTGGCTACGTGTGCAGGGAGCCGGCACTGGCAGCCTTGGAGCGGCGTACGCTAGTAACCAAGGTAAATATCGGGTAACCAAGCAAAGCACTTTGCTTGGTTACCCGACGTGTACCTTGCTTATCAGTGTCCGCAGGTTCCAGACGCCGGCTCCCTGCTTTCTGCACATTCAGATCGCTGCTCTCTCACTGTCACACACAGCGATATGTGCTTCACAGCGGGAGAGTAACGAGCAAAAAATGAACCAGCACTGTGTGTAATGATCAGCGATTTCACAGCAGGGGCCAGGTCGCTGCTTAGTGTCACATACAGCGAGATCGCTGATGAGGTCACTGGTGCGTCACAAAAACTGTGACTCAGCAGCGATCTCGCTATCGATCTCGCTATGTGAGAAGTACCCCTTAGAATAAAAGCCAAACCAGAATCTCAATTTGCAGATTCAGGTTGTTGCCCCCTCATTAGTGCAAAGCATGAGATGTGATTTGGCTGTATGAGATGCTTTTGACTGGGATTTAAAGGGAATCTGTCACTAAGTTTTTCTATATTTAATTTCCCAGAGGAGCATGATATGGCTTATAAGCCTCCTTACACTGGCGTGTCAGATATGTCACTCTACACAACGAGAAATGTAACCCCTTTAAGGGAATCTGTCACAAGGTTTTTGCCACCTAATCTGAGAGCAGCATAATCTAGAGACAGAGACCCTGATTTCAGCAATCTGTTACTTACTGAGCTGTTTGCTGTTATTTTGATAAAATCACTGTTTTTCTCTGCTGTAGATCTAGCAGTTATAAAGAGCTCATGAATATGCTGGACTACCTGCAGCACTCCAAGTAGTCCTCTAATGATAATCTACTACTGATTAAACGGCTATTTATCAAAACTACACTGAGCGGCCCAGTAAGTGACAGGATATCTGCCCCTACTTTATGCTGCTTTCAGATTAGGTGTGACAAAGTGTCTTTAAGAAGTAACATTTCTCCTTGTGGAGAGTGACATACTGTATCTGACATGCCAGTGTAAGGAGGTTTATAAGCCATACAATGCTCCTCAAGGAAATTAAATCTGCTCATTGCCTCTTCTGATAAGTGAGTTTATGGATGAATACTTTATGTGTTATCATATTGGCCATTAACATTTAAATGCCACTTAAATTCCGTGATAAATAAAAACAGATCAGAGTTTGGTATTTATACCACTTTTCTGAATTTAGCTTGTAAATTTGCTTAGCGCATAATTTGTACATGTTGATGTCAGGCATTATATAACTAGTTATATGGTCAACAGGGCAGGAACATGGCCCTATGGTGGACACCAGGGGCATAACGATCGCGGTCACAGTGACCGCGACCGGACCCGGGGGTTAAAGGGCCTGTTTCAACTGGATGTGCCTCTGACAAAACGCATCTAGCTAAAATACATTGCAGCATAGAGACTCATTGGCTCCCTACACACGCCTAAAATACGAACCTACATAAAATTATACACAACCCCCCATATTCCGCCATCAGACTCCTATCAATATTTTCTGTGTTTGTTAATTTCATCTAAGTGTAGAGAACTCTGTATAATTAGAGAAATCTGCTTCTTTCTTTTTCTGAATTGATCTTTTATTCTCAAACTTCTCTAAATCTGTCTTCACGGACTACAGATTTTTTCATTAGAGACCTGAGATGACGATTGGTGCTCATGAAGTTCTATGGAGAACTGTAACTGTGGCTTCAGGAGAACTTAAAGCAGAATATCTAGTTCCTCTTTTCCCTACCGCATAGAATCTTATAAGCACCATCTGTCATTTACTATTGCAGCAATGTGAAGTTATGTCTTCACTGAAAACAGATTTTACCCATGATTTCAGATTTAAAGATCAGTCCAGAAGGAGAAATATTGCTCATTTTCATTTGTATCATTTATTTATAAAAATATAATTTAATATGAAGGTCACTCTTTAAGCATGAGGCATATACCAGTTTTATCCAAATATTAAATAAAACTCAGAATTTTTTATCGTCTTTTGTAGTAACAATACATTTAAGTCACATTTTTCAATTCCGATCTAAAATGCTGTAAATAATAATTATTTTGTAATAGCGTTTAATAAGGAATTAATAAACCATGTGGTGCGAGGTGCAGGTGTTTTTCGCATATGTTGAGCAGAAAGATGGATGCCTCCACACTGTTATTCACACATAAACTGGAATTATGCCTAACCTCCAAAAACTGAATTTATTTTTAGGTCCATTCTTGATTCAACCCAATAATTAGCAATGATACGAATGGCCTTATGAATATGCAACATTTGGCACGATCACTGCTATTCATCAGCAAGAGCCATCGCATTGCAATCCAGCCTACAGAAAACTGAATGTCACTATTAAGATTCCAGAGCACATTGTACAATGCTGTGCTTTCAGATCACAGGTAAAGATGAGCAGCATTCAGATTAGGTCGTACATGACATTTTTCTATGGAACCATAGCTCATTTCCCTTGTGTTTCACATCATATATAATCAGGGCATTACTGCCCGTACAGGTATATGGGTCCCAATGAAGAGGGGGGTTCGGGCCCAGCTAGGGTACTTGATTTGCTTTATTAAGCCCTGGGCCAGTTGGGCCCCCCTCTTCACCGGACCCCAATCACAGTCATTACCTCAGTGACGTCCCCGCTGACAGCGTGACTCCCTTCAGTTGCTGTGTGGAGCTCCCAGGAGTGGCGGTGTTCTACTGCCGCTCCTGTCAGCTTCATGTAGCAGAGCTGAAAGTGTCGTGGGACCTCTGTGGATTACGTCGGACCTGGAGGGGTATTTGGGGATTTTAATAAAATGGTGAAAGAGGGTGTTTTTTTGTCTTTTATTCCAAATAAAGTATTTTTTTGGGTGTATGTGCTTATTTACTTTCACTTACAGGTTAATCATTGGGGGTGTCTCATAGACGCCTGCCATGATTAACCCCTTATTACCTCGATTGTCACCGCACCAGGGCAATTCGGGATGAGCCGGGTAAAGTCCCGGGACTGTCACATCTAATGGATGCGAAAATTCCGGGCGGCTACTGGCTGATATTGTTAGGCTGGGGGGCTCTCCATAACGTGGAGTTCCCCATCCTGAGAATACCAGCCTTCAGCTGTGTGGCTTTATCTTGGTTGGTATCAAAATTGGGGGGGACCGCTCGCCGTTTTTTTTTAATTATTTATTTATTTTACTTCACAATATAGACCCGCCCACCGGCGGCTGTGATTGGTTGCAGTGAGACAGCTGTCACTCAGCGTGGGGGCTTGTCTGACTGCAACCAATCATAGGCGCCGGTGGGCTGGGGAAGTAGTGAATACGAGATTGAATAATGGGTGGCCGGAATTTTCAAAAGAGATGCCGCCAGCAGTGTGACAGCCGTGCAGTGCCGCGCCCATGATCGGTGAGTGGGTGAGAATGAATGAGTCAGTGAGTCAGTGAGTGAGTGAGAGAGTCAGTGAGTGAGAGAGTTTGAGAGAGAGTGAGTGAGTGATTGATTTTCTGACAAGCAATGAATTTATATCACTTCTGGGCATGCTCAGAAGTAAAAACCGGATACGGTACATGCTTCCGGCCTTTGAAGCATGCCACTTTATCCAGCTCGCATAGACTTTCATTATGCACCATGCTGCACAGCACCGCACCCGGCGCTATGCAGTTTTTTCCTGCTGGCAAAAATCGTTCCTCTCTGCATCCTGTGCAGCCGCCGGAGTAACGATTTTTGCCACATCCGGCAAAAACCGGATCAAACGCAAGTACATGCGGCACAATCCGGCGCTAATAAAAGTCTATGAGGAAAAACCGCAGCCGGCGGCAAAAAAGAAACGGATGTGTTTTTCCCGCAAAGCGCCGGATTGTGCCGCACTGCAAAAACCTGATGTGTGAACATACCCTTACATGCAAAGCACTTCAGGTGCCTTGAATGCAAATTAGCCATGTTGTGGCGCCAGGGGTAGGGGGGCAAAACAGGGAACGTGACCTCATTGCACTGCTGCAGGCAACACAGAGTCACAGAGGTGGCAAGGATGATCAGATGGGCCAAGGGTGTTGGTGGTGATAGGGGCCCGTCGACCCCAGTCCCTGATTTGCTTCAGCTGGATTTGCATCTAAGGGTGCACATCCAGCTGAAATGCATAGTTGCACATAGAGGATGCCGTGCATTAGAGACAGAACAGAGACATATTTACCAGGATGGGGACATATACACCAGGAAGAGGACCCATATACCTGGAAAATCCCATGAAGGGGACATATATACCAGGAGAAGGACATATATACCAGGAGGGGCCCTAAATGGGGACATATATACCAGCAGAGGGACATATATATTGATATATAAACCTAGCTTTTATGTTTTGCATCAATAAAAACCATTTTTATATATAAATAGCTGTGTTTGCACAGTTTTTACTATGCAGATTTGTTCCTCTCATGTTACAATTCATTTATTTCACATAGTTTTTGTTAGCATCCCTCTTTATATATATATATATAAAAATATATTTTACCCTTTGGTGCCCACTACTTCTTTCTTGCCGCGAGGTGCAGTGTGTGTGGGATATTATACCAAGAGGCCATGTATGTAAAGGGGGATATTATACACAGGGGTAGTGTGTTGAGGGGATAGTATACAGAGGGGCAATGTGTGGGGGATATTATACAGAGGGGCAGTGTGTGTGTTGGGATATTTTACATAGAGGCAGTGTGTAGGAAAGATATGAGTGTGTGGGGGAATTTTAATCAAAGGGGCAGGGTGTGGGGGGATATTATACATAGGGACAGTGTGGGAGCAATATGGAGAGGGGTGGTGTAGGGTCCGTATTGTTAATTTTCTGATGAAATGTTTCATTTTCCGTAACAACTTCAAGGGTGCTAACACTTTCATGACTGTGTGTATATATATATATATATATATATATATATATATATATAATATTTTTTTTTTTTTTTTTTTAGCTAGCAGATGGTGTTTCATGAGAACTGTTAATGTATGGTTGGTGAGGATGTAGTGCAGAAGTACAGTTTTTCTAAGAGTGGCGGGGAGACTGTGGAAGATTTGAGTGATGGAGGTGTGCCGCCCCCGTGGAAGCAGCCGAGCTGCTCAGACCCGGGTTTGCTGTGGCTCAAGGGTCTCCGGACCTGGGGGTCATGTGGCCACTCGAGTGAAATGGGTATTTACAGGGGAGTTATAGTTCGTGACGCCACCCGTGGTGTGTGGTAATTGGGAGAACCTCTGCCGTTGGGAGTACCTGGGGTGATGAAATGGGGCAGCCAGGTGTTGTAACCTTCCATGGGTAGAGGGGATGCCCCGGAACTCGGTGAGGGGGTGCCATGGGATGCAGGGGTCACTCTCGTACTCACTCAGTTCATAGGCAGACACAGACAACCGGGTAAACCAAGTCTCTGGGTACCGCTGCCACTGAGGGGAGCTCATCCGGGTCCCATCCCCAAGTGGTGCTGCCTCGTGATACGTGACCTGCCTCCTGGCAGTTAGTTTGACTTCAACTTGATGGCCCGGTAGCATGGAACTAGCCGGGCCCCGCTTCCTACTATGGCTAACTATGGGAGCTTGCTATCAGGGCTCACGCTTGGGATTTTCTGGACCGTTTGGGTTGAAAAGTCCTATCCCCCTCGTTGCGCTAATACCCCTATTCTGGAGCTGGTGGGAAAGGAAGCTGGTGGGAAAGGATAGTGAAGGCTCCGTTCTACTCAGGTGAATTGTTGGGTTGCCTGAAGCTACTCCCCGACCTAGGGTCCGTATACCTCGTCGTGCTTTTGGTCCCGGACCAGTGATAGTGCTAGGCTGCCAGCTGTCCTCCTTGACAGGCCCGAGCACCTCGCCACAATCCCCTGCGACCGGGGGTCCGACTCCTCTAGGCCCAGACCACCGTCTGCAACTTAGGCAGTTACTTCAGGAGTCACCACTCCAGACTTCCTCTGAGCTCATCTCAGCTCGAGGGCTACTTCCAACTCTTCTCTCCCCTCACAGACTCTCTACACTCCTCACCTCCCCTTCCTGACCCCCCAGGTGGGCTACTCTATTCCACTCAAGCCGTCCACTGGTGTGTCAGGTGGGTGTGGTGCAGGGTGTCTCTAGAATTTGATTTGCTGTTGGAGGCAACACAACTTAAGTAGGGACCCAGAACCAAGAGGGAGGCGGAATACTTCACGGGAGGGCAGCTTGCGCAGTACCCTGTGACGACCTGATAGTCCAAGGGCGTCACAGACGAAGAGCTGGGGTGGAGCCTGGGCAGTGTCTCAAGGGGACTTGAAAATTTTGCCAGTATGGGGCCCTGAAGTTTTTGGTGGCAACCCTGCATACAGTCATATGAAAAAGTTTGGGCACCCCTATTAATGTTAACCTTTTTACTTTATAACATTTTAGGGTTTTGCAACAGCTATTTCAGTTTCATATATCTAATAACTGATGGACTCAATAATATTTCTGGATTGAAATGAGGTTTATTGTACTAACAGAAAATGTGCAATCTGCATTTAAACAAAATTTGACCGGTGCAAAAGTATGGGCACCCTTATCCATTTCTTGGTTTGAACACTCCTAACTACTTTTTACTGACTTACTAAAGCACTAAATTGGTTTTGTAACCTCATTGAGCTTTGAACTTCATAGGCACGTGTATCCAATCATGAGAAAAGGTATTTAAGGTGGCCACTTGCAAGTTGTTCCCCTATTTGAATCTCCTATGAAGAGTGGCATCATGGGCTCCTTAAAACAACTCTCAAATGATCTGAAAACAAAGATTATTCAACATAGTTGTTCAGGATACAAAAAGTTGTCTTAGAGATTTAAACTGTCAGTTTCCACTGTGAGGAACATAGTAAGGAAACGGAAGAACACAGGTACAGTTCTTGTTAAGCCCAGAAGTGGCAGGCCAAGAAAAATATCAGAAAGGCAGAGAAGAAGAATGGTGAGAACAGTCAAGGACAATCCACAGACCACCACCAAAGACCTGCAGCATCACCTTGCTGCAGATGGTGTCAATGTGCATCGGTCAACAATACAGCGCATGTTGCACAAGGAGAAGCTGTATTTGAGAGTGATGCGAAAGAAGCCATTTCTGCAAGCACGCCACAAACAGAGTCGCCTGAGGTAGGCAAAAGCACATTTGGACAAGCCAGTTACATTTTGGAAGAAGGTCCTGTGGACTGATGAAACAAAGATTGAGTTGTTTGGTCATACAAAAAGGCGTTATGCATGGAGGCAAAAAAACACAGCATTCCAAGAAAAGCACTTGCTACCCACAGTAAAATTTGGTGGAGTTTCCATCATGCTTTGGGGCTGTGTGGGCAATGCCGACACTGGGAATCTTGTTAAAGTTGAGAGTCGCATAGATTCAACTCAGTATCAGCAGATTCTTGACAATAATGTGCAAGAATCAGAGACGAAGTTGAAGTTACGCAGGGGATGGATATTTCAGCAAGACAATGATCCAAAACACCGCTCCAAATCTACTCAGGCATTCATGCAGAGGAACAATTACAATGTTCTGGAATAACCATCCCAGACCCCAGACCTGAATATCATTGAAAATCTGTGGGATGATTTGAAGCGTGCTGTCCATGCTCGGCGACCATCAAACTTAACTGAACTGGAATTGTTTTGTAAACAGGAATGGTCAAATATACCTTCATCCAGGATCCAGGAACTCATTAAAAGCTACAGGAAGCGACTAGAGGCTGTTATTTTTGCAAAAGGAGGATCTACAAAATATTAATGTCACTTTTATGTTGAGGTGCCCATACTTTTGCACCGGTCAAATTTTGTTTAAATGCGGATTGCACATTTTCTTTTAGTACAATAAACCTCATTTCAATCCAGAAATATTACTCAGTTCATCAGTTATTAGATATATGAAACTGAAATAGCTGTTGCAAAAACCCAAAATTTTATAAAGAAAAAAGGTTAACATTAATAGGGGTGCCCAAACTTTTTTATATGACTGTATATTCAACAAGAGGTTTTAGACCTGTTAATTTAATTAGTGGCGAATTTAGGATCCCTTTTGGACTGATACACGTGGCCACATAACTGTTCAATGTTGCACAAATTGTATTCTGAGTCCATGAAACTCATATTGGCACATATTCTTCCACTGTATAGATTCGTGAATTCCATAAAAAAAAATAGTAACATGTTTCATCACATGTCATATTAGAGAGAGAGGCATCAGTAGCTAAGTGTATGGGTCTGGGACCCAGAAGAGGAGTGTAAAAATAAATAAATAATTGGAAAAAAGGGCTTAGGGTCCCCCATATTTTGATACCCAGCACAGATAAAGAGGCTCCAGTCCCCAGCTATGTTCTTTATCTTGGCTGTGTATCAAAAAACGAGGTACTCCAAGCAGCTTTTTTAAAAAAAAAAAATATTTAAATAAATCAGTAAACTAGAGTGTGCCCCCCCATTTTTATACCCAGCCAAGGTAAAGAACACAGCTAGGGGCTGATATTCCAGGCTGGGGAGGCCCATGGTTATTGGGCGCTCCCCAGCCTAAAAAAAGCAGCCTGCAACCGCCCAACAATTGGCTTCATCCATTAGAGGACCCAATCATGGTGCTTTCCCTGCTCATTCCAATGGCCCTGGTGTGGTTGCAATTGGGGTAATATAAGGGGTTAAAAAATCACAGCTGTCATCAAGCCCAAGGTTATTAATGGGGAGAGGCCTATGAGACCCCCCTCATTACTAATCATGTAAGTAAAAAGAAATAAACACAAACACAAAGAAAAATAATTTAGTTAAAAAAAAACCTCCCACTTTCTCCAATTTATTAACCCCCAAAACGCTATGATCCCGGCTCTGCTGCATCCTGAGGTTGCAGTGTGCACTCACATTAGAAAACATAATCGATCACTGCAACCCGCTGGACACACTGATGGAGCCACAACTGTGAGTAGTGATGTCACTGAGTTCACCTAAGGTCACAGCTGGGGTTTACCTGGGGTTTACTTAGCTTCCTTACAGATTTCACAAAACCAATTGAACACAGAAACCCAAATAGGTTAATATACTTACTAAAATTTATTTCAGAATTGCTTTATATTTTTTAAAAAAGTTTACAATCAGTCTCTACCCACCTAGCCTGATTGACAGCTTCTTAGTATTTCTCCTCCCTGCTTCTGAGATCTAAAACTCCTCAGTACAAGAAGCAGCTGTCAGTTAGTCTGAGTCGGCGGAGACCTACACTCAGATCTTTACACTAATGTGCTAGACCCATTTTAATATGAAAGAGGGCGCTTTGGGTCTCCATCCACCCTCCCCCAAACAAGGGTCCTCTGGGGAAGAGCACAGTCCTTGACGTGCAAAGCATTCGGATTGGACACTTCCGATTCATACGCTTGGGTGACACCAGCCTTATAATCACACATAGGTCTGCAGGAAGATCATATCACACGCCCCTATTTATTTAAAATAAGCCCTTAAATCAGATTTTCCAGGAGATCAGTGTCCGGCCCATAACCTGGAACAGCATATAAACCTAAGAAAAACCTAGATTTCTCTGGAATAAGACATCACAACACAGATATCAAGGTATAATTTTATTCAGCCTACTATAACCTACATGGCCATACAGATGGCTTAGGAGGGTTGATCCTACTGACAAATTCCCTTTAAACACTACTGTGAGCAATATTTTAAAACTATAATTTCTAGACTTCTATCTTAGCATCCATAAATTTCTATCACTGAGGCCATGATACTTTCAGAAATGTGGAATTTTTATTGATATGGTAAGTATGCATTCACTTTCAATGCATCACTTCATATCTTCAGGCTCTAATATAAAAGTCTTCCCACAGCTCAGTATGATGAGCGGAAAGTAGTAAAAGGAGATATAACAATATAACAAGAGAAATAGTGACATCATGTGGCCATAATTATATATATATATATACACAGTATATATATATATATATATATATATATATATATATACTCCTCAATATTAACATTGCAACACCAAGTAAAAGTCATGAAATTATGGAAATGACAGGATAGATAGATATGTATGTTAATGATATGCAAGTGAAAACATACAAAATAGCTAAATTCGATTTACAGTCATGGAGAAAAAGTGTTGTCTCCCTTGAAATTGTTCAGAAAATGAAACATTTCTCCCAGAAAATTATTGCAATTGCACGTTTTGTTATACACATGTTTATTTCCTGAAAAAAGGCAAATTGAAAATAATTTCACCCAAAACCCCTGACAAAATTGTTAGCATTTTTCCAAAATTGTGGGTAAACAAACTTTGTTTAAAGCATGTGATGCTCGTTCAAAATCGCATGTAGCAAGTAACATGTGGGCAATATGAAAATCACACCTGAAACCAGTTAAAAAGGGGAGATGTTGACTCAATCTTCGCATTGTATGTTTGTCTTTGCCACGCTAAGTGTGGAGAGCAGAAAGAGGTGAAGAAAACTGTCTGAGGACTTAAGAATTAAAATTGTTGAAAAATATCAACAATCTCAAGGTTACATGTGCATCTCTAGAGATCTTGATGTTCCTTTGTCCATGATGCACAACATAATCAAGATGTTTACCACCCATGGTATTGTAGTTAGTCTCCCTGGATGTGAAAGGCAGAGAAAAATTTATTAAAGGTTCCAATGCAGGATAGTCTGATTGGTGGATAAGCAGCCCCAATCAAGTTCCCAAAAAATTCAAGCTGTACTGCAGAGTCAGGGTGCATCAGTGTCAGCCCGAACTATCCATCAACATGAAATGCTATGTCATAAGACCCAGGAGGACCCCACTGCTGACACAGAGACATAAAAAAGCAAGACTGGAGTTTGGCAAAATGTACTTGACTAAACAAAAATCCTTCTTGAAAAGCATTTTTGTGGACAGATGAGACCAAGACAGAGCTTTTAAGTAAAGCACATTATTCTAATGTTCACCAAAAATGAAAAAAGGACTATAAAGAAAAGAACACAGTACCCACAGTCAAATATGGTGGAGGTTCAAAGATGTTTTGCTGGGTGCCGTCACTGTGTGCAAGGTATCATGAAATCAGAAGATTACCAAAGGATTTTGGGTCGCAATGTAGTCCCCAGTGTCAGAAAGCTGGGTTTGCATCCTAGGTCATAAGTCTTTCAGCGGGACAATGATTCCAAACATACTTCAACAAGCCCCCAGAAATGGATGGAATCAAAGCACTGGAGAGTTCAGAAGTGGTAGAAATGAGTCCAGATCTAAATCCCATTGAACACTTGTGGATAAATCTTTAAATCCTTCTGCTTTCAGATGAGGAAGCAAAAACTTTGGTGGCAGATTATCTTTGTATGATGTTCAGATGCAATAATAGGTATAAGGGTAGGGGTTGACTTTTTGAGACAATCCCTTAAAACATCCGTTTTGCATTTTTCATTTGCATTCAGCTCTATTTGTCATAATAAAACAGGCAAATGTCTCCTAACTGAGAACATTAGTCCCTTGTTGGGGCAGACTGAGTCTGATTGATCTAGTGTCTATAATTCACCTTGTTCACCGAGTACTTGGATTTCATAAATCTTTTGTCACCTGAAATTCCCCTTCCTTTTCCCTTTGCACTTTCTAGGCTTCATTTTGAACATATCTATTGATTTCCAGAGGAGTCGTCCTCATGGGTCCGTGGAGGGACTGCCTCCTTCTTCCTTCCACAATCCGTGAGTGACCTAATTTCATCTTTCTGAATTCAATTACCACTTGTATTCTGATAACACACAAATCTACTTACCAGTGACCTCAAAGTGGCAGTTCAGACACTATCAGTTCTGACATCAGCTTTCATTGATTTATCTGACTTGGGTCAACACATCCTTAAAACTACCTGAAGCCATATATACAGGTCATCGCAAAATATATACAAACATGAACAAGTAAGAACTTAGTCGTCTAAGTAAATCACTTTATAAAATAATATATAAAATATATTTGGAAGACACGACCCTGTTGGAAGACACGACCCTGTAGCGTCTATGAAAGGCTCCAGGCTCTTCCGAGGCCAACAGATGATGTTCGGAGAGAGAAGAAAAAGACCACTTGAGTTCAGACTTTTCTTCCTTTTGTTCTACCCTTTCCCTAAGGAAAATAACTTTTCATGGAGTCGAAAATATAAACTTGTCAAAGTTTGACTGATTGTAAACTTATTTAAAGGGGATTGTCGGATGTAGACAGCTCCTACTTGGCAACATGTGTCACTCAATAGATTCTTGTGACTTCTTTAGAGGAACCTAACACATGCTTGTCTACTTCTTGGAAGGGAGATTAAGGAGTGTCAGAATAGGGGATTTAAATTAAACAAACAATTTTGTTATTTACCTAGATTTTCCCCAATCTGCGGCACTCATCAAAAATAGATCATATGACACTATGAAATGAATGCGCACGATGTACCAGACATACCTAAGCAAATACAGACCACATATCAGACCCTCTAAATAACACTGTAGATCCCAGACCACACCTTTTTACAGACCCCAAACTAGTCAGACTAGTAAATACACAAGCCCTTTGCCTATAAACAGAACCTTGAACAAACCCACAGGTATTTAGCCTCCAGACCCACCCTTGACACAGCTGCCAACATGAGATCCATACACTATCCATATATACAGACCTCAGGCCAGTCCCATGCTTGAAACAGCCACCAACATTAGGACCATAGTCCAGCCATGTATATAGCCCTCAGACCAGACGTGCCCTCAAAACAGCCCTCCACATGTTTACCATAGAAAAGCCATGTATACAGACCCCAGACCAGACCCACCCTTGAAACAGCCATCCACATGTGACCATAGACCAGCCATGTATATGTGACGCCCTGGGCAAGCCAGGGGTCACAGGTCATCACACCACCACACCCTACACCCCAGTTAGGAACATCACAGCTAACCAAAATCCTTGTTGCCTTCCTCCAGGGGCTGATGTTCACACCAGGGGGTGGGCCAGGCGGTTGGCTCCACCCACCTAGGAGTACACAGCCCTGGAGGCGGGAAGAACCAGGCAGATAGTTCAGGGGAGTGAAGTAGAAGGAAGTGGTAGAGGAGCTAAGTGAAAGTGAAGTAGTAGTGGAGAAAAGAGGAAAAGAGTAAAAGTGAGAGTAGAAAAGCCTGAAGTTGGTCCAGCTGTGTGCAGGACAGTGTCAGCAAGGTCAGCAACGGCGGTGATTGTCCGGAGGGGTGACCGTTTGGAAGTTCCTGGAAGGACCGCGGACGGGTGGTGGCCCGGCGGTCTGGAGCAGTGTACAAAGGACAGTCAGCACCAGGGCAGGGGCCTCTCGGACCCCGGTAAGGCTAGGAGTCGCCATAATTTGCCAAATCCGTCAGTGAAGGGGACGTCTGTCTCCCAACAACCAAGTCCCGATTGAAGGCAACAGCCCAACCATTACAGTAGAGACACCGCCACCGCCAGGGCACCAGTTTCTAAGGGCCAGCGCCTGCGGGCAAAGAGTAGAGCTCCTCCGGTCCAGCTTGAAGCCGGGGAGCGGTTTACCGGTGGGAACCCATTGAGACCATCAACAACATTAGGTGCAGGAAAAGGGACATCACCGTCACCTACTGGGGAAAGCAAGTGCAGCCGTCCGTGGGAACCGTCTTTTCAGCCGTGTGTTTTACCGAGAACTGTGTCAACGTCTCAGGCTGAGTGTGTACCACAGTGCCGCAAGGCACAGCGCTGCCCCCGCGTCCCTGCGCCCACCAAGCCCTGCATCTACCCACCTCAACACTGGGCCCTGGGATCACCAACCCCTACCCACGGAGGGGCAACACAACAACTTGCTGCTTCACACCATCACTCCCGGGATCCCCACACCGAGCAGCGGTGGTGCTAACAGATCACCACAACCGTGGGTGGCGTCACGGACAATAGACTATATCCCAAAACCCAATCCCCTTTCACTCACGGGCGAGGAGAGCCGCTCGAGAACCCCCGGGATCCGGCCCACCGCTCGAGCCACCACTGAGCAGCAGCAGCCGGACCCAAGCAGAGGGGGGAGCGCAGTGCTGACACCCTCCTCCCCGCCCGCGACACCTTGGCGTAACGAACAGGATCTTACCGCTCTGCCATTGGGTAGAGGTGCGCCTTGTGACCGCCGGAGGTATCCGGCTGAAAAATTTCAGAAGTTGCCATCTTTGGCGCGAAAAGTTCCCGCTCGAGCGTCTTCTCGAGTAGCAGAGGCGCGAAGGCCAAAACTCCGCCCCAATAGAGGAGGGGCCGGAAAGAAGCTAAGGGGGACGCGGATGGAGAAATGGCGGCGTCCTCAAATTGGAGTGCGGGAATACCCGCCACCGGAGTACCCAAGCTCTGGGGGAAACGAGGCGGAGTAGCTTTTGAGGACTGCGGCCCGGGTGAACTCCCCGCCGGGACCGCTGCGTGGCTGGAGCGGGAGTTGGGCCGATTCTGCGTGAAGGTGAGGGCGCAGAGCCTGCAGCAGTTGATGGACTGGAAGGCAGAGATGCGCAGGATGGTTGCCGTAGTGGGTGCCCGTGAGCAAGGGGCTGCTGCGGCCGTGCCGCGTCGCGACCAGTCCACCCAAACCCCCGAACCAGCCCTGATTGAGTGGGAGACGGACATCAGCGCCGCGGCCGGGGGGCCGGAGAGAATGCCATTGATGGAAGAGGAGGTCCCAAGTGCGCTGCCTCTGCCGCCATTCCCTGCGGCTGTCGGTGGTTTGGGGTTGAACTGCCAATGGAAGGAGAACCCCATGTACCGTTCGGTCCCGGAGTGGGCCGACCCCCTGCGGTGGTAGCCGCCTCAAGGGCAGCGGAGGCCCGCTGCAGCAGTCCCCGTTGGGACCACCTCTGAGTTTTTGTTTGTTTGAAAGTTTTGAAAGATAATGAAGCAATGATAACCGAAGAAGTAACCTGATTGACCGTGATTGGAAAACCGGCCGTTGCCGGCACTGTTGTCCCCGTGGGGACCGTTTAAAAATTGTTTTGCATGGAGGACTTTCCATGGACAAGCCCGTGAACTTGCAGGGCAACCACAAACGTTAGTGGCTTGTAAATAAGTTGTTTACCGTTACCGTTTCCGCATTGCCGCCTCCGGAGAGGCAGGTTGGAGGGAGGGCCCTCAGCAGAGCAGGCTGGGGCCCAGCCACCACAGGAACCGGTGGCTACCCTCTGGAGGGGAAGGACAGATCCCGCTCGGGTAACGTGTGCTGGACTTGGGGACAAGGGGTGCTGCCTGGGTTTTAGGGGCAGCATCAGGGTCAGGTTGCTTGGGTGGGAGAGAGCGGAAACCGTAACCGTAAACCGTTTGCAACGTTTAAGTAAAAGTGCCTCCCGTTATGGGAAGAATTAATAAAAATGTAAATATGTTACCATTTATAATGTTATATATTTTTCAGAAAATAAAACCGGTGTTGGACGGGCAGCCCGCGGACGGTCTGCATTTTGCTAAGGGGGAATGTGACGCCCTGGGCAAGCCAGGGGTCACAGGTCATCACACCACCACACCCTACACCCCAGTTAGGAACATCACAGCTAACCAAAATCCTTGTTGCCTTCCTCCAGGGGCTGATGTTCACACCAGGAGGTGGGCCAGGCGGTTGGCTCCGCCCACCTAGGAGTACACAGCCCTGGAGGCGGGAAGAACCAGGCAGATAGTTCAGGGGAGTGAAGTAGAAGGAAGTGGTAGAGGAGCTAAGTGAAAGTGAAGTAGTAGTAGAGAAAAGAGTAAAAGAGTAAAAGTGAGAGTAGAAAAGCCTGAAGTTGGTCCAGCTGTGTGCAGGACAGTGTCAGCAAGGTCAGCAACGGCGGTGATTGTCCGGAGGGGTGACGGTTTGGAAGTTCCTGGAAGGACCGCGGACGGGTGGTGGCCCGGCGGTCTGGAGCAGTGTACAAAGGACAGTCAGCACCAGGGCAGGGGCCTCTCGGACCCCGGTAAGGCTAGGAGTCGCCATAATTTGCCAAATCCGTCAGTGAAGGGGACGTCTGTCTCCCAACAACCAAGTCCCGATTGAAGGCAACAGCCCAACCATTACAGTAGAGACACCGCCACCACCAGGGCACCAGTTTCTAAGGGCCAGCGCCTGCGGGCAAAGAGTAGAGCTCCTCCGGGATCCCCACACCGAGCAGCGGTGGTGCTAACAGATCACCACAACCGTGGGTGGCGTCACGGACAATAGACTATATCCCAAAACCCAATCCCCTTTCACTCACGGGCGAGGAGCGCCGCTCGAGAACCCCCGGGATCCGGCCCACCGCTCGAGCCACCACTGAGCAGCAGCAGCCGGACCCGAGCAGAGGGGGGAGCGCAGTGCTGACACCCTCCTCCCCACCCTCAAAACATGATGACCATAAACATGCCATGTATACAGATCCCAGACCAGACCCAACCTCAAAACAGCCCTCCACATGAGGACCATAGAACAGCCATTTATATAGACCTCAAACTAGATGCACACTTGAAACAGCCTCCCACATGAGGATCATAGACCAGGCATGTAAACAGACCTTAGTGAGTTGATATACACAGCACTTTTGGGATGATGCTGAAGTAGGGTCCAATGCCGTCTCAAGTAGATGTAGAAACTTGGCACTCAAGTTCAATGTGAATAGTGGTCTATTATTGTGAAGAACTTGTAGGACCAGCACAAGCACAGACGTTTCGGTCAAAGACCTTCATCAGTGTGAGTGCAGAGGGTCCTCAGAAAGTATAGAATTATAGCAACTTGGAAAACGGCGTAGCTGGGTATGACGCGGTGTCCACTGCTGTCTATGTGGCAATGTGACACCGCCTCAAACCCGACTACGCCATTTGCCAAGTTGCTATATTTTCTGATGACCCTCTGCACACACACTGATGAAGGTCTGTGACTGAAACGTCTGTGCTTGTGCTGGTCCTACAAGTTCTCCACAATAAAAGACCACTATTCACATTGATCTTGAGTGCCAAGTTTCTGCATCTACTTGTAAACAGACCTTAGACCAGACCCACACTTGAAACAGCCCCCACATGGGCACCATAAACAAGCCATGTTTTCAGATCTCAGACCAGACCCACTCTTGAAACAGCCCCTCACATGAGGACCATAGACCAGCCAAGTATACAGACCCCAGACCAGACCCAGCCTCGAAACAGCCTATCACATGAGGACCATAAACAAGCCATGCATGCAGACCTCAGACCAGACTCACTCTTGAAACAGCCCCCACAGGAGAATCATAGACAAGCCATGTATACAGAAAACAGACCAGACCCACCCTTGAAACAGCCCCCCACAAGAGAACAATTGAGCTACTGTATGTATAGACATCAGACGAGATCCACTCACGAAACAGCCCCCCACATGAAGACCACAGACGAGCCATGTAGATGTGAAGCCCCACAGGTGTTGTGTCGGTGCATTACCTTCAGGGACTCCACTCAGCTGGATCTGGTCACAGGTAGGAGATCTTCTTCTTGTCGTGACGCCACTCTCAGAATTGCGGTCAGTGGGGACCGCCACTGCAGGTTGAGGGACGCCTGGGGCTGATGGTGAGTGCAGTTAGTTGGAATAGCCTCCTGAGAGTGAGGCAAGCCCCAGGGCCCTGTGTAGGTGCGTAGTACCACAAGGCGCAGAATAACTCCACACACGCAGAATGTCTTTCAGGGGTTTTACTCACTTCAGATGGCAGGGTGAGTAACCCGGGCGTAGCTGGGATGAACCAGGCTGGAACCAGGTATCCTTCAGGCTGACTTCTGATGGTGACTACCAACTCGCCTTCCTTAGCCCTTGGTGGTTTGGGGTAACCCCGACTTTTAGTCCCTATGGGGGTCACCCAGGGAAGTTGCTGAAGCCTCACTCCCCTTCGGTTGCCGTTTGCTTGTTGCCTGGGCCAGATCACTCCAGCTGCTTGCCTCCTGTGAACTGTGGGCCCTAACTGTGGCTACGTGGCTGCGGCTTTTAGGTGTTGTGGTGTGGGCTTTGAGGGCCCCACACCGGCAGGTTTAGCAAGGAAAGGTGGATCTATCCCTGCTCCGGGATCTGCCGCCCGTTTGGGCCTGGTACTCCCTAGCAGTCTCCTTACTTCCCACTCTGTGCTTTCTCTCTAGCTGGAGATGGGTTTCGGGTAGCACTCCTAGGTGACCGTTCTCCCCCGTCGGTAGCCACTGCGCGGACGCTGTCAGACTGCAACAGCCTCAGGGGAAGGGGTCAGCTCCTCTCGGAGCTCCCTGGACTCTGCACTAAACCGGCTCACTTGAGGGACCTTCACTGCTACTCCTGTCTGAGCTCCACTTCCATGCTCCTCACTCCTCCACCCTCTGCTTCAGACTGTTTACTCCTCCTTCTCTTTTCCCCTTGTGCCTGCCTACGCCACCTAGCAACCAGGCTCTCTACCACACCCCTTGAGTGGAGATGGAGGCTTTTTGGCCCCCTCCACTATTCCAGTGGAGGTGAAGGCTTTTCCCCCTCCTGGGATCCCCAGGGGTCCTCTCAAAGGTACATGTGTGAGACCTGATCACTATGCGCCTGTGTAGTCACACCTCGGTCAGCCTTCCGGATTACCTGTGTTGTACTGTCCCCAGCATGGGTGCAGTACTCAGTGGTGCCTGACCAGGTCAGGGGCGCCACATATACAGACCTCAGATCAGACATGCAGATACTTATCTTTCCTCAATCCAAGGCGCTGGCTTAGATAACTTCCCAAATAACGCTCTGTTTTTCGATGCTGTTATCAGAGACCCCTGGAATAAAAAGAAGTGCAGAGGTGTTTAAGGATACAAAGGTGCTTGAGTAAATTGCCTGCTCTTTCAGGAGTCCTGTGGATCTCCGGTTCTTTCCAGGAGACTGCCAGACATTTCAAGAGAATTGGCAAGCATGTTCGGTTTAGTTTTTACTTCCAATCCTGGTGTAGATTAGGTAATTGGTGGTGGGTGTTGGATGATGAACGTCCAAAAAATCTCTTATTGATGACGTAGGGATGCATTGTCTATTGTTCAGTTATGGACAACTTCTTTGGACATCTCAACATTTCCCAGCCTTCCTGTTTTCTTCTTGCTGGGGTAATAGTGTGCTCCTGATGAATAGCAGATCCATACTGTGCATTCACAGATGTTGTAAGCTGAGGAAGTTTTGCCTCTGCGGCATCAAAGAAGAGCACGGAAGCTGTCCAGATCCAGCAGGTTTCAGCGCAGCGCTTACAAGCTCTATAACAAAAAGCCTTTAGGCTCTGCCTCATTGTCTAGATAACCGGCTAAAGCTGTTAGACTGCATAGGCGGACGGTGATGTTGGTAACAAATAGCAGACAATAGAATTAAAAATGTTCTTTCGCACATAGAGAATTTTTAATAAAAAGTGAATAGCAAAATTTCTTATCTTTACAAACACTTTCATTATTTTTTACTCATTTAAGACGTTTCAACAACTCCTTTTAGGCCTAGGCCTGCAGATGGGTCATCAACGCCTTTAAGTTTATACATCTATAAAGGCCACTTTACACGCAGCGACATCGCTAGCGATGTCACTGCCGATTGCACCTGCCCCCGTCGTTTGTGCGTCACGGGCAAATCGCTGCCCGTGGCGCACAATATCGCTAGTACCCGTCACACGGACTTACCTTCATAGCGACGTCGCTGTGGGCGGCGAACAGCCTCTTTTCTAACGGGGCGGTTTGTGTAGCGTCAAAACGACGTCACACGGCAGGCGTCCAATAAAAGCGGAGGGGCAGAGAGCAGCCGCAGGAAAGACACGCCCACCTCGTTGCCGGAGGACGCAGGTACGTTGTTGTTCGTCGTTCCCGGGGTGTCACATGTAGCGATGTGTACTGCCTCAGGAACGACCAACAACCTGCATCCAAAAGCAGCAACGACATTTGGGATTTGAACGACGTGTCAACGATCAACGCTCGTACATGTCACACATAACGACGTCGCTAACGAGGCCGGATGTGTGTCACGAATTCCGTGACCCCAACAACATCTCGTTAGCGATGTCTTTGCTTGTAAAGCGACCTTTAGATGCTTATTATGCTCCAAAAGTGGTGTAAGGCATTTCAGACAGGTTTTGGGTGCAAATTACAGCACAATTCTGAAGACGTAAAAGGAACCTATTACCAGATTTTGCCCTTATAAGCTGCGGCCACCACCACTGAGCCCCTATATACACCAATCCAGAATACTGTATATAAGAGCCCAGGCCGCTTTGTATAATGTGAAAAACACTTTTAGAATACTCACCTAGGGGGCAGATCAGTCCAATGGGTGTTGCTGCTCTCCAGACCAGCCCCCCTCAATCTTCTGCGGTCTCCGTCCTCCTGCCCAGCCCCGTGTGCATGACACGTCCAACGTCATTCACTGCGATGCCTCCATTGCGCTCCTGCGAAGGCGCATTTTGATCTGCCTGCTGAAGGAAAATCAAAGTATTGTAGTGCGCATGCCCAGGCGATCTTTGACTTGCACCTGCGCATTAACCCCTTAACGACCGTGGGCCGTAAAATTACGTCCTAGTGGTCATAATGTTACTGCCCACGGTCTGCCAGCGGCAGCATGCCGCGATCGGCGCACATCTCAGCTGATTTTCACAGCTGAGATGTGTGCCTGCTAGGCACGAGCAGAATCGTTATCTGCTCGTGCCGATTAACCCATTATATGGCGCTGTCAATATGTGACAGCGCCATTATAAGCGCAATCGCGGTAAACTTTCACTTACCGCCCGATACCGGAAGTCACGTGACGCGATCACGTGACTTCCGATAGTTGTTATGGTAGCACAGGGTCATGTGATGACTCCTGTACTACACATGAATTGCTTTCACTTTCGCTGTGCCAGCGGCACAGCAAACAGCAAAAGAGAAAGAGAGCGTATCTGCTGCATACAGCTGTATAGCTGTGATCAGCAGATAGTGCAGAGCGATCGGACTGCTGATCGCAATAGCCCCCTAGGGGGACTAGTAAAATAAAAAAAAAAGTTAAAAAAAAAGTTTTAAAAAATTAAAAAAAACCAAAACAAACTAAAAGTTCAAATCACCCCCCATTCGCCCCATTGAAAATTAAACGGTTAAAAAAATAAAAAATATACACACATTTGGTATCGCCGCATTCAGAAACGCCCGATCTATCAAAATATAAAATCAATTAATCTGATCAGTATACGGCGTCGCGGCAAAAAAATTCCAAACGCCAAAACGACGTTTTTTTGTCGCCACAACTTCTGCGCAAAATGCTATAAGAAACGATCAAAACGTAGCATCTGCGCAAAAATGGTACCGTTAAAAACGTCAGCTCGAGACGCAAAAAATAAGCTGTCACTGAGCCATAGATCCCGAAAAATGAGAATTCTACGGGTCACGGAATATGGCGTAAAACGTGCGCCACTGTTTTCGGTCAAACTTCCGATTTTTTTTTAACCCCTTATATAAGAGTAAACCTATACATGTTTGGTGTCTCCGAACTTGCACTGACCTGAGGCATTACACCCACACATCAGTTTTACCATATAGTGAACACAGTGAATAAAATATCTCAAAAACAATAGTGCTATCGCACTTTTTTTGCAATTTTTCTGCATTTGGAATTTGTTTGACGTTTTCCAGTACACTATATGGTAAAACTTATGGTTTCATTTAAAAGTACAGCTCGTTCCGCAAAAAATGAGCCCTCATATGACCATATTGACTGAAAAATAAAAAAGTTACGTCTCTCAGAAAAAGAATGGCGAAAAAAAAAACGGAAAGCGAAAAATCGGCCGGTCGTGAAGGGGTTAAAGTAATTTGCTCTGCCCTCAGCCGGGCAGATCAAAGTGCGCATGCGCAAGAGCGCAATGAAGGCCGCTGTGTGAATGATGCCGGATGCGTCATACACACACGGGGCTTGACAGGAGTCGGAGATCGCAGGAGATGGAGGAGGCGTCCATTGGACCGATCCGCCCCCTAGGTGAGCATTAAAAAAATGTGTTTTTTATGTTATACACAGCGGCCTTGGCTTTTATATACTGTATACTGGAATGCCGTATATAAGAGCTCACTGGTGGTGGCCACAGCTTATAGGCCCCAAATCTGGTGACAGTCTCCCTTTAAGCTTAGTTAACATCTCCCATTGAAACACGATGGAAAAGTAATAATTGATTCTAAAGTTCCAAAATGTCAGTCCAAAAATAAAAGAAAAATAAATTAATGCAGAATAATTAAATAACTAATTCAGATCAAATAAAAACCTTACATATAACAGACAGAAGCTGTGGTAAGGCAGCAGTCGCATTTAGGCCTGGGGAGCCACAAATGCCCCTTTTCCGTTGGGACTGTAGGCAGGGGCCTTGTTCCAGATTTTGCACGGAGGCCTGGGGATACTGTGCAATGAGCAGTCCCATATGTTGATTCTGCTTCGTCAGTAAAACCAACTACTAATTTTTGTTTGACAGCTAAATGCCATCTGCTCAACGAGGGAATCCGAAATTCTTCAGCATTTTGCGATGTCAGGAGACTCGGGAAACATTTCTTATCTACAAATACGATCACATTTATATAATCATTTTAGCAAAGTTTGGGGGACATAAAATCTATATTAGACCTATGAACACAGGACACAATAATCCTAAGAAGTGTGAATAGGAGCATGGCGCAGTAATTACCGTGCACAACGCACAGGAGCGGATACAGAGAACAAGTAATGGCGGGCGTGACATGGACCGTCATCACTAGAGACAGCTTGTCTCACATTGTAAGATGTCCTACATCAGGAATCCTGCACAATATGGGGGTTAGTGGATACAACGCTGCTTTGTATGAAGCCTGTCACCAAAGAAAAATATTCACAGCACTTATTATTTCCATGTGACAAGTGATTCAGGTCTCAGCATACTTACATAGTATAATATACGTCCTAAAGGGTGCTTTACACGCTGCGAAATCGCTAGCGATTGCTAGCGATGTCGAGCGTGATTCCACCCACCCCCGTCGTACGTGCGACTTGTGGTGATTGCTGCCATAGCAAACATTATCGCTACGGCAGCGTCACACGCACATACCTGGTCAGCGACGTCGCTGTGACCGCCGAACAATCCCTCATTCAAGGTTGCTTAGCCTTGTATTTAGCCAAAAAATAAATAAATAATTTTAAAAAATGACGTGGGGTCCCCCATAATTTTTGTAGCCAGCTCGGGTGAAGCAGACAGCTGCAGCCTGCAGACCACAGCTGGCAGCTTCACCTTGGCTGGTAATCCAAAGCAGAGGACACCCCAAACTGTTATTTTAAATTAAAACAAAAAACGTGGGGTCCCCCCAAATTGAATCACCAGCCAAGGTAAAGCGGACAGCTGTGGTCTGGTATTCTCAGACCACGGTTCTTGGACCCTCCCCAGCCTAAGAATAGCAGGCCGCAGCCGCCCCAGAAGTGGCGCATCCATTAGATGTGCCAATCCTGGTGCTTTCCCCATCTCTTCCCGATGTCCTGGTGCAGTGGCAAACGGGGTAATATATAGGGTTGGTTCCAGATGTGTAATGTAACCTGGCATCAAGTACTGGGGTTACTGATGTCTCGCTGTCTATCAGATACCCGACATCAGTAACCCAGTCAGTAATTAAAAAAAATAGACAACAAACTAATTTTTATTTGAAAAAACACTCCCCAAAACATTCCCTCTTTCACCAATTTATTGAAAAGAAAAAACAAATCTGGGTCCGGCGTAATCCAATAAGGGGGTCCCACGACGATCCATACTCACTGTCCCAGTCAATGAAGAACAGAATGTTCCCCATTGGCTAGGAGAGCAGTGCAGTGACCTGAGCTAACATCAATAGGTCAGCCCAGGTCACTGCAGGGCATGACCAGCGCTGACTTCAAGAGGTTAGCGAGGTACATTACCTGGGTGATGAACACCGCTGTACTCCTGACGTCAGCGCTGGTGACTGAGTTAAATGACCGTCGCGTTCTCAGATCACCTCTCGCGAGCGGTCCGTGTCGTCACCGCTAGTCAGTCTCGGGCCCACCCACGAGAGGAGATGGGAGAACGTGGCGGTCAGTGACGAGCGCTGATGTCAGGAGGGCAGGACTTCATCACCACAGGTAATGAATTTACTAAACTCCTGATGGCAACGCTCATCATCCCCACGGCTGCTCGCACTGCAGTGCGGGCATATGCTGACACATTGCAGTGCCGGCATATGCAGACGCGCTGCAGTGTGGGCAGCTGCGGGGCTGGCAGGGAGCGGGACACAGACTGGACGGGCACCCGACGGAAGTCACACGAAAGTGCTTCCGTGTGGCTTCCTGGCCCATTGACTTGTATTGACTCATGGTCCGTTATTACTGAACTGAATAGGACATGTTCCATAATAACGGAGCGGACATACGGCATCCGATGTGCTTTTTTGTAGGATCGGATGCACATGGGAGTGCTTCTATGTGCCATCCAATCCTACACAAAAGACATTGAAAAGATGGTCCTGTACATGGGTCCGCAAAAAAACAGGAACTGAACAGGACAAAATGGAACGGTCATGTGAATGAGCACTTAGGCTGCTTGGCCACGATCGCTGTTAGTGTTTTCGATTGCAGCATGCTTCAGCTGCACCGAAAATGCTGCGATGTACAGTACAAGCACAGTGGATGGGATTTCTAAAAATTCCGTGCCCACTGAGCATGTGCGGCCAGCAGCAAAAACCGACCTGTGATGCGGCTTTACTGAGCTACAGCATGTCAATTGTTTGCTGCAGAGTAGGGAGAACACAAGCGAGAGACCTTAGTGCCCTGAACCCTGATATATATCTGTGTGTATGCAGAGGCTGTTGTTTGGAAAGATATAGACAACAATTAGGGAAGTAAAATATATAAAGTTGGAGTGTATAAAAATAAAACCCCTTACCTAAAAAGGTAATTTGTGCATAAAGAAATCAGTAAAGTTGTCTGTTTCTAAATGAATAATACAGTGTGTCCACCCATATCCTGCCTACCGCCATTATGCAAAGTGTCGATTCGTATAGAATTGATGATGCCCTACAATTTTTTTAATTCACCTTTTTCTCTATCTCGTGCCGTTTTCAAGATAAAATGCTAACTCCGCTGTTTTCCACCAGGTGGCGCTATAGGTGGTTTCATTGCGTAGCGCATGGCTACTTTACTATACCTAGACACCACTTCTATTCCTATAGATGCCGCCGTTCTCAAGTTGATGGCGGTGGACAGGATATGGGTGGACACACTGTATATTGTGTTACGATTGGAGATGAGCAAGCCGGAACTGTAAAGTTTGAGGTTGATACCGGACACTGGGTGTCCGGGGCTCGATCTCCAACATAGACTTAAAAAAAATGTCTGTGTCAGAGTTTGAATGCTGTTCATTTGCTAATAAAGTTTGTTGACAGGCTGCAGTGCAACAAATTAACAAACTTTATTGCATGGATGCCTGAATGCTATGGTGAACAAATTTTTTTTTTATAACCAGCCAAAGTAAAGCAGACATTGGTGGGCTGCTATTATCAGCCTGGGAAGGCCCATGGTTATTTGGTCCTTCCCAGCCTAAAAATAGCAGCCTGCAGCCAACCCAGAAGTGACATATCCATTATATGCAACTACTCTGGCATTTTGTCTTGCTTCCCGATTGCCTGGTGCAGTGGTTATCAGATTAATACTTTTGGGGTTGATGTCAGCTGTGAATTTACAGCTGCCATCAACCCCAGGGGTTAGTAATGGAGATAGACACCTTCATTACTACCCTGGCTGAAAGAAAAAAAAGTTCATGGATGACATATGTGCCTTTTGTGAATATTAGAATACTGCAGGTTATTATTACTAGATTTTGTTATGGGACGTTGATCCAGGGAATTAGTCTGATTGCCATACATTGAGTAAGGAAGGAATTTTTCCCCTAATATGGGGCAATTATCTGCCTCATGGGGTTTTTGCCTTCCTCTGGATCAACACATTAGCTTTTAGGTTGAACTTGATGGACTTAGGTCTTTCACCCTGAAAACTATACACTGTCCCTGTATTGAGGCTCAAGGGTGTAGGCCGGGGTTTCTTTGGGACCAGCTTTAATGGAGTGTTTTGCTCCAAGTTTATCTCAGGAAGCCTTTTTGAGCTGACGTCCCTAAACAAATCCTAACATTTAGGGGGGGGAAAAAAGCTTTAGTTAAAAGGAGTTTTCCCATAAGCAAACGTAATTTTAACAAATTTTAATCAACAGCTCTTGAAATAATAATAAATTCCACACTTGGATATAATAAAAAAAAAAAAATGTTCCTGTGCTGAGATATATAGATATGAATGTCCCTGCTGTGTACTGTGTAATGGCCGTGTCTGACCGTACAGGGACATGGTCTGATCATACCACATCTCCTGGACAGGGGAGGACTTAAAGTATGCAGAAGACATTACAGCAAATTATTTTTTGAGGTAAAACATTTTTTAACAGGAAAGGAAATGTTTTTGACGATTTGAACTTTTAGGTCTCGTTTTTTTTATTTTTTAAAACTTTTTTTCACTTTTTTTATTTTACTAGTCCCCCTAGGGGGCTATAGCGATCAACAATGCGATTGCTCTGCACTATCTGCTGATCACAGCTACAGAGCTGTAAACAGCAGATATGATCACTTCCTGATTCACTCGGCTCCGGGCCGAGTGAAACCGAAAGTGACTCATGATAGCTACAGGCGTCATCACATGACCCTGTGCTACCATGGCAACCACCAAAAGTCACGTGATCACGCACGTGACTTCTGGTGGGGGCTGCAGTAAGTGAAAATAATGGCCGCGTGCATATACATCTCGCTGCCAGACTTTGGCAGCAAGATGTAAGGGGTTAAATGTTGCGAGTGGAAGCGATTCCACTCGTAACATGTAGGCACGCATGTCAGCTGTTGAAAAGAGATGATATGTGCGCGGATTGCCGTGACCTGCCCACGGCAGGGGGCGGCGATTAACCTCACATCCATGACGGATAGATCTGTCATTGGCCGTGAAGGGTTTAAGTTTAACTTTATTCGTGGGGAAACCCCTTTAAGGGTGAATTAAAAGCAAAGCCACAGAAAGATTTAGGGTTTTTTGTTTTCTTGCTATACTTAACTTTTGGGTTATTTTAATTCCTTTTTTTGTGGCTTTGCATTTAATTTTAGGGAGGGACTCGCAAGATAATGAGGACCCTTGACGTGGGCTGCGAGCTTGTATATTTTGGCCAAAATATTGACCCATGCCACAAATTTATTATGTATTTTTGAACGTTATCTCTTTTTATGCAGGATGCAGCCAATCTCATCTATGTTGGCCTTGTAATCTAGGGTGTCTGATTGTGGGGTGCACTGATAGTATTAGATTAGGCGGGCTGCCCAGCATTCTATGGGCGTCACTAATAGGCTGTAAGCCAGGCATTGTGCACTTCATGTGTGTGACCAGATCCCTATACAGGCCTTCTCTGTGTGCAATGTTAATACTGAGCAATCATCCCTCCATGATTTGGCAGGTTGGGAGTGGTTGTCTCAGTGTTTTGCACCTGTTTTACCTCCATCTTTATCAAGGACGCCTGCTCCATCCGGTTACTGCATTACGTTCTGTGACCTGGGCAGATGAATACTGTTGTCCATTTTTTGCTATATTGAACTTATGAAATTTTATTTTTTCTGTGGGTTTGCTTATAATTTTAGTAAAGGGACTTGCAAAACAATGAGGACCCTTGACGTTGGGTTGTGAGCTTTTGTATTTTGGCCAAAATATTAACCAATACCTCATTTATTTATCATGATTTTATATACACGATTCTCAATTACAGACAATCCAATCTATGTTGGCTTTGTAAAGTCGGGTGTCTGTCCCGGTGGAGTGCAATGATAGTGCTGGGTAGGATGTTTGATCTAATAATAGGAGCTTCAGCAATACGCTGTAAGCCAGGCGCACTGTGCACTACATGTATGTTACCAGCCCCCTATACAAGCATAATGTGTGCAATGTTATAACAGAGCCATCAACCCTCCATGAATTGGTAGTTTGTGAGTGGTTGTCTCATCAGTATTTTGCCCCTGTGCTGCCTTCATCTTTATCAAGGAGGGCTGCTGTATCCTGTTAGTGCATCAGTTTCTGTGACCTGAGCAGATAAATACTGTTGCCTTTTCGTTTGCTATATTTAACTTATTGTTGATTCAGCCACTAGCCTCAAGCTCGCTCCTCCGGCCAGCAGCTACTCTGTAGACGCAACCCATTTCCGACCAGCAGCTACTCTGTAGATAGAGACTTACCACAGGCAATGGGTTGTAGCTCTGTACAGAGGTGTAAAAGTGAAGGCAGGGTTCCTTTGGAACCTGTAGGATAGCGTGGATAGTGTCAAGTCTGTCCGAGGATGGATTTGTGCACACATCAGTGATTTCTAACTATGTTATATGGCACAAAAAAGAGGAGATTAGTTGATTGTCTGCAGTGGTCATGTGTTGCAGAGGTATCATTACCGATGCTGACTCGTAAATTAAATCCAACGGAGGGTGATTCTTTTAGCGTGTGAAGAAGGCCTTGAGTTTCTAAAGAACGAATGATACCAGTTTGATATTTTATTTTTAGAATGTTTTTGCTAAAATAAACTAAAACTGGAGTTCTCGGTGGGTCACACAGTGCAATATCTCACTGGCGGCTTGAATGGCGCCCAGGAAGGTGAATCCGCCTGTACTTTTCCACATCGATCTGTGCAATGTCTAGTAACAACTTTTGACATCTTAAAAAATACAGAGAAGAACAGGAAGGTCATCACGAACATCCCCCTGACCTTTACTACAAGACAACAGTGGAAAAAGTCAATCGTACCTAGGCACTTATTTATTTCGACACTTATAAATCACATACATAAAATAAAAGGTTGTGGTTTTCCTATAAAATCTATTACGTCTACTGGGAAAGGCGACAGATATTCTGGATGAAAGTTACGACATCGGCTCAATGACTCTAGAGGGAAGGGGACTGTTCTTGCTTTGCTTCCTCTCTCCATTTTGCCTTCTTCTCTATATTCCTGTGGAGCAGAGTATGGTCTTCTTGAAGAGCCTGCAATTGGAAGGAAAGCAAGAAAGTGAGAAACATTTAGGAGGGTCAGGGGTACAACCATTAAAGAGCAGCGTTGCCCCCTTGTGCTATTGACTGGGATCCGACCCTAGAAGGAGGAGTGGGCAGCAGGGATTGCTAAAGGGCAATAGTCCCTGAAGTGCAATATCTGACAAACTCCTGCAAGTAAGATCTCGGAAAATCCATTGAAAGTATGTGGACCCTAAATCCACATTTGCTTATTTCATGTCCAGTTGTTTCTCCATTGCTGCTTTAGTAGCCTTTGTTTCAAGTTATTTACCCATTTTAGAACATGGCTTTAAAAAAGGGAACCAGTCACCAGATTTTTACCTATTAAAACTAAAAGAATTCCTCCCAGGAGTTGCAGAAGGTGTTTCTATGAAGGTGCACCTTGGCCCTGACTCCCCTTCCAGACCCCAGAAATAACTTTATAAAACTTGTCCGTTAGGTATGCTAATTACCTTGGATGGCCAGATGGGCGGGCTCTTTTTCTGCCTCTTTATCCCCCTCCTGCCGCTGATCGCCGTCCTCCTTCCTTGATTGACGGGATGACTCCCTCCGTCATCCTCCTCATCGCATTTTCAAATCTCGCGCCTGTGCAGTTAGGTCGGCTCGCGCAGGCGCAGTTCGTTCTGCCATATTGCGGCAAGAGTAGAAAACATACCTGCCCTAGCTCACGCCGGTGAGCTAAATGCGCAGGCGCAAGATTATGGGCGGGTACGATCATGGCGCTGGTGAGGTTGGCGCTGTGCATGATCTCACCAGCACCATGCTCGTACCCGCCCATAATCTCGCGCCTGGGCATTTAGCTCACTGGCGCGAACAGCTGTTTTCTGCTCTGCCCACGATATGGCAGAGCGAACTGCGCGAGCAGACCTAAACTACACAGGCATGAGATTTGAAAATGCGACGAGGAGGATGACGGAGGGCATCATCCCGTCAATCAAGGAAGGAGGACGGCGATTAGCGGCAGGAGGAGGGACAGGAGCAGAAAATGAGCCCGCCCATCTAGTCCACACAGGTAATTAGCATACCTAAGGGCCAAGTTTTATCAAGTTATTTTTGGTGTCTGGAAGGAGAGTCAGGGCCAAGGTGCACCTTCATAGAATGCAGCACTGGAGCTGCAGAAGGGGATGCTCTTCGTTTAATAGGTAAAAATCTGGTGACAGGTTCCCTTTAAAAAAAAAAAAAAAAGAGGGATCAGTCAACAGGATTTATATGGTGACAAGTCCAGCAATACCTTCACCTTTCCGTTCCTCCATTAATGAGAAATCGGTATTTGAATTTATATACATGGTAGCTCAGTGGTTGGCACTGTTACTATACAGCATTGGGGTCTTGGGTTCAAATCCCACCAAGGACATCTACCAGGAGTTTATATGTTCTCCCTGTGTTTATGTGGGCTTCGGACAGGTTCTAGTTTCCTCCTCCACTCCAAAGACATAGTGATAGAGAATGTAGATTGTGAGCCAAAAGGGGGACAGGGAGGATCACGTCTGTAAAGTGCTGTGGAATTAACGGCACTATAAATGTCAGCTAATAAAGATATTCAAATGAAGCTGAAGCCTATAATATATCGGATGCCTTTGCCACTCCAGCTCTAGTCTTCGCCCAGCTCCTTCTGCTTGACTTACAGCTTCTATGCTGTGTAACTTCAGGCACAGGGGGCCATCAGTAAAGCAGAAGGGGGTGATGGGTGGGGAATAGAGCTGGAGTGACAGAGGCTTCAGATGTACCTTAGCTATTCAGTCTCATTTATGTGGCCATTGTTGTACTTGTCTTTGAAAGAGCTACACAAAACTAGAGAGGGCAAAGTCCGGCTGACAGACTTCCTTTAAGCTCAAGCTACAACTTATGACAATATTCACAATTCTCATAGAAGATAACTTAATTCCCAATGGAGCAAGCTTGGCTCTGGACTCAAGATAGAGATGAGAATGGCACCTATCAGGGCAGTTTTATCCCAAACTGTTCTTAGAAAATGACAAATACGTTATCTTCTAAAAGGTCATCGGCTACTGTAACATTTCCTTACAGCATGATCAATAGTCCTAGGCAGGGCCGGCTCCAGGTTTTTGTGGGCCCCGGGCGGAAGAGTCTCACTGGGCCCCATCCACACGCAGACACGCACATACAGACACGCACACACATACAGGCATACGCACATATACATATTTGAAGACAAACTCACAAAAATACTTATAAACAGACAAATCTATAGTCATATACACTGACATACATAGATACACATCATTGCATACAGACACATACCCGCTTGTCTCCATCCAGCTCCTCCTAGACATGTGGCTGTGCTGCATTATGGTCGTAACAGACATGGCCGTGCACAGTGCACACTGACACTGCTGTATATACATCACAGGAGGGGCAGGGGGTATAGACATTACTGGAGGGCATAGATGTTACTGGAGTAGCAAACAGCTCTGGGGGTATACACATTACTGGGGTGGGTTGCACATACGGCTCTGGGGGGCTGCACACATGGCTATGGGGGGGGCCGCACGCACAGCTCTAATCCATACATACACACTCACACAGCTCTGCTACACACACCCCTTGATAGCACTGTTGCACACATCTCTGCTGGATATGTACAGACACAAACACACACACAGCTCTGCTGCATATATACACATCACTGCTGACCGAAGACTATATATACACACAGCTTTGCTGCACACATCTCTGCTACGCTGCCCAAACAGCACATAGTCATAAAGCTCTGCTGCCCAGAGTAAATACACACTCTGCTGCCCAAAGAGTATATATGTATATATATATATATATATATATATATATATATATATATATATATATATATATATATATATATATATATATATATATATATACACATACACATACACACAGCTCTGCTGCAGACACATACTTGGCTCTGCTGCACCCAGACACCCACTCGGCTCACCCACACACCCACTCGGCTCACCCACACACCCACTCGGCTCACCCACACACCCACTCGGCTCACCCACACACCCACTCGGCTCACCCACACACCCACTCGGCTCACCCACACACCCACTCGGCTCACCCACACACCCACTCGGCTCACCCACACACCCACTCGGCTCACCCACACACCCACTCGGCTCACCCACACACCCACTCGGCTCACCCACACACCCACTCGGCTCTCCTGCACACACCCACACACACACTCGGCTCTGCTTCACCCACACACACACACACTCGGCTCTGCTTCACCCACACACACACTCGGCTCTGCTTCACCCACACACACACTCGGCTCTGCTTCACCCACACACACACACACTCGGCTCTGCTTCACCCACACACACACACACTTGGCTCTGCTTCACCCACACACACACTCGGCTCTGCTTCACCCACACACACACTCGGCTCTGCTTCACCCACACACACACACACACACTTGGCTCTGCTTCACCCACACACACACACACACACACACACACTCGGCTCTGCTTCACCCAGACACACACTCGGCTCTGCTTCACCCACACACACACTCGGCTCTGCTTCACCCACACACACACTCGGCTCTGCTTCACCCAGACACACACTCGGCTCTGCTTCACCCAGACACACACTCGGCTCTGCTTCACCCAGACACACACTCGGCTCTGCTTCACCCAGACACACACTTACTGTTGTAGTTATCTCCTTTTAATGCAAAGGGTTTTAGATTATGATGGGACATGATCTGAGACATGTGCAAACGAGGCTCTGGGGGGCCCCACACACTCAGCTCTGGGGGGCCCCACACACTCAGCTCTGGGGGGCCCCACACACTCAGCTCTGGGGGGCCCCACACACTCAGCTCTGGGGGGCCCCACACACTCAGCTCTGGGGGGCCCCACACACTCAGCTCTGGGGGGCCCCACACACTCAGCTCTGGGGGGCCCCACACACTCTGCTCTGGGGGACAGCACATAGTTGGGGGCCAGGACATACATCTCAGGGGGAAAAAAGCCCATGCAGCTCACTGGGGCCCATAAATCGGGGGGCGGGGAGGGTTGTAGAACATACCACTCAAATCACTGTGGAGAGGGGGTCCACACAGCGCTGGAGGGCAGCGATGTGCTGGGGGTCGCTGGCTGGCACTGTTCCTTGTCTTCATCTGTGGGACAGTGACTGGAGCAGGACGCTGTGTGATAGCTCCGCCCACAGATGATGTTCAGACAAGGAGTTTACAGGGAACGCTGTGGACATCGTGCCTTAAAGGGACAGCACCCACAGTTTCCTGCAGAGGACTGTGGTTCCCAGAACTCGCGAATGGGCCCCCCCCCGGCTGTCCAGGGCCCCGGCATTTGCCCGGATATGCCGGGTGGTGACGCCGGCCCTGGTCCTAGGTTATAGGACTACTTTGCATTCATGTTTGGCAAGCAGATCTGCAGTGATGTCATGCACTCTACATGTGATGTCATCTTAATATAAAAGAACACATTATAATAAACATATTATTGCAAACTGATTTTTCTAGTTAGAGGATTATAACTGCTCCCCATGGTCCCAGTTATGATTAGAATCCCCGTTTCCCATAGTCTTGTGCCTTTGTGATACAAACAATCAATCTTATTTGATAGATTTCCAATTAATTCAAAGAAAATACAGCAAACCTCTTTAGTGTATTCTGCTTGTAACAAGCTGTTGAAGTAGTTCTTTCTCCAAATAAAGGTTTCTGGGATTCATCCGGTGAGAATTAAGAGATACACAGGCATGGGATTTCCAAAGCTCTCCAAATTATTTTAATGAGAATCAGATCTTTTATACCCATCAGAAATAAAGGCGTACCCTGCATAAATATAGGGGTTTCTTACAAGATAGAAAATGTAACACTTGGTACTAACCTTTTTACCAGATCGCACCATGAAGATGCATCCGACAATTGTGAAAAGTATCATCGCCATGCAGACTTTGATCCGGACTTTGCTGCTGGCAGCAGAAATTACCTCCCATCTAAAAGGAAAGACAAAAATGTCCATGTCACATATAGATGTGATGACTGGCAAAATACAGTGGAACCTCGCTTATCGAGTAACCCAGTTAGCGAGTATTTTGCCTAACGAGCAAAGCTTTCTGTAAATTTGTAACTCTGTTTACGAGAAAGCCTTGCTGTACAAGCAAATACTCACCGCACACACTTCCGGTTCCATACATCCACCACGCTCTGACCCGCTCTTGCAGTCCACACAAGAACAAAAAAATAAACCACACACACACACACACACACACACACACACCTTACCTTCCGTTCCCTCGCCGGCCTCCTGGAACTTGCATGTATCGGGTTACCCAATACACCGTATAAGACGTGTATTGGGTAATCATTGTGACTGATGCCGGACCTTCCGCACTCAGCGCGCTGACGTCAAAAGACAGGAGCCGCTTGCCTCTGATTGGCCAGCGCACTGCCTTTGAGTAGCGGCTGACAGGTGAAGGTCCTCCCTCCACAGGATGTGTATCCGGTAGCCATCGCGACGAGGGAGGAACTTCCCCTGTCAAGCTCAACTCAAAGGCAATCAGAGGCAAGAGGCTCTCCTGCCTTTGACGTCAGCGCGCTGAGTGCGGAAGCTCCGGCATCGGTCACCTTGGTTACCCAATACACGTCTTGTACGGGTGGACTGCAAGTTCCAGGAGACCGGCGAGGGAACGGAAGGTAAGGTGAGCATAATTTATCTTTGTACATGTGTGGAATGACACAATAGGGGACCAGGATGGGACATTTAACAAGTTGTGGAAGGAATCGTCTGCATTGCAATGATTTCCTATGGGAAATCTTGCTTTGCTGAACGAGTAACTTGGTTAACAAGCCCAGAACGGATTGTTCTCGTTAACCAAGGCTCCATTGTAGTTGCAATTGATGTTACTCCACAGAGATGGTCAACAGTTTTTAACCCTTTTTGGAGTGCAGTAGAGCCTTCCGTCACACAGGGCTGGTTTACCAATTATGCATAGGAGGCATCGGACATTATGCGATCGGGGGAAAAAAAAAAAAAACAAAACAAACTATGATTGGCCAGAATGGAGAGAGAGGGCGTGAACTAGAGGTAAGAGGCCGCGGCCACGAGTTCTCGCCAAATCTACATGATAACAGAACATTTATGAGTAGAAGCTTTGCTAAAAGTATATATAAGCCTATATCTGAGGTCGATGTTACCGTATTTTTCAGATTATAATCAAACATTTGGGAGGAAAATGAGGGCTGCATCTTATAGTTAGAATGTAGCTTACCGGGAGGTGGTGGAGAGGGGTAGTAGGGTAGCGGTGAAGCAGGGGCCATCCTTAGGTCGGCAATGCGGCTTCAAATAATGGTGCCCTGAGTCGGCGCATGTGTAGATGGAGCTCTCTGCTCAAGATCTCATCTGTGCATGCAGTCTTTAGCCCAGCAGCGGACTTAAAGAAAAGGGCACCTAAAGGTGGCGCATGCGTAGAGGAGATCTCGGCTTGTCATTGAGCCAATATCTCAATCTGCGCACATGCCGACTCCAGGCACCATTTCTTTGAAGCCCGGACCACCAACCTAAGGATGACCCCTGCCTCACCTCAGTTTGCAGCACAGCAGCTGCCCGCACAGCAGTTTCTGGATCTTCTTCTGGGACATCAGCAACGCCATCGCCCTGCTACACCACCGCCCTTGTGTCTTGTAACCTCACTCCATCACCGCTGCCTCCCCACCTCCAATAAGATGCCACTGGATAAGATGGACTTTTTTTTTTCTTACCTTTCTTCAAATTTGGGGTGGGGTCAAGTTTCATTACCTTAATTTTTTGTTTTTAATAACATTTAATTATTTTATTATGATATATTATTAATTATTTTACTATTCGTATTAGTAAATGTAAAAATTCATTAGGAAATGCGTAGGGGCCTCAATTGGGTTTAATCCGGCTCTGCCAATATGTCTCTTTGAACAACAGCAGGAGCCGCCCAGGTTGGGGGAACACTACAAGAACCTCCAATACAGTGCCTACAAGTAGTATTCAACCCCCTGCAGATTTAGCAGGTTTGATAAGATGCAAATAAGTTAGAGCCTGCAAACTTCAAACAAGAGCAGGATTTATTAACAGATGCATAAATCTTACAAACCAACAAGTTATGTTGCTCAGTTAAATTTTAATAAATTTTCAACATAAAAGTGTGGGTCAATTATTATTCAACCCCTAGGTTTAAAATTTTGTGGAATAACCCTTGTTTGCAATTACAGCTAATAATCGTCTTTTATAAGACCTGATCAGGCTGGCACAGGTCTCTGGAGTTATCTTGGCCCACTCCTCCATGCAGATCTTCTCCAAGTTATCTAGGTTCTTTGGGTGTCTCATGTGGACTTTAATCTTGAGCTCCTTCCACAAGTTTTCAATTGGGTTAAGGTCAGGAGACTGACTAGGCCACTGCAACACCTTGATTTTTTCCCTCTTGAACCAGGCCTTGGTTTTCTTGGCTGTGTGCTTTGGGTCGTTGTCTTGTTGGAAGATGAAATGATGACCCATCTTAAGATCCTTGATGGAGGAGCGGAGGTTCTTGGCCAAAATCTCCAGGTAGGCTGTGGTATCCATCTTCCCATGGATGCGGAACAGATGGCCAGGCCCCTTGGCTGAGAAACAGACCCACAGCATGATGCTGCCACCACCACGCTTGACTGTAGGGATGGTATTCTTGGGGTCGTATGCAGTGCCATCCAGTCTTCAAACGTCACGTGTGTGGTTGGCACCAAAGATCTCGATCTTGGTCTCATCAGACCAAAGAACCTTGAATCAGTCTGTCTCAGAGTCCTCCAAGTGATCATGAGCAAACTGTAGACGAGCCTTGACATGACGCTTTGAAAGTAAAGGTACCTTACGGGCTTGTCTGGAACGGATACCATTGCGGTGGAGTACGTTACTTATGGTATTGACCGAAACCAATGTCCCCACTGCCATGAGATCTTCCCGGAGCTCCTTCCTTGTTGTCCTTGGGTTAGCCTTGACTCTTCGGACAAGCCTGGCCTCGGCACAGGTGGAAACTTTCAAAGCCTTCCACGGCCTGGACAGCCTAACAGTAGTTCCATAAGCCTTCCACTTCCGGATGATGCTCCCAACAGTGGAGACAGGTAGGCCCAACTCCTTGGAAAGGGTTTTGTACCCCTTGCCAGCCTTGTGACCCTCCACGATCTTGTCTCTGATGGCCTTGGAATGTTCCTTTGTCTTTCCCATGTTGACCAAGTATGAGTGCTGTTCACAAGTTTGGGGAGGGTCTTAATTAGTCAGAAAAGGCTGGAAAAAGAGATAATTAATCCAAACATGTGAAGCTCATTGTTCTTTGTGCCTGAAATACTTCTTAATACTTTAGGGGAACCAAACAGAATTCTGGTTGTTTGAGGGGTTGAATATTAAATGACCCTCTGAATAAACTTTTCACAATTTAAAAAAAAAAAAAAAAAGAAACATTCTTTTTTGCTGCAGTGCATTTCACACTTCCAGGCTGATCTACAGTCCAAATGTCACAATGCAAAGTTAATTCAGAATGTGTAAACCTGCTAAATCTGCAGGGGGTTGAAGACTACTTGTAGGCACTGTATATGCGGTTGTGATTGATGTTCCTATATGAGACTAGGAACATCAAGTAGGTAGATGACGATGTCAATCCTCCGGGAGGAAATATCCTATATACAATACTCACGAGACATATTCCGGGATTTCCTCCTTATTCTTGTACCGCCCGGCCCATACAAGCACCCTCTTGTCAAAATCTGTTGGTTTTCTCTCGTTTCTGTACAGATGGTTACCTGAATGGCGAAAGGAACAAAGACATGTTTGGGGTTTTGGGTAACAAAATATCATATAACATTGTAATTCTAAAGGATCTGTCACCTGACCTAACAAAATAGTCTGTATACACCGTGAAATAGACTACCTGGCCCTGATAAGGCTGGTGTACTTATTTTGACAATTGATAGAATGGCTGTAGAATCTTCTTTAAAAGCTTTAATTTTTTATTAATTTATTTTGTTTTTACACTGGTATTAAAAACGAACATCTACTGAGTCCCCACCTAAGGAGAAAATCCAAAAAATGATTCTACAGCCATTTTGACAGATTTCCAAAGTAAGTACACCAGCCTCATCAGGCAAAAATTGAAATGTATGCAGTTTATGTTGGAAAATGTGGTAATTCTGTTTAGAAACACAGAAGTAAAAAAAAATAAAAAATAATAATAATAGGAGTGAGCTTGTCTGCTACAATGGCTTTCACCATCCTGAAAAACTGTGGCAGTGAGTGCAGCGCTGGTTGCCTGATGGAGGAGATGTGTGTCCAAGCTGCTTAGAAGCATATATTACTCTTTCTTTGAAGAAGCTAATAAGTATGAATTGCTGATTGGCATTTACACAGTGTGCCAGTACGTGGGTATACATAAAAACAAAAAAAAAAAAAAAAAAACCAAAAAAAAAACGATAGACATCATTGTTACAACCTGTGGGGCCTCAAAGGGACCAGAGAAGTGAGGGGATCCATAATCACCTCCAAACTAGGTGAAATTGTGCATTTTGAGCAGTTATTGGACTGAAAAAGGCCCATGGAGTGTTTTTGGCCTGGTGCCTTTTTCTGACTATGCCTACTTGTGTAGGAAAATATAGTTTGGGGAGGAGAATTGAGAGCACTGGGACAATAAAACAAATGCTCCGCTCTATAGTCCACCTGGAACTGCAGCTTATCTGTATAAAGGGAATAGGCATGATTAGAATTACAGATCATATTACGCCTTGGAAAAAGGTGACGTCAGGTTTATTATACACTCATTCCACTAAATGAGAGTTTATACGATAGGCACTATTTTTACATCTTCATATTGTAGACAGGTGAGGTTACACCCCAGGCACTTGTCGCATGAGTCTTGGGAGAATTAGAAACTCAGCATAAGACAGCATTTAACCAGAGCCTGTGCAAAGCAAGGACACGGCCTCTCGCTCTGTAACAGCTCGTTTGGGGAGGTGCTTGTATCGTTTCTAAAGGTGCGTGCCTACGATCAGTGTTTGCATTGTTTTGGATGCAGTGTGTCTTCACTACGTCCAAAACGCTGCAGTGTACAGTACAAGCACAGTGGAAGGGATTTATAGAAATCCCGTGTCCACTCTGCTTCTTTTTTCCGCAGCAAACACTGACCCGCGGTGCGGCTTTCCAGACCACAGCATATCAATTGTTTGCTGCGGAGTCGCATGCGTCCTCAGTAGGGAGAACACAAGCGAGACCGCAGCGCACTGAACCCTGATTATGGGTACGAGCCGCTGTGGTCTCCTGCGGAGGAGGCTCACTACCCCACAGGTCAGGACCCACCACGTCCAGGATACCGGGGGCCTTGATCGTGAACACATACCCTTATAGCAAGCCCTATGAAACTGCACAGAATTCTATGGTGAATTGTGTCATTAGTAATTATGAGCTGTGAGGCTACACATGTCCCAAAAACAAGCAACACACAAGGAAAATACCGGCTACAATGTAGGGCCAGACCACGGAAGCACAACATCGAATTACTCATCTTTATATTCTTTAAGGTGTTTGAGCCCCCCAAATTAAATTAAACGGTTATATGTGGTACGTTGCTGCTAAGAAAAAAAAAAAAATAAAATCTGCAATACATGTAATAGTTACTTTGAAGACGCATTTTTATTTCATATGCAAATGAAGGGGCTTTGATGCGCCATTATGCCCCTTCAATTGGCATTATGAGCAGTTACCCAATTCTGACTGACAGGTCCAACAAGTGCAGAAGAAGCGCTGTCTGAGCTCACACCGCAGCCCTACATGTGCAGCAGAAGAGCAGCTCGAGCTCAAACCGCAGCCCTACATGTGCAGAAGAAGCGCTGTCTGAGCTCAAACCGCAGCACTGCATGTGCAGCAGAAGAGCTGGCTGAGCTCAAACCGCAGCCCTACATGTGCAGAAGCAACACTGTCTGTGAAAAATACTCATACGGATAAATAAACACAGCTTCTATCGTTTGTAATGCTAATCACACGAACTGTATATTGATGCCATTTGTGTACTGTGATTTTCACAGACCCCCATGGACTTGTAATGGTATTTTTCATCCTTTATGCCAGAATAAAAAAAAAAAAAAAAAAAAAAGATAAAAATGGAAACCGGAATAAGATCTTATTTTCCCTTTGAGAAATTGATACAACAAAAACACTTTACCTTGCGCATTCTACATCTTAGGGTATGTGCACTCGATTAGGACCCGTTGCGGCCTGGACGCGGCGGCCCCGCAAGTCTCCCCTGCATTAGAATGCAGTTTCCCATGCCCACAATCAAGGTCCGGGGCACTGCGGTCTTATTACTGCACACATAGGCTTCTTATACTAGCAATTTATCTTGCTTCTATAGCAACCAATTACAGCACCTATTAATAACCTAATAGCTCACAGCGCCATTGACTTTAATGGAGGCAGGTTTCTTGGGGAATAACTAAAGGCGTGGAATTAAGTTTTCCCATCAAAACAGTCTTATGTTGTTCCCTGAACCAAATTGGGTATCTGCAAAATTTTGTGATTGTAAATGCGACGGTGCGGATTCTTTTAGCAGACATACACAACTATGTATGTATGTATGTATGTATGTATGTATGTATGTATGTATGTATGTATGTATGTATGTATGTATGTATGTATGTATGTATGTATGTATGTATCTAATATATAAAGCTGTATATGTATGTGTGTATGTATGTCCGCTAAAGGAATCCGCACTGTCACATTTACAATCACGAAATTTTGCACAGACACCTCATTTGGTTCAGGGAACGTCAGACTATGTTTTGACTGGAAAATATAACCCTGCACTTTACAGTTACTTTCCAAAATCCTGCCTCAATTAAACTGAATGGAATTGGGAGCTCAAGGCTATTAGCAACTGTCAGTGGTTGCTATAGGAACAAAATAAACTGTTAGTATAAGAAGCTTATGTGTGAGGTAATATGATGTCAGTGGAGCGACAAAGACACAGACAGAGACACACGGGGCAAAGAGACACACGGGGCAAAGAGACACACGGGGCAAAGAGACACACGGGGCAAAGAGACACACGGGGCAAAGAGACACACGGGGCAAAGAGACACACGGGGCAAAGAGACACACGGGGCAAAGAGACACACGGGGCAAAGAGACACACGGGGCAAAGAGACACACGGGGCAAAGAGACACACGGGGCAAAGAGACACACGGGGCAAAGAGACAGACAAAAAGACACACACGGGGCAAAGAGACAGACAAAAAGACACACACATATATAGAGAGAGAGACAGACACAGATGGAGACAGAGACTGATACAAATACAGACAGAGATAGAGACAGACAGAGACAGACAAAAAGACACAGAGACAAACACAGAGATTGACACAAAGACAGACTGGGAAAGAGACAGTTACTATCCCGGGCAACGCTGGGTACGACAGCAAAAAGAAAAAAATATATATATATATATATATATATATATATATATATATATATATATATATATATATATATATATATATATATATATATATATATATATATATATATATCGTTTGAGAGAAATACATGGCAGGGGTTTTGTGTGATATTTTTTTTTTTCTTCAAAAAAAAAACACAAGCTAACTTTTAAAGGTTTTCTTTTTGTTTGCAGCCCTAACTTCAGAATCAAGTTTTGACGTTTTGTACAGATTTCATACCAAATCCGCAGCACATAAATAATTCAACACTGAAATAAACATGACGTATGAACCTTGATATAGCTATCCCAATAAAAAAAAAAAAAAAAAAAAAAAAAAAAAAATATTGAGCTTGTTCAGTGTTTATTGCACTTATTTTTGGCACAGAAAACACATTTTCCCCACCAGAACTTTAGGAGCACTTGATCGATGTTCCCATGAAACCCATTTACCCCCCACCGCAGAGCTCCCACAGTGATATCCACAGCCGTGTACATCTTTGCAAATAATCTCTGACGTTTCTGCATGAAGAGTGGAATTCTCACTGATATCCATAGCATAAATTGTTCACTCTCAGCTCTTCTTCATTTACATTGTGGATATTTTTCACAGCGTTCACATTTTTTAAAGATCATGACTTTTCTCATGCATCATACTAGCACTGAAAAATGCATCTGATTTTCCACAAACGAATACATATAAGAAAATCCAGTGCATTTGTGCTTTGTGGAAACAGTTTTCTTTTGTAGAAATATTAGTCAGTGGAATGTTGTATCAAAAGCCAGAACACAAAGCTCCGATCATTAACAAGTTCACATGCCCAGCAATCATCCATTAGAACGGATCCATTGGCAAAAAAGGTTCTGCAAACAACTTTTTTGTCCAATTTTAAAGAATTAGATTTTTGCAGGATCCATTTATTTTTTTTATTTATTTAAGACATTTGTGACCTTTCCTCTCGCCTGCGCATTACAGTACTTCACTCTGCCCTCTGCAGGGCAGATAAAAGTGCGCAGGAGCACAATGGTGACCGCTGTGTGGATGACATAGGACGCGTCATCTATATGAGGCTCAGAAGAAGGACGGCGATCACAGCAGGGAGGCGGCACTGGACCCGCAAGCAGCGACACCCATCACATGGGACTACCCCCTAGTCGAGTATAATAAAGCTGTTTTTTTACATTCTACACAGCGGCCTGGGCTCTTATATACAGCATTCTAGAATGCTGTATATAAGAGCTCACTGGTGGTGGCTGCAGCTCATAAGGGACAAATCTGGTGACAGGTTCCCTTTAAAAATTTAAAAGACGTTTATTTTGCAGAGAATTATTGTATACATCGAGTCATCATACAAGGTGCAGCCTAGGTACAAATATTGCATTTCCTCGCTGTTCAAGAATGCACAAAAACACCATCTTTAAAGGAAAGACAGAATCTTTTGAAATGCAGAAACATTGCAGTTTGACAGTCCCATCTATATAGTTTGTTGTTGTGTAGCCATAGCCTTAATGATGAACTATATAAGGCTGCGATCACATGTCCTGTGATCATCCTTTAGGAGAGATTCGTTGGCAAAAAGACTAGGGGTGATCGAATACCTCAAATATTTGGCTTTGCGAATATTTTCCGAATACCTCGCCGCTATTCGACTATTCGATGCGCAATGTAAGTCTATGGGAAGCCCGAATAGTACCGAAAAGTTGTTAGTCAGGTTTCCCATTGACTTACACTGCGCATCGAATATTCGCGAATAGTGGCGAGGTATTCGGAAAATATTCGCGAAGCCGAATAATCAAAGTCGATCATCCCTAAAAATGACGTCTGCCAGATCCGTTTTTTTTTTTCTTAACTTTGGAGTCTACGGAGAAGGGATCTGTTAAAGGATGGATATTTATCTTCCAAATGAATAGCAGCAAAAGAAACAGATATGCCACTTATCAGATGAATGGTAAAAAACCCCAAAAAACAAAACATATAGGGGGCTAAAATATAACCTTTAATATATCATAGGTTATTAAAAAAAAAAACAACCTATAAAGATAGGTCAAGAGGTAACTAAAAGCCCCTCTGGGTTCCAAGTTACACTTGAAAAATTAGTCAGATGTGGCCATCTATAAAGGGAAATAACATGGCCAGCCCAGAGATGTATAACAAAAGAAACAAATTTAAAAATACAACAACAACAACAACAACAACAACAACAACAACAACAACCTGTATTTTCTGAACCCTAAGCAGACAGCGGTCCCATAGGAAAATATAACTAAATAGAAAAACAATATAATAAAGTAAAAAAAACAAAAACAAAAAAGTTGACTGTGGTCAACAATTCAAATTACATCAAACCATGGATGTCCACATCTAACTAATTTTTCAGGAGTAATTTGGAACCGGGGGGGATGCTTTTGGTTACCTCTTGACCTAGCTTTACAGATTTTTAATAACTTTGATATATATTAAAGCCCTTTATCTTTCATTTATAATAATAAAACAAAAAAAAAAACAAAAAAAAAACAGATCGATTCTTTACACATACAAGAAAAGTAGATGACTAAATAGCAGTTAATGGATCTGTCCTCCATAGACTCCAATGTTAAAACAAAAAAAATAAAAAATACACACACACACACACACACACACAGTTATTTAATAACAGACCAAAAAAAAAAAAAAATGTAGGTTTGCAAAACTTTTTTTACTAATGGATCTCTGCAGTAGAGTTGAGCGCGGTTCGTGGTTCGTGGTTCTCCAGTTCGCGGCTCGAGTGATTTTGGGGCATGTTCTAGATCGAACTAGAACTCGAGCTTTTTGCAAAAGCTCGGTAGTTCTAGAAACGTTCGAGAACGGTTCTAGCAGCCAAAAAACAGCTAAATCATAGCTTGGTTTCTGCTGTAATAGTGTAAGTCACTCTGTGAATCAAACTATTATCACATTTCAGTGTATAGTGTGCGTGAACAGCGCCTTCAGATCACTGCTGTTTCTATAATGGCGATCGCCATTTTTTTTTTTTTTTTTTCTTGTCTTCCTTCCCTAAGCGCGCGCGTCTTGTGGGGCGGGCCAGCATGTCAGCCAATCCCAGACACACACACAGCTAAGTGGACTTTGAGCCAGAGAAGCAACGGCATGTGTGATAGGATCTGCATGTCACATGTCCCTGCATTATAAAACCGGACATTTTCTTCACGGACGCCATTATCTGCCTTCTGCGTCTTTGGTGTCAGACATCACTGTCGCAGCTCCGTCTTCCTGAGTCCTATAGCCGATACAGCTGTATGCGCTGCATACACAGCGTTAGACAGCTTAGGGAGAGCACTTTATAGCAGTCCTTTTAAGGGCTCCAACCGGCAGGGTCAGAGAGCCATAGGTGACAGGTCCTGCAAACAGCAACAGCGTCTGTGTAGCCCAGGTCAGGGATTTCCTACCTGCATTTCACCATTAGGAGGGAATAGAAAGGCAGGCTTCCATTCCTCTACCCAGAGCACCACAATCCTGCCACTGTACCCTCCTGTCCTCTGCACACTCCAACTCATTATAACTAAGCCATTATACTAGCAAACACTCAGTGTACCTAGTGGCATCCTATACGTGGCTATTGGACTTTGCTATAGTCCCACTAGTGCAAAGACATTTGCAGAGCGCGTCTGCCTGCGTTGCACACTACAACTCATTCTAACCAAGCCATTATACTAGCAAACACTCAGTGTACCTAGTGGCATCCTATACGTGGCTATTGGACTTTGCTATAGTCCCACTAGTGCAAAGACATTTGCAGAGCGCGTCTGCCTGCGTTGCACACTACAACTCATTCTAACCAAGCCATTATACTAGCAAACACTCAGTGTACCTAGTGGCATCCTATACGTGGCTATTGGACTTTGCTATAGTCCCACTAGTGCAAAGACATTTGCAGAGCGCGTCTGCCTGCGTTGCACACTACAACTCATTCTAACCAAGCCATTCTACTAGCAAACACTCAGTGTACCTAGTGGCATCCTATACGTGGCTATTGGACTTTGCTATAGTCCCACTAGTGCAAAGACATTTGCAGAGCGCGTCTGCCTGCGTTGCACACTACAACTCATTCTAACCAAGCCATTATACTAGCAAACACTCAGTGTACCTAGTGGCATCCTATACGTGGCTATTGGACTTTGCTATAGTCCCACTAGTGCAAAGACATTTGCAGAGCGCGTCTGCCTGCGTTGCACACTACAACTCATTCTAACCAAGCCATTATACTAGCAAACACTCAGTGTACCTAGTGGCATCCTATACGTGGCTATTGGACTTTGCTATAGTCCCACTAGTGCAAAGACATTTGCAGCACGTCTGCCTGCGTTGCACACTCCAACTAATTATAACTAAGTTGCATTGTCAGGGATATTTATTCTTTATTATTCTGCTGTTAATAAAGCTAGACCACCACTGCAATCTTCACCACCTCTCAATTTTTACTACCACATTTTCAGTCCACAATCTTGTCGCAATCAACATGAGTGGCAAAATGACAGATGCTGGTGGAAAGGGGAAGAGGCGTGGTGGAAAAGGCAAAAAAGGTTTTGTCCGTGGGGAAGGTGGCAAAGCTCCATTATCATCTGCTGAAGATAGACCATCTACCAGCAAAAGTAAGATGTCTACTACTTACCGTGGACAATCCGATGTGCTCCCTTTTTTACGGACACGAACAACAGGAAGAAAGGTAGATGATGGGCAAAAAAGGAAAATGCTTGAATGGATCTCAAGTGGTCCAACAAGTGCCCTCTCAGCCACTTCAAGTACCGCATCCAAAAAACACCAGTCCTCTGAGTTGTCATCCCAATCACACTTGATTTCTCCCAGCTCTGAAGTCTCCATCAGCCCTGCACAGTATGGTGGAACTGAGATGGCTGAGTCTGCAGAGCTGTTCAGTCACACTATAGCCTGGGAATCAGAGGTCTGCTCCCAAGCTACAGTGAGTACAGAACAGGAAATGGTCTGCAGTGATGCCCAGAACCTTTGTGACTCAGATTCAGGCCGTGAGGACCAAGTTTCTGAGCATAATGTTGACCCTTTGTCACAAACTGTAACACCTGTGGTTATAGACAATGAGGAACATACTGATGAAGATGAGACGCAGATACCCGATTGGGATGACAACTTAAATATTCCGTCAGGGCAAGAAGAGGCTCGGTCTGAGGGGGAGGGGAGTGCAAACACAACAATTGATGATGACGTTCTAGATCCCACCTACTGTCAACCCCCAGTCAGGCACTCGAGGAGGTCAACAGAGGCGGTGGAGGAGGATGCAACCGACGACGAAGTTACCTTGCGCCTTCCTGGACAGAGTCGGAGCACTGGTAGCACGTCTACAACTGCATCCTCAGCCACCACTCTGCCTATGAGCATTATTCGGGGTGGATCAACAGGTCGCATGGCCTCTAAGCCTTGCCTAGCCTGGTCCTTTTTTCACATCGAAAAAGATCGCCCAACTCATGTGATATGTAACATTTGTCATGATTCTCTTAGTAGAGGTCAAAAGCTCAGCAGTTTGACAACTTCTTCCATGAATCGTCACATGAATAAATATCATAAGTCCCGGTGGGAAGCTCACCGTGCTGCAATGCGGCCTAGCGGAGCGAACCATCCACCGCCCGCCCCTTCCACTGCATCCGCGCGCTCTTCATCTTCTAGGACTGTGGGGACAGCTGCCACACCTGTTTTTCCACGCAAAACTTCCACCACTGTAACCGCAACAGGCAGTTTGCTTGTAAGGTCGTCAGTTGGTTTGGAAGGGGAAACAAGTGAGTGTGTACAGCTCTCTCAGACATCGATAGCACCAACGTTGGATGAAGGCAACATCATGTCTCCGCCTGCACTTTCCTCACAAACCTGCATTTTTCCAGGGACACCCTACTCAACACCGTCTACACACAGCAGCCAGATCTCTGTCCCTCAGATGTGGTCAAATAAAAGGCCACTTCCTCCGACCCATGACAAAGCTAAGAGGTTGACTCTATCCCTCTGTAAGCTGTTGGCTACCGAAATGCTGCCTTTCCGCCTAGTGGACACACAGGATTTTAGAGACCTTATGTCTGTCGCTGTGCCCCAGTACCAGATGCCTAGTCGCCACTACTTCTCTAAGAAAGGTGTGCCCGCGCTACACCAGCATGTCGCACACAACATCACCGCTTCCTTGAGAAACTCTGTGTGTGAACGGGTGCATTTCACCACCGATACTTGGACCAGTAAGCATGGACAGGGACGTTACATGTCGCTGACTGGGCACTGGGTAACTATGGTGATAGATGGTGAAGGGTCTGCTGCACAAGTCTTGCCGTCCCCACGACTTGTGTGTCAATCCTCTGTCTGTCCAAGTTCCGCCACTGCTTCTGCATCCTCCACCTCATCTGGGTCCTCCACCTCCGCCCCAAGCCTGCCTGGTCAGGCCACCAGCGTTCTCACTGCGCAGAAGGAATCACGCACCCCTCATTACTATGCTGGCAGCAGAGCGCAACGGCATCAGGCGGTCTTTAGCTTGACATGTCTTGGTAATAAGAGTCACACAGCTGAGGAGTTGTGGTCAGCTTTGCGGTCCGAGTTTAATAAATGGTTGTCTCCACTCAAACTGCAGCCTGGTAAGGCCGTGTGCGACAATGCTGCAAACCTGGGTGCGGCACTTCGCCTGGGCAAGGTGACACACGTACCTTGTATGGCTCACGTGTTGAACCTTGTCGTGCAGCAATTTTTAACACACTATCCCGGCCTAGATGGCCTTCTGAACAGGGCACGAAAACTGTCAGCTCACTTCCGCCGTTCAAGCGCCGCAGCAGAGCGACTTGCATCGCTCCAGAAGTCTTTCGGCCTGCCGGTTCATCGCCTGAAATGCGATGTGGCGACACGCTGGAATTCAACTCTCCACATGTTACAGCGACTGTGGCAGCACCGCAGAGCCCTGGTGCAATACGTCATGACGTATAGCCTGGGCCAACGAGATGCAGAGGTGGGGCAGATCACCCTGATGGAGTGGTCTCAGATCAAGGACCTATGCACCCTTCTGCACAGTTTCGACATGGCGACGAATATGTTTAGCGCTGACAATGCCATTATCAGCATGACGATTCCAGTCATTTACATGCTGGAGCACACGCTAAACACTATTCGGAGTCAGGGGGTGGGACAACATGAAGGGGAGGAACTACAGGAGGATTCATATGCGCAAGGGACAACAACATCACGAAGGTCCAGACGTTCATCATCACCAACGCAGCAGGCATGGGACCATGGGGGACAGGGATCGACAAGGGCGCATAGTAGCAGGCGAAATGTTGAGCAAGGTGCAGGAGAACATGAAGAAATGGAGGACGAACTGTCCATGGACATGGAAGACTCAGCGGATGAGGGAGACCTTGGTCAAATTTCAGTTGAAAGAGGTTGGGGTCAGATGTCAGAGGAAGAAAGAACGGGTAGCACCTCTATGCCACAAACACAGCATGGACTTGTTCCGCATGGCTGCGCAAGACACATGAGTGCCTTTTTGTTGCACTACCTCCAACATGACAGTCGTATTGTCAAAATTAGAAGTGATGATGACTACTGGATTGCCACACTATTAGATCCCCGGTACAAGTCCAAATTTTGTGACATAATTCCAGCCATAGAAAGGGACGCACGTATGCAGGAGTATCAGCAGAAGCTGTTACTAGATCTTAGCTCGGCTTTTCCACCAAACAACCGTGCAGGTGCAGGGAGTGAATCTCCCAGTTGTAACTTGACAAACATGGGACGGTCTCGTCATCTTCAACAGTCTACCCGTACCAGTAGGACCTTTTCTGGTGCCGGTAACAGCAATTTTATGGAATCTTTTCATAATTTTTTTAGACCCTCTTTTGCAAGGCCACCAGAGACAACAAGTCTGACACATAGTCAACGGCTGGAGAGGATGATACAGGAGTATCTCCAAATGAACATCGATGCCATGACTGTGCAACTGGAGCCTTGCTCCTTTTGGGCTTCAAACCTACAAAAATGGCCAGAGCTCGCAACTTACGCCTTGGAGATTTTGTCGTGTCCAGCTGCCAGCGTTGTCTCTGAACGTGTATTCAGTGCTGCTGGGTGTGTGCTGACAGATAAGCGCACGCGTCTGTCCAGTGACAATGTGGACAGACTGACGTTCATCAAAATGAACAAGTCATGGATCCAGAAGGAATTTACTACCCCTGTGTCATCCTGGGGAGAGTAAATGCTTGTGGATTTGGAATGTGCTTGATGCAAATCAAAACATCCTGTTTGCAACTAGGGCCCAAGTGCTGCCACTGATGGGGTGGGTGTCTGTGTGGCCCAATTTTTGGAAAAAAGGGAGACTCCGCTTGGAGTAACCCTTGCTTACATTGTTTTTAAAAGAAGCCAAGATGAACAAGTCATGGGTCAGCAAAGACTTTGCTACCTACCCCGGTGTCATCCTGGGGACGGCTAAGAATAGCGTATTTTTGAATGTGCTTGATGCAAATCAAAACATCCTGTTTGCAACTAGGGCCCAAGTGCTGCCACTGATGGGGTGGGTGTCTGTGTGGCCCAATTTTTGGAAAAAAGGGAGACTCCGCTTGGAGTAACCCTTGCTTACATTGTTTTTAAAAGAAGCCAAGATGAACAAGTCATGGGTCAGCAAAGACTTTGCTACCTACCCCAGTGTCATCCTGGGGACGGCTAAGAATAGCGTATTTTTGAATGTGCTTGATGCAAATCAAAACATCCTGTTTGCAACTAGGGCCCAAGTGCTGCCACTGATGGGGTGGGTGTCTGTGTGGCCCAATTTTTGGAAAAAAGGGAGACTCCGCTTGGAGTAACCCTTGCTTACATTGTTTTTAAAAGAAGCCAAGATGAACAAGTCATGGGTCAGCAAAGACTTTGCTACCTACCCCAGTGTCATCCTGGGGACGGCTAAGAATAGCGTATTTTTGAATGTGCTTGATGCAAATCAAAACATCCTGTTTGCAACTAGGGCCCAAGTGCTGCCACTGATGGGGTGGGTGTCTGTGTGGCCCAATTTTTGGAAAAAAGGGAGACTCCGCTTGGAGTAACCCTTGCTTACATTGTTTTTAAAAGAAGCCAAGATGAACAAGTCATGGGTCAGCAAAGACTTTGCTACCTACCCCGGTGTCATCCTGGGGACGGCTAAGAATAGCGTATTTTTGAATGTGCTTGATGCAAATCAAAACATCCTGTTTGCAACTAGGGCCCAAGTGCTGCCACTGATGGGGTGGGTGTCTGTGTGGCCCAATTTTTGGAAAAAAGGGAGACTCCGCTTGGAGTAACCCTTGCTTACATTGTTTTTAAAAGAAGCCAAGATGAACAAGTCATGGGTCAGCAAAGACTTTGCTACCTACCCCGGTGTCATCCTGGGGACGGCTAAGAATAGCGTATTTTTGAATGTGCTTGATGCAAATCAAAACATCCTGTTTGCAACTAGGGCCCAAGTGCTGCCACTGATGGGGTGGGTGTCTGTGTGGCCCAATTTTTGGAAAAAAGGGAGACTCCGCTTGGAGTAACCCTTGCTTGCTGTGTTTTTAAAAGAAGCCAAGATGAACAGAGCTGGGATCAGGAAAGACTTTGCTACCTACCCCGGTGTCATCCTGTGGACGGCTAAGAATAGCGTATTTTTGAATGTGCTTGATGCAAATCAAAACATCCTGTTTGCAACTAGGGCCCAAGTGCTGCCACTGATGGGGTGGGTGTCTGTGTGGCCCAATTTTTGGAAAAAAGGGAGACTCCGCTTGGAGTAACCCTTGCTTGCTGTGTTTTTAAAAGAAGCCAAGATGAACAGAGCTGGGATCAGGAAAGACTTTGCTACCTACCCCGGTGTCATCCTGTGGACGGCTAAGAATAGCGTATTTTTGAATGTGCTTGATGCAAATCAAAACATCCTGTTTGCAACTAGGGCCCAAGTGCTGCCACTGATGGGGTGGGTGTCTGTGTGGCCCAATTTTTGGAAAAAAGGGAGACTCCGCTTGGAGTAACCCTTGCTTACATTGTTTTTAAAAGAAGCCAAGATGAACAAGTCATGGGTCAGCAAAGACTTTGCTACCTACCCCGGTGTCATCCTGGGGACGGCTAAGAATAGCGTATTTTTGAATGTGCTTGATGCAAATCAAAACATCCTGTTTGCAACTAGGGCCCAAGTGCTGCCACTGATGGGGTGGGTGTCTGTGTGGCCCAATTTTTGGAAAAAAGGGAGACTCCGCTTGGAGTAACCCTTGCTTGCTGTGTTTTTAAAAGAAGCCAAGATGAACAGAGCTGGGATCAGGAAAGACTTTGCTACCTACCCCGGTGTCATCCTGTGGACGGCTAAGAATAGCGTATTTTTGAATGTGCTTGATGCAAATCAAAACATCCTGTTTGCAACTAGGGCCCAAGTGCTGCCACTGATGGGGTGGGTGTCTGTGTGGCCCAATTTTTGGAAAAAAGGGAGACTCCGCTTGGAGTAACCCTTGCTTACATTGTTTTTAAAAGAAGCCAAGATGAACAAGTCATGGGTCAGCAAAGACTTTGCTACCTACCCCGGTGTCATCCTGGGGACGGCTAAGAATAGCGTATTTTTGAATGTGCTTGATGCAAATCAAAACATCCTGTTTGCAACTAGGGCCCAAGTGCTGCCACTGATGGGGTGGGTGTCTGTGTGGCCCAATTTTTGGAAAAAAGGGAGACTCCGCTTGGAGTAACCCTTGCTTGCTGTGTTTTTAAAAGAAGCCAAGATGAACAGAGCTGGGATCAGGAAAGACTTTGCTACCTACCCCGGTGTCATCCTGTGGACGGCTAAGAATAGCGTATTTTTGAATGTGCTTGATGCAAATCAAAACATCCTGTTTGCAACTAGGGCCCAAGTGCTGCCACTGATGGGGTGGGTGTCTGTGTGGCCCAATTTTTGGAAAAAAGGGAGACTCCGCTTGGAGTAACCCTTGCTTGCTGTGTTTTTAAAAGAAGCCAAGATGAACAGAGCTGGGATCAGGAAAGACTTTGCTACCTACCCCGGTGTCATCCTGGGGACGGTTAAGAATAGCGTATTTTTGAATGTGCTTGATGCAAATCTAGCTGTGAAGTGTACAACTGGGGCCCAAGTGCTGCCACTGAAGGGGTGGGTGTGTGTGGGGCCCAATTTTTGGAAAAAAGGGAGACTCCGCTTGGAGTAACCCTTGCTTGCTGTGTTTTTAAAAGAAGCCAAGATGAACAGAGCTGGGATCAGGAAAGACTTTGCTACCTACCCCGGTGTCATCCTGGGGACGGATAAGAATGGCGTATTTTTGAATGTGCTTGATGCAAATCTAGCTGTGAAGTGTACAACTGGGGCACAACTGCTGCCACTGAAGGGGTGGGTGTGTGGGGCCCAATTTTTGGAAAAAAGGGAGACTCCGCTTGGAGTCACCTTGCGGTGTTTTACATGACTTTAGAAGGGCGTGCCATGCCTATATCTGTGTGTCCTCCTCTTTTTCCTTGTCCAGCTGTTTTGTTTTCGCATGAGTACATGTCCTTGTCACTTTCCCATGTGTTTGTGTTGTGTTGTGAGTTGTTTGTCACCTTTTGGACACCTTTGAGGGTGTTTTCTAGGTGTTTTACTGTGTTTGTGATTGCCTGCCATTGTTTCCTATGGGCTCGAGTTCGGTTCGTCGAACGTTCGACGAGCCGAACTCGAGCCAGACCCCCCGTTCGGCGAACCGCCTCGAGCCGAACCGGGACCGGTTCGCTCATCTCTACTCTGCAGTATTCGTTCGAAGACGTGAACCCAGCAGAACACTAGTGAGATTTAACCTTTCCCCATATAGAAAACATTGTAAGGTTTTACAAACTCCCCATTAAACTTTCTAGGATTTGCAAATTGCAGCACATGACAAATATAAAATGCAAAAAATCTACAATACTACAGTAGGAACTATTCTTCTGTATGTGCATTGCCCTCCATGGGCAGGACTTACCTACATAGGCTTCATTTTTCGTGACACTGGGTTTGGCAGCATTCTGGCAGTATGACCTTGTGGGCTGCAGGGCAGTCCTTGCATTAGTCCTTGGAGAACAGACCCCTCTGAGTATGGATCTCACAGTGACAGAGGCCAGTCTGTACATTGTGCTGCTGCTAGGTCTCAGTGCACAGCTGAGCTGCAGAGGGCTGTGCTGACTTCCCTGTGCTGTGTGCTGTGTGCAGCCAGTGCAGGAAGTGCAGGCAGCAGCTCCTGAGTCATGGGGACTGCCCCAATTGTCTGCATTCTGGACAGGATCACTCAGCAGCTGCACTTTTATGAACTGCAGAAGGCAAATTGCACGTACACAGCCTGCCCTGTCCTCAAGACAGAAGACACTGTGCAGTAAAACAACAGAAGCTCCTTGTAAGGATCAAGCATTTGTAGAACTACTGCACCCAGCAGTGGTGATCATCCCTGTGCTGCTGCTTCTCACTGTGTCAACAGACCTGCAGAGAAATCATTATGCATCTACTATATTTCTAACTTTCATCATTGTTTATTTTATTAATAGTTGTATTTATAAATAGAATGAAAGGAAGGAAAACAGCCTATATAAGCTGACTGGACACTTCCATTACTGCCAGCTATAGTTTATCTATACTGGTCTGGAGAGGTGGTTTCATCCAGACTCATTGATGGTTGCAGTGCTTTATTGCAGTGAACGGTTGTGGTGTTAGTGTGCCACCCCTGCAGCAACCGAACCGCTCAGATCCGGGGGTGATTACTCGTGGCTCAAGGGTCTCCGGACCCGGGGGGGGCTAAGGGCCACTCTCAAATGTAAAAAGGGGAATTATTTACAGGGGGGATAGATATAGTTTGTGATGCCACCCGTGGTGTGCGGTAACGGGGACTACCGCCACTGCTGATGGGAGTGCCCGGAGGGGAAGATGACGTTTCCCTCCACGGGTAGGGAAGGCCCCGGGACTCTGGATGGTGGGGTGCAGGGGAGCGCAGGCTTGCAGGAAGCCGGGGATGACACAGTACTCACTCAGACAGCGTTGGTGATGAAAAGCAGACTCTGACAACAAGGTAAACCAAGAAGTAACAAGGCACTCCCAAAGTGTGATGAAAAAGTGTATTTATTGTGCTTGAAGAACGTTTTCGGTCCAAATTGGACCTTCCTCAGTAGCACAATTGTGAGGAGTGATGTGGCATGGACTGCGGGCGCGGAATCCACCGCTGCATGGGGGCTGCCGTTCTTCAAGCACAATAAATACACTTTTTCATCACACTTTGGGAGTGCCTTGTTACTTCTTGTTTTATGGCTTTGGAACCTGAAGTGCACCCCAACATCTTTTGAAAATATACGAAGGAAGTGCCGTTTTCTTCTTCATAACAAGGTAAACCAAGTCTCTGGGTGCCGCTGCCCTCTTGAGGGAGGCCGTCCGGGTATCCATGCCCCTGATCTCTGAGCTTTGTGGGGACAGTCCATAAAGTCCCTATCCTCTGCAGGTTAATTGCCGGGTTGCTTGAAGCTACTCCCTGACCTAGGGTTCAGTACCACGCCGTGCTTTCAGGCCCGGACCGGCTATTATATTCGAGCTGCTGACCGTCCTCTAAGACTAGGTCCAGGCACCCAGTCCCAATATTCCGCGACCTGGTCTCCGACTCCTCCGGGCCTAGACCACCGTCTGCAACCCAACCTTTTACTCACCAGGAGCCACATGCTCCCTCTAGCTCCTCACTGATTGAGGGCTGTGAGGTGTGATTGGGATTTTTGGATGCTGATGCAGGCAGTACTATAAGTTAGGAACCCAGAACCAAGAGGGGTTGAGTCCTGCACTAAGAATAAAGAGCATGCAGTACCCTGTGATGCCTTGACTAGTCCAGGGGTGTGACATTAGCCATCTTCTTTTTGTTGCTGCCTTACTTCTCTTGCTTTTCTCCTTAGTTTCTTACTGTTTGTTCATGTGAGTTTGTAGTTTGTCATCTAAGTTTTGGTTTTCCCCTGTCTGTCTAAATCTGTTTTGCCATCACACTCCTGCCGCTTCTTCCCCTGGGCGATGATCAGATTAGCTGTGGTCAGGAGATTAGCCAGATATGAGACTCAGGGATCTCCACCATTTGAGGTAACCCTGAGGTTAAGGATAGCCTAGGGTCCCCTAGCATGAGAGACAGTATAGGAGCCCCCATCCCTCGCTATCCTGCAGTGACATGAAAGAACGAGATCCGAACAAGCCTCTCATAAACTTGCACTGAGCTGTGACCTTTGGTGGGCTCCATGAAACACTGCCAACAGGTCACAAATCACAGCAGACCAACCAGAGCAATACTGAAAACAGGTGAAGGCAGTGGCAGATGAGTATAAAGGGTGCTTTACATGCTGCGACATCGCTAGCGATCTCGTTAGCGATGTGACACGCTAGATCGCAGATGCGATATATATCGAGATCGCACATAGGCCGCTTTTATAGCGCCGGTCACATGTGCGATCTCGGCAGATCGCATCTGCGATCTGGCGTGTCACATCGCTAACGAGATCGCTAGCGATGTTGCAGCATGTAAAGCACCCTTTAGACCAGGTGCAGGGGACAAACATTTAAAGCACTTCTCCACCGGTGAAATAAAAAAAACCTCCGCTGGAGTGGTGCTTTAAGGAAAGCGTTAGGCTTAGGACACACGGCGAGAAAAACGGATCGAGTGGAATGCAATAAAACATTGCATTCCACTCGGACCAATATTACTCAATGGGGCAGCACCCATGAGCGATTATTTTCTCAACCCTGATCGGACCGAGAAAAGAGTCGCAGCATGCTGCAGGTGGAATGCGATCCTGTTTCTCTTGCACCCATGCAAGTCTATGGAGTGCAAAACATTGCAGTGCTCTCGCGTTACATCGGTGTACTGCGAGAGCAGTGCGATTCTTTCATCAGCCGGCAACAGAGGAGAGAGGGAGATTAATCCTTCCCTCCCCTTCTCAGTGCCCGCCCTCCCCTCCTCAGCACTGGCCCGCCCCTCCGCAGCGCCGGCCTTCCGCCTGCAGCTGTGGTGTGATCTCACGATTGGACCACAGTCGCATGACCCTCGCATGACACTCGGGTCTCGCTGTGCTGCGAGCGTGAGCCGAGTGTCATGTGAGGATCGCAGTAATCCCCGTGTGGCTCCGGCCTTACAGTCATCCTTTATTATAGCCCAGAACGGGCTATGTGGTCAAACAGGTTTGCTATCCACATGACTGTGTTGTGCCTGTGCATGCAGATGTTCCCCGAGCTTGCTCTTTTCTTGAGCAGCATGACAGGCAGTTTGCCTTTATCCCAGAGACTATTATAAGTTTATATCTTTATAGATCATAAAAGAGATCAGAGGATCATTTCCTCTGTCATAGAGATTTTCTTTATAGAATATAAAACTAATAACATTCTGATTCAATTTAAGTAGAATATTCATAGATATCCAGTGAACAATAGCACCCTCAAATCGTTTACTGGATGCTTTACACCTTATTGTTGTACCTCTGTTCCTCTTTTCAGCCACACCAAGATTCCCCGCATGACTTGGTCTGCGTTTTAATGCGTTCCTACGTAAGCCTTGTTGTAAGTCCCATAGGAATATAAATGGAAAATTGAAACGATTGATTGTTATGTTGAGGACAAGGATCCACATTATTGATTTACCGTATTTTTCATTTTATAAGACGCACCGGATTATAAGATGCAACCCAAATTTAGAGGTAAAAAAGGAAATAAAAATAAGGGGTCCATCTTATAATCAAGTGGTGTCTTACCGGAGGGGGGTGACAGCGGTGGTGGAGCAGGGTCGAAGGAGGCAGGGATGGTGCTGGGGTAGGGCAATGCTGCCATCAGTGCAGCAGGTGTCCCAGATGGTTGCTGCGAAAGGTGGCGCTGAGAGGCAGGTGGAACATCCAGGAGCTGTCGGGTGGTGTGGGCTTCAAAGAAATGGTGCCCGGAGTCGGCGCTTTCACAGATTGAGCTATCGGCTCACTCACAAGCTGAGATCTGTGCACGTGCTACTTCTGGCGTGCTATTTTCCTTAAGTCCGCTGCTGGGAGATCAATGAATCTGAGGCAGCACATGCGCAGATGAGATTTTGAGCTGAGAGCTCCATCTGCGCATTAGCTTACTCCAGGCACCATTATTTGAAGTCCTCACAACCGACATTCAGCTTAGCCTCTGCCTCGCCGTCCGCGGTACAGCAGAGGCCAGATTGCACCGCCCACAGCACAGAACAACTCGCAGCATCTCCCTTGCCACCTTTGACCCCTCCCCAGCACCCCCCGGTAAGCTACATTTGGCTTATAAGACGCACCCCTCATTTTTCTCCCATATTTTTGGGAGGAAAAGTGCGTATTATAATCTGAAAAATAAGGTACATTTTTACACTTTACTTACCCTAATAAAGGGGACTAAGGGGTACTTTGCACACTACGACATCGCAGGTGCGATGTCGGTGGGGTCAAATTGAAAGTGAGGCACATCCGGCGTTGCTGTCGACATCGCAGTATGTGAATCCATTTACATATGATTAACGAGCGCAAAAGCGTCGTTATCGTATGATCGGTGTAGGGTCCGACATTTCCATAATTTCGCAGCAGCGACAGGTACGATGTTATTCCTTGTTCCAGCAGGCAGCACACATCGCTGTGTATGAAGCCGCAGGAGCGAGGAACATCACCTTACCTGCGTCCCGGCTGCAATGCGGAAGGAAGAAGGTGGGTGGGATGTTTACGTCCCGCTCATCTCCGCCCCTCCGCTTCTATTGGCTGCCTGCCGTGTGACGTCGCTGTGACGCCACACGACCCGCCCCCTTAGGAAGGAGGCGGTTCGCCGGCCAGAGCGACGTCGCAGGGCAGGTAAGTGCATGTGAAGCTGCCGTAGCGATAATGTTCACTACGGCAACAATCACAAGATATCGCTGCTGCGACAGGGGTGGGGACTATCGCGCTCGGCCTCGCAGCATCGGCTTGCGATGTCGTAGTGTGCAAAGTACCCCTAAAGCTGTAGTATCCTGTTTGGGCTGAACTGGTGGCAAATTTGATATTCTTGAGTCAACAGTCAGGGATTCTTTATTTGATCCACTTTCATTGGTTTCTAGAGCTTGTACATAATTAGAGAAACATGGCAGCTTTTTATCTATGAGCAGCGCCACACATGTCCATGTGACGCCCTGGCCTATCAGGTTGTCACAGGGTATTGTGCAATCTGCCCTTCTGCACGGTATCCACCCTCCTTGATTAACGGATCCCAGTCCTTTGGTGTTGTTAACAGCTTGTCAATCAAAATCCTAGGAACACTTCCCACTTGAACCTACCAGACATACAATTGGGGGGCCTGAAGGGAATAGGGCCACCCATATGGAGGTTGGTAAGGGGAAAGTGAGGAAAGTGTCAGTCAGTTGAGTTCTGTAGAGCAGTAGTAGAGTGGAGTTGAGGAGAGAGGAGGTGAAGTGGCTCTCGTGAGGAGAGGCCACGGAGGAAAGCTCCTGGATACTAGGTGGCAGACGTTGGTCTGGGCCTGGTAGGAGCTGGAACCCCGGGCGCAGGGGACAGTGTCAAGGGGCACGGACTGCCGAGGAGGGAAGCCGGCGGCCTTGAGCTATCACCGGGCAGGGGCCAGGGCACGACGGGGTACATGGACCCCAGGCCGGAAAGTAGCTTTAAACGTTCCAGGTGAAGACTTCAAGTGTCATCCCCAACCCGCTCCAAAATCGGGGTACTAGCGCACCGATGGGATAGTACTTTCCCACTACAGTCCAAAGAAATCCTACGTGTGAACCCTGAGAGCAAGCTCACTCCGTTAGCCATATGGGTGTGCGGCACCCGGAGAGTTTCATACCAACGGGTCCAATCGAGACTAAGGTGCCAGGAATAGGGCCACAGACTAACAAAAACACCAGGGGTACAGATCCAGGCATGCTCCCCGTGGACTACAGTGGTGCTCAGAACTTTGGTTTACAAGCTGTCTGTGTGATTATTCTGGCACTGAGTGAGTACCTTGTGAACCCCTGCACCCATCTCCCCAGCGGCACCCAAACACCATCCTACACCAACGGGCCCCGGGACATGAACCTCCTACCCATGGAGGGGTTAAACATCAGGCTGCCATACCATCGTCACTGGGCTCCCAACGGCAGCGGTGGTCCCTCACATTACCATGCACCGTGGGTGGCGTCATGAACTTTCCAAAAAACCCTGTACATATCTCCCCCTTCTCTTTTAATTGAGTAGCCGCGCGACCCCCGGGTCCGGAGACCCCTCAAGCCACCGCGGATCCGGATCCGAGCAGCGGCAGCAGCCCGGCTGCTCGCCCAGGGGCAGTACATCCATATGTTGCATTTGGTATTGTACTTTCATGCTGACCGACACTACTGTCGCGGGCGGGGAGGAGGGTGTCAGCACACTACGCTCACCCCTTCTGCTCGGGTCCGGCGGTTGCTGCTCAGTGGTGGCTCGAGCGGTGGGCCAGATCCCGGGGGTTTCTCGAGCGGCACTCCTCGCCCGTGAGTGAAAGGGGTTGGTTGGGTGTGGGGATTGTTTATTGTCCGTGACGCCACCCACGGTTGTGGTGATTTCACCACCGCTGCTCAATATGGGGATCCCGGGGATGGTGATGCGGAGCAGCCAGGTGTTGTGTCGCCCCTCCGTGGGTAGGGGTTGGTGATCCCGGGGCCCGGTGATGGCTTGAGAGGTGCAGGGCCTGGTGGGCGCAGGGACGCGGGAGGCAGCGCTGTGCCTTGCGGCACTGTGGTACTCACTCAGCCTGAGACGTTGACACAGTTTTTACGGTAAACCAAACGGCTGGTAAGACGGTCCCACGGACGGCTGCACTTGCTCTCCCAGTAGGTGACGGTGATGTCCCTCTTCCTTGCACCTTTGTTTACTTGTTGGTTGCGATGGGTCCCCACCGGTAACCCGCTCCCCGGCTTCAAGCTGGACCGGGGGAGCTCTACTCTTTGCCCGCAGGCGCTGGCCCTGAGAAACTGGTGCCTTGGCGGTGGCGGTGTCTCTCCTACTCTGGTTGGGCTGTTGCCTTCAATCGGGACTTGGTTGTTGGGGGATCTACGTCCCCTTCACTGACGGATTTGGCAAATTCTGGCGACTCCTAGCCTTGCCGGGGTCCGAGAGGCCCCTGCCCTGGTGCTGACTGTCCTTCGGAACACTGCTCCAGACCGCCGGGCCACTACCCGTCCGCGGTCCTTCCAGGAACTTCCAAACAGTCCCCCTCCAGACAGTCACCGCCGTTGCTGACCTTGCTGACCTGTCCTGCACACAGCTGGACTACTTCAGGCTTTCTCTCTGTCACACTCTTGCTTTCCTCCTTTACCACTTTACTTTCTTCTACTTTCACTTCCTTAGCTCATCTTAGCTGTTTACTCCTTCACTCCCCTAGCTTATCTGCCTGGTTTCTCCCGCCTCCAGAGCTGTGAACTCCTCGGTGGGCGGAGCCAACCGCCTGGCCCACCCCCTGGTGTGTATCATCAGCCTCTAGAGGAAGGCAACAAGGATTTTTGGTTAGCTTTGGTGTTCCTAACTGGGATGTAGGGTGTGGTGGTGTGTGACCTGTGTCCCCTGGCTTGCCCAGGGCGACACACTACCACACATAACCAGTGGACAAATGTGGCCCTGGTTGTGTAAGAAACCGGTTCCGCACATGCAGATTACTACTACAGTGTCGGACTCTGCTCACATTGCAGAATCCTAAAGGCAAACTGGTTTCTCTTAAAGGGAACCTGTCAGGTGCAATATGCACCCAGACCCACGAGCAGTTATGGGTGTATTTTGCTAATCCCTGTCTAACTGTCCCTGTATCTAGTACCATAGATACATAGATCTTTAGAAAAAGTATTTCTAAAAGATCTTTTATCATCTTCAAATGAGAGTGGGGTCTAGTCACCTGGGCGTTGCTTCCCTGGCAAGTCGCCCCCATTAGCATGTTAGTATGCCCCTGTGGGTGTGCTAACATGCTAATGAATGTGCAGCATCAGAGGATGATCTCACTCACCTCTCCGCTGCCATCGCGTGAGACGCTGGATTTCGGCTCAGTGCACATGACTCCGGGGTTTGTGTCATGCGCACTATGAAGCCGGGTGTACGCGTCGCGGCTTCAAACTGAAGTAGTGCGCAGGACAAAAAGTCCGGGATCATGCGCTCTGAGATAAAATCCAGCGTCGGGCGGCGATGGCAGCGGAGAGGGGAGAGAGATCATCCTACACATTCATTAATATGTTAGTATGCCTACAGGGGCCTACTAACATGCTAAAGGCGCTGACTAGCAAGGGAAGCAACACCTTTGGGACTAGTCCCCTCGCTCATTATCATACGATAAAAGATCTTTAGAAATACTTTTTCTAAAGATCTCTTTATCTATGCTAGTAGACACAGGGGCAGTTAAGCAGGGATTAGCAATATGCACCCAGAACTGCTCATGGTTCTGGGTACATATTGCACTTGACAAGTTCCATTTAAGTGCTTAGCTTAGCTGGGCGTCGCCTGAGTTGTTGCACTGCTCTCAGCCATGCAGCAGTTAATCCTTTTTGGAGTAGTGCGCAACTTTTCTGAGAGTCAGGTTGCTGATTACATCCGCAGTTGGTTTCTTCCTATTTAAAGCTGGGGAGTGTAGTATGTGACCGCCGAAGACAGCATCAGTGATCCTGGTCTCAGTGGTTGTCAGTTCATGGTGAACAACAGTTGCTTTTCTGTGTGGTGTGAACATTCCCCTGTTGTGAGTTATTCCCTACCCTTTTCTTCGTTCCCCTGTACACATATTGCCTCTTCTTTGTGTTTGAGTGCAGTGTGTATGAGAATTCATTCTTCCTTCACCGTTTCTAGGTCTCTGGCCCACTCCCAGGGTGGGGGGAGTAAGATCAGGACTCGAACAGGAGACAGGGTCATGTTGGGGGTTCGGACCTGGCAACCATCAAGCCTATCTCTGAGAAGAGGGACAGCACAGGGTCTTGAGTCTAAGGGCGGCTTTGCACACTACGACATCGCAGGTGCGATGTCGGTGGGGTCAAATCGAAAGTGACGCACATCCGGCGTCACTTGCGATGTCGTAGTGTGTAAATCCTAGATGATACGATGAACGACCGCAAAAGCGTCGTTATCGTATCATCGCTGCAGCCTCCGACATTTCCATAATGCCGGTGCAGCGACAGGTACGATGTAGTTCCTCGTTCCTGCGGCCGCACACATCGCTGTGTGTGAAGCCGCAGGAGCGAGGAACTTCACCTTACCTGCCTCCCGGCTGTAATGAGAAGGACGGAGGTGGGCGGGATGTTTACATCCTGCTCATCTCCGCCCCTCCACTTCAATTGGCCGCCTGCCGTGTGACGTCACTGTGACGCCGCACGACCCGCCCCCTAAGGAAGGAGGCGGGTCGCCGGCCAGAGGGACGTCGCACGGCAGGTATGTGCGTGTAAAGCTGCCGTAGCGATAATAATCGCTACGGCAGCTTTCACTATATATCGAACGTGCGACGGGGGCGGGACTATCGCTGCAGCATCGGTAACACATTGTTACCGATGTTGCAACGTGCAAAGCCCGCCTAAGGGTCAGTTTAGGAGCCCCTGGCCTGTTAGTACATTCCCTGTGGCAGAAAGTTTGTAAGAAAGTTTTTCTGTTCCTTGATCCTGTAATATTGTTTAACAAGCTGTAATATGCTACAGATAACCTTGTAAGGTTTTATTTTTTCACATAAATGGCATAATGGGCTCAGATAACTAAACATTTAGTCATTCAGAGTGCAATCAAAGTGACTCGTTCTACGTATATACAGAATGTTTTATATGCAGTGGAGTTTGTGTTACATTACTGCTAACTGACTAAAATGGTTTTGACTTTTGCAAATAAAATCAAGTTGTACAACAAACTGCATTTATGTTATTGAATTATTAGTGAATTAGGCTTCAGTTGTGGTGCATTGTATTCTAGGTATTTCTTGTGGTAGGCAAAGAACAAAGGATCCAATTCATTAGGTTTGGCATTGTGCATGCTGTTCTCAATGGACAGGACAACTGCAGTGCCGAATTAATTACGAGGTGTGTTCCAATTAATGAATTAGGTGCACCTCCGACAGAAATGTTACTCCATCCAAAGACTGGAGTACTAACGCGGCATAAATTTGATGACTTTGTCATTCCCATGACGCGTTTGGCTTCCCAGTGCCCTGTTCTGCCCACTTTGACCAAATAAGCCCAGCCTGGAGCCATGTTTCAGGGCATTTCATGCCAGAATCCTGGTGACAGATCCACTTGAAAATTCAAGGCGTTGTCCAGTCTAAAATGACAAGTCTGCAGTCACTCTATGTGTCATTGTGTGACTGCAAAGATAGGTAGATTACCACGACACACTGATATATGGAATATAAGATGTATTGAAACAAATGCAGCATTGTATCTGTATAAGTAAAAAGGCCAACTTTTATGCTCACAGGGATAACCAGGGGGATAGTAGGACCAACTCACTTGACCCAAGGTACCGATTACTATCCTGGAGGAGCAAACTGGATCGGATGCCAAGTCTTTACTACCACCACCAGAGGTGGCAATAGGCACCACACGCTGGAAGGCAGCCAACAGAGGTAAGTCCCAGGGGATCAACGGTACCTCAGCATTTGAGAATACAATACAGTCTCTGGTTGTAGACACAGCAGCAGCTAGAGTTGGGGATTTGGCCAGGAAGGATGGATGGACGCAGCAGCAGCGGCCGATGTGGATACTTGTATATATGGTGGTAGGCAGCTGGCGTGGATACTTGCGGCAGTGGCAGTGGATATGGTGGTAGGCGGCCTCCGTGGATAGTTGTAGCACCAGCGAACTTGTAATGCACTGAAACAGAGCTATAAATCAGCAACAGCACAATGAGAGCACCAGCAGCAGCACAAAGGATCTGAGAACTAGCAAAGTATAGAACTTGTTACCCAGGCACCTCCCTTAAGGGGAAGGTGCCTTAAATACCTGAAGACCTGAAGCCTCTCAGCCGAGCTGAGAGGCACTTCCAAGTCAGGGCGTACTGGCCCTTTAAGAAAAGTGGTGTGGCCAAGCACAAAGCCAGGTCTCATATGTCAATATAGATGACTTAGGAGGGTAGATCCTAGTGATAGATTCCACTTTAGGCAGGGGAAAAGGGTATAAGAGTTAAGAAGGTTAACATTACTAAAACCCTGCGTTTGTCTGAAAGTGCTGGAGTGGCACTTTAAGGCCTAAGACACACAGCATGAAAATCGGAGCGAGTGGAATGCGATAAAACATCGCATTCCACTCGGACCATTATTAGCCTATGTGCCAGCACCCATGAGCGATTATTTTCTCAGCCCTAATCGGACCGAGGAAACAGTCGCAACATGCTGCTGGTGCAATGCGATCCTTGTTTCTCTCACACCAAATCAAGTCTATGGGTAGAGAGAAAAATCGCACTGCACTTGCATTACACCAGTGTACTGCAAGTGCAGAGCGAGAATGGCAATAGCCGGCAACGGCGGAGAAAGGGAGATAAATCCCTTCTTTCCCTCCGCAGTGCCGACACGCCCCTCCTCAATGCCGGCCCACTCCCCGCAGCTGTGGTCCGATTGCATAATTGGACCTCAGTCGCAGTGACACTCACATGACACTCGGCTCCTGCTGTGCTGCCAGCGTGAGACGAGTGTCATGTGAGGATCGCAGTAGTGCCCGTGTGGCCCCAGCCTAAATATAAGCCCCTTGCCCCCTATCATATGCTCACCTTGTGGCGGCTTCACCTTTTTCCAACGCCACTCCTGTCCGGTGGTGCCATCTTGTGCCCATAACTTATGACTGGCATGTCAGAAGTTATGTAATAAGATTTCAATGCAAGTCTATGAAAGCCATAATGGGTCACAAGGAGGTTTTTGCAATCATCACTGATTGTCATGGCGGCATCACGATCTGTAGAAACTGCAAATTCTTGCACTTTGCCTTCTAAAGGCCCCGTCACACTCAGCGATATTGCTAGTGATATCGCTTGGGAGCGTACCCGCCCCTGTCGTTTGTACGTCATGGGCAAATCGCTGCCCGTGGCGCACAATATCGTTCGGAGCAGTCACATGGACTTACCTGCCTAGTGACGTCGCTTTTTCCGGCGAACCGCCTCCTTTCTAAGGGGGTGTTTGTGCGGCGTCACAGCAGCATCACTAAGCAGACGCCAAATAGAAGCGGAGGGGTGGAGATGAGCGGGACGTAACATGCCGCCCACCTCCTTCCTTCCTCACTGCTGGCGGCCGCAGGTAAGCTGTAGTTCGTCGTTCCCAAGGTGTCACACGTAGCGATGTGTGCTGCCGCAGGAACAACGAACAACCTGCAACCTCAACAATCAACGATTTTTTTAAAATGAACGACGTGTCAACGATCAACGATAAGGTGAGTATTTTTGATCGTTAACGGTCGCTCGTTGATGTCACACGCAACGACATCACTAACGATGCCGGATGTGCATCACGGAATCCGTGACCCCGGCGATATATAGTTAGATATGTCGTTGCATGTGACGGGGCCTTTACTTCTCTGATGCCTGTGATCAGCGCAGGGAGACTCGAGCGTTGACCCTTATACCCTTTTCCCCTGCTTAAAGGGGAATCTATCACTAGGATCTACCCTCCTAAGTCGTCTATATTGACATGTTAGATCTGGAAAGTTGACTAAAATGATACCTTGAGATTTGCAATCCCACATCTTATTACAGCCAAATTCACATTTTTCTTAATATGGAAGTGTGCTGTTAAGATATATGGGCTGTACACAGATCTCCCTGATACTTTGTCTGCAGAGCTTACTAAAAATGAAAGGGGACATTTTCAGTGCAGCTAGCATCAACCCCACAAATATTATCCCGTTTGCCACCGCACCAGGGCAATGGGAAGAGCCGGACCAGGACCAGAATTGGCACATCTAATGGATGCGCCTCTTCTGCGGCGGCTGCAGGCTGCTATTGTTAGGCTGGAAAGGGCAAAATAACCATGGCCCTTCCCACCCTAATAATATCAGCCCCCAGTTGTCTGCTGGTGTTAGTAAAATAGAGAAGACCCCACGTCATTTTTTTTTTTTTAATCTAAAAATTTAAAAAATTAGTGTGGGATCCCCTCTATTTTTAATAACCATCCAAGGTACAGCAGAGAGCTGAGGGTTCCAGCCCACAGCTGCTGCTGTTCCTATGCTGGATTTTAAAATTAGGGGGGCCCACGTCATTTTTTTAAATTAAAAAATAAAAATGCTGTAAAACAGCTGTCCAAGCTAGATATCCCTCTATGTATTGAGCTATTCTATCTGTTCTTTCTTTCTGTCTATTTTATGTTTTTTCTTATTTTCTTTCTTTATATCTCTCTATCTATTTTATCTGTTCTATCTATCTTTCTACATCTATCTATAATTTCTCTGGCTTTGCCCATCTTTTACTTATTAAAGAACCATTAATTTGAGTATCATGCATTTTTTACTGGTAACAGTCACATGGATGTCACATGTATGACACACGGATGTAACATGGATGACCATACCGGTACGTGTGGCTTTCTCCTGTTTAAACACGGAGTTCTGAAAGGGGCCTAAAGGGGGCTTTACATGCTGCGACATCGCTAGCAATAGCTAGCGATGTCGTGCGCGATAGCACCCGCCCACGTCGCTGTTTCGTCATGGGGGTGATCGCTGCCGTAGCGAACAATATCGCTACAGCAACATCATACGCACATACCTGCTTAGCAACGTTGCTGGAAACACCGAACAATCTCTCCTTTAAGGGGGAGGTTCGTTCGGCATCACAGCGACGTCACTAAGAGGCCGCCCAATAGCAGCGGAGGGGCGGAGATGAGCGGCCGGAACATGCCGCCCACCTCCTTCCTTCCGCATTGCCGGTGGACGCAGGTAAGGAGATGTTCGTCGTTCTTGCGGTGTCACACATAGCGATGTATGATGCCGCAGGAACGACGAACAACCAGCGGCATGCACCACCAACGATATTATGAAAAGGAGCGACGTGTCAACGATCAACGATTTTTGACGTTTTTGCGATCGTTGATCGTCGCTCCTTTTAGTCACACACAACAATATCGCTAACGTCGCCGGATGTGCGTCACGAACACCGTGACCCCGACGATATAGCTTTAGCGATATCGTTGTGTGTAAAGTACCCCTAAGGATGTGTGTGAATATGTAGTAAAATGGTTAGTGTATAAAACTGATGTAGTGAAATCTATACTTCATGGGTGATATTTTATAGTCTGTATATAGTTATGTAAGTGGATTAATTTGAGTTCGAGGATTATACGAGGGGCTACTGATAAGTCTTTGGCTTTACCCAGAAAGAAACGAGATAGGATGATGACTTTACATTTATTCCACATACTCTCCACTGATTTCACCACACTTTTTACATCGATATTCCAAGTTCTGTAAGCCAAGCAAAAAGAATTTCTGTTGTGCTTCAAACCAGGCCTCTGTAGCAGCCATGGCATCAGAAATGGTGTGAAATTTGGTACCGTTGATGTGTTTCTTCAGGTTTGGAAACAGATGATAGTTGGAAGGGGCTAGATCTGGTGAATAAGGTGGGTGGTCAACCAGCTGGAAGCCCACCTCTGCCAGTTTTGCCATGGTCGCTTGTGCAGTGTGAGCAGAGGCATTCTCTTGCAGGAACAAGATTCTTTTGGACAGCTTACCACACCTTTTGGCCTTCAGAGTTGCCTTCAATTGGTTTAAAAGTTCAATGTAATACTTTGCATTGATGGTGGAACCCTTTTGAAGGTAGTTCACTAGCAGCACGCCATCCTTATCCCAGAACACAGACGCCATCACCTTCGTGGCTGATTTTTGCACCCTAAACGTCTTTGGATGAGGAGAACCATTGTGCCTCCACTCTCTTTTGATTGCTCCTTGTTTAAATAAATCCAGGTCTCATCCATAGTGACCAGTTGATCCAGGAAGTTCTTATCAGTCCGGAAACGCTGACAAATGGACCGGGAAATTTTCACTCGCATGCTTCTCTGATCTGTTGTCAAACATTTGGGGACCCACTTTGCAGATCGCTTCCTCATGTCCAAATGTTCATGGATAATGACACAAACACGTTCACGGGAAATCCCCATGATGTCTGCTATTGCGTTAGCTGAAATTCGTGAATTCTCCAGTATGAGGTTGTGCACCCCATCGACGATCTCCGGAACAACAACCACTCTCGGTCGTCCAGGACGTTCCTCATCATTGGTGCTGAAGTGGCCCTTTTTAAATTTGGCAACCCAGTTCTTACCTGTGGAATATGAAGGGCATTGATCCCCCAATGTCTGCGACATATCACCATGAATATTCTTCGCGGACTTTCCTTGCAGAAACAAGAATTTTATCACTCCTCTTCTCTCAGTCGCTGTGAATATTGCATTAGACTTTGCCATTTTGTTTTCCCGCCATAAGCAAGAAAAACAAAATTTTGAAAACATATTAGACACATAAGGGCGGCTTTGCACGTTGCAATATCGCAAGCCGATGCTGCGATGTCGCACACGATAGTCCCCGCCCCCGTCGCAGGTACGATATCATGTGATAGCTGGCGTAGCGAACATTATCGCTACGGCAGCTTCACATGCACTCACCTGCCCTGCGACCGTCGCTCTGGCCGGCGATCCGCCTCCTTCCTAAGGGGGCGGGTCGTGCGGCGTCACAGCGACGTCACACGGCAGGCGGCCAATAGCGGCGGAGGGGCGGAGATGAGCAGGTTGTAAACATCCCGCCCACCTCCTTCTTTCCGCATATCCTACGGAAGCCGCGGTGACGCCGGTAGGAGATGTTCCTCACTCCTGCGACTTCACACACAGCGATGTGTGCTGCCGCAGGAGCGAGGAACAACATCGGACCGTCGCGTCAGCGTAATTATGGATTACGCCGACGCTGAATCGATGATACGATTACGACGATTTTGCGCTCGTTAATCGTATCATCTAGGCTTTACACACTACGATGTCGCATGCGATGCCGGATGTGCGTCACTTTCAATTTGACCCCACCGACATCGCACCTGCGATGTCGTAGTGTGCAAAGCCCGCCTTAGGCTTTCACGTGATGTAACATTCGTTACTTACTATAGAAACAAAAAGATCACAAAGCCAAAGACTTATCAGTATCCCTTCATAGACGCCCTTTAATATTCTAGTAATATTGTGTAATCATTGTTAATAAGCAGTGGATATTCAATGATCAAAGCATTACATAAGAAAATTCATTTTTTTCCTCACTGTAAATTCTTTTTTATCCAGCAGAGGGCGACATTATACAGTAAACACAATGTTCTATATACAGTACTTTGTGTGTATTTTATATATTTTTCATCTCAACCTTAAAGTTTTGTTTTCATTTAATTCATTAATAATAAAAAAAATGCCCATAATAAACACATTCTTAGTAAATACTGTATGTCCTTTAGAGTTGTTCCAAAAAAATAGAATCCACTGTTTTTCATTTCAGCCGTTAAACAAAATATATAACCATTAACTTCCATAAAACACATCAATCAGTTGTGTTCAGACTCCGGAACAGCAATCCCTAGAGAAACAAAGGGGATATATAAGAATATATGATCGGGGGAACATGGCTGCAAAATACTGTTAAGTTTATAGGCTTCAAAAGACGTTTCTCCTTGGGTTTGTCTAAGAGGAGTTAACTATTTACATCATCCTGAATTCTTGTGGTTAACCTATAAGAGCTTTACTGGCAACTTCAGTTTTCCCAGAAATGTTTTTTTTTCCGCATATTTCATTGATTTTTTTTTCGCAGGTTTGTCTGTTGCCCTGCTATTTCACATTACTACCACTAGGGGCAGTATGATGTCATATTATCATATTTTATCTACTAGGTAACAATGTTTTGGAAATTCATTGTTTTAAACACTAAGTTTAGTTGCTTGTGCTACATTGTAACAAATAATCAATCTTATGTATTTAGATTAGCATAAATAGAATCCCAGTTTTACAACTGAATTGAGTGCTGACTCCATGTGGACAGATTTTGGACAATACGGATCGGTGTCTTTTTTTGTACAGGAAATAAAATCAACAACATTTTATTGAAAAAAGCATTAAAAACACATTTGATGTCATGATCCAGGCCGGCTTTTCCCTGCTGTGGTTACACCCAGCTCTGGTCTGGTCATGTCAGGGGTTAACTTCCCTTGCCTCGTTCTAGATCCCAGGACACTATATCTTGCCTCTCTACCTGTGGGTCAGTGCCAGTGATATTTATGCCTTGCAGCTTGTATACTGGTTCTGGTGAGTGTTCCCGATCTGTCCTGCCTCCCTGCTACTGACTTGTACCCTCCCCCGTTCGTCTGCCTGTCCCGGTCCCTGACTTCCTGCTCCTGTCTATTGTTTGTATTTCCCTCTGCATACCTGATCTCCCGGCTTCTGACTCGGTTCTGTTTTCTGACTTGATGTTGATCCTCCTTTTGCAGTGACTTGACTTTCCTGGCTAGACCCTGACTGCTTGACTACTCTATTGCCCCCTAGTGGCTCGCCTGTGAACTGCCTGCTGAAGTTACTCCGCTGTACTTTAGCCTCCTTTTATGTTACAGTGTTACTTTGTCTCTCCTTCACTGCTCTGCTGCCACCTAGTAGGGATTACGCTGTACTACGTCTTACTAGCCCTTTGTACAGCGTGATAGTTGATTAGTTCAGTAAATGACCACAGATTGAGTGCGTGGTGGGCCCTTGGGTATACAGAGTTGCACATGAATCAAGTCACAAAGCTTGTGTTACATGTTTACAGTCACATATCATGTAATACAAAGTATATCATGTAAAGCGAACAGAGCAGAATATAGTAAAATAATTACAATACTCAAAGATTCTTTAAATTATAACCATATGAATCTATAGAAAAACCCTGCCACCTAGTGGCCATATTAAGACCTATACATTCTTTAAGTAAAGGCAGTCAAAAAATAGGTTTATCTATTAGTGAATTTCTGCTAGTCATTCTGTCTTAGGACACATGCTTATGATCTAAATTAGAAACAATGCAATGCATTTTTTTGCTACATGCAATCATAATGAACTTGATCCCAAAGCAAGGAAGGTGGAACCCATTAAGTTAAAGCAGAGATCAAGTGAATTACCCATTGTGGGGGAACCAGGGGGTCTGTCTACTGCTGCCCCAACGCGCATATCGCTGCATTTAGATGTAGATTTAGTGATTAGTATTTTCCATCTCTTATTTTATTGCATTTTATAGTTATACCCAGCAAGGTATCATTGCCGAACATGATTAATTTGTATTATAATTGTTATTAAATTACATTACAGTTCTGAGCGATAATTTCTTCATTATGATATTAACCTAATGGTATCAATGAATGAGATGCTGGCTTGTGTCTTATCAGTTTTTTTAGTCTAAACTGTAGAGATAATTAATCTTTTACTAATTGATATTATTATATTTATTTAAAAGACTTCATTCTCCTTCCTCAAACAACTTGTCACCATGGAAAACTCTATTCCCACGCAGATATGGGGTTATTCTGCATGTAACCAACATTAGAAAAAGGAAAGATAAACAATCCGATGCCCAGATAACTGCAAAAATGTAAAGTTTATTGATAAACCAAAATGGAATGATTGACAAAGACTAGGTGAAAAAAGGTGCATACATAAGGCATAATAGGTTAAAAAGAGAACCAGGTCCCATCCTCTAAGTCAGGGTTCCCCAACTCCAGTCCTCGAGGGCCGCCAACAGTGCATGTTTTCAGGATTTCCTTAGCATTGCATGGTTGTTGGAATCATCAACTGTGCAGGTGATTAAATTATCACCTGTGCAATACTAAGGAAATCCTGAAAACCTGCACTGTTGGCAGCCCTTGAGGACTGGAATTGGGGACCCATGCTCTAAGTGATAGAGAATAATATAAAAAAATGTGGGAGATGTAATTCTGCAGATTCACCACAAGATGTCACTAGTGCACCATCCATATAGCTACAGTGCTGCTGGAATCTATGTGATTGGGACACAAAAGCCCTTATTATACGTTATGCATTGAAGACCACATAGTACACATCAAGTATAAGAAACCAACTTACATTGGAGGATCAAATGCTGAGTGTGCAGTGTGAGGATATGGGTCCAGAGGCCCAGCCCAATGCGCGTTTCGGTAATAGAGATTACCTATGTCAGGGGGCATAAACAACATTGGAATGCTTAGGGAGTGGCTACTGGGAGAAAATGAACTTTTTCTTCCCAGAGCCGCTGACTTTCATTCACGGGGAGCAATGCAGGGAGCAATTATAGTCACTATTCACATCACTGCTCACTATTCTGTCATCGGCATGTCCAAAATGACAGACAGCATACCATGGGTGTATTCCGTATCTTTTATTCTGTCATAGCATAGGCGACATTTCGCCTTAAATAAATAAATGGGCTTTTTCATGCTTGAAAAAGCCGGATTGTGGGGCGAAACGTTGCGTATGCTTTGAAAGAAGAAAAGATATGGAATTCATCTGTGGAATGCTGTCTGTCATTTTGGATACTCCATGGATGCCTTGAACCTGACTTCCATCCATTCCTTAAAGAAAGGATTCTACCAAAGGTGCTGCAAACAATTTCTCTTTTGGATATGCTTTGAATAGTGTCTGTAAGCACAGCCTGGTATGTTGATTGATAGCTTGCAGTACAAAGCCAGCTGTCAAAGTGCTGATGCCTGCTTACACCCATATGCGTCCCCTCGATTGAACACCGGAGGCTTCAGGGAGGAAACAAGTTCATTTTCTCCCAGCAGCCAAACTTTCAGTAATGTTTCCTGGAGCTGTGCAGATTAACCCTAACCTGCACCTAAATAGCATTTCCAAAGTGACAGGTTCCCTCTAGCTTATTAATTTCTGCCTGCCTGATGCCACTACTAGATACAGTCTAGAAACATACCATTTAGTTTTTTTGTCTTCTCTGAATTCTGTGTTTATTAAATTATAATTCTATTTTTACAGTGGCTGGAGCTCTGTTTTTCAATGAAAGAGCAATTATAATCTAATGAACAGTTATATTTAAAATAAAAAACAAAAATCTCAAATTACTTAAAACTGCCACTAGAGGGAGCTCACAGCACACAGATTTATACAGCTCCCAGGGAAGTCAATGGGAGCTTTTTTAAATATAGTTGTGGTTATAATCCCCGATGGCTGAAATAATTTTATGTATAACCTAATCAATTTGTTTCTACTTTTGCCGGAGAGGGGGTTTATAATGTACTGGAATGTTCCTCCTAGGAATCCCTGTTTTTTAAATATTTGAAACCAGGAAATCATTGATCTTTAGTTATCATGATGTGGAAGCAAAGTTCACAATAACTGACACGTCACTAAGGTGAAAAACAATTGCAGGTCATTACATATTTGCATTACTTATTGCCCCACTTTTTTATTATTTTACATTTTTCTACTTATGTAACCCAATATATTTTTTTATTTTGTATTATTATTATTATTATTATTTATTTTTTCAGAAATAAAATATTATTGGATTTCTGAATTAGTTTACTGTTTTTGTTTTGTTTTATCTGAAGAGAAATTATTTTTTCACTTATTAAAGTCCCTTTACTAATAGGCAGTTAACGGATTAACAGGAAAGTAAGACTTAGAGAAGATTTGGAAAATAAATCCATTAACCGCCAAAAATCAAAAAAAGACTAATAATATCTCTCTGGCGGTTAAAAATCAAAAGAAAACAAAACATGACAGCTGAGCTTTGTTGTACCTATAATCTGATCACAAATTATGTTCAGATGGAAACAGAAAACCTCAGAGCAAAAGTAAAAGCTATAAGGTTTCTTGACTTTTTCCTTTCTATGGATAAACAAGAAACAATACAATCTGTGTGTCTTTTGGTGTGTGTCTTTCTATGTATCTGTCTCTTTCTATGTATGTGTATCTTTCTGTGTATGTGTCTCTTTCTATGTGTGTCTCTTTCTATGTGTGTCTCTTTCTATGTGTGTCTCTTTCTGTGTGTGTCTGTTTCTGTGTGTATGTGTGTGTGTCTTTGTGTGTGTCTTTCAGTGTGTGTCTCTTTCTGTGTGTCTTTTGGTGTGTATCTTTCTGTGTATGTGTCCCTTTCTGTATGTGTGTCTTTCAGTGTGTGTCTCTTTCTGTGTGTCTTTTTATGTGTATCTTTCTGTGTATGTGTCCCTTTCTGTATGTGTGTCTCTTTCTGTGTGTCTTTCAGTGTGTCTGTTTCTGTGTGTGTCTTTTGGTGTGTATGTGTCTCTTTCTGTATGTGTGACTCTGTGTGTGTCTTTCAGTGTGTATCTATTTCTGTGTGTGTCTTTTGGTGTATATCTGTCAGTGTTTGTGTTTCTTTCTGTATGTGTCTCTTTTTGTGTGTGTCTTTGTGTGTGTGTATGTGTGTGTGTCTCTTTCTGTGTATGTGTCTATCTCTATGTATGTGTCTCTTTCTGTCTTTCTCTTTCTGTTTCTTACTGAGCTGATTGCTGCAGTTTTGATTAAAAACTGTTTTATCTGCTGCAGATCAACCAGTTCTCTAAATGATGATCTCTGTATAACCCCACCCACACCACTGTTTGGCAGCTTTCAGTGTACACAGTGCATAGGCAGAAAGATGACATTCAGTAGTGGTAGTGGGGTTATACAGAGCTCATTATTATGGAGGACAACATGGCAGTAAGCTTACTAGTGCTCTACTGATAATCTCCTGCTGATAAAATGGTGATTTTTATCTAATCTAAAGCAAGTAGCCCAGTATGTGACATCACTAGATGCAGGGTCTCTGTCTATACACTATTTTGCTCTCAGATAAAGAAGCAAAACCTATTGATTGAATCCCTTTAATGACTAGGGACGTTATGAGGGCTTTCTTTTATTATATGACACGGTGTAGTTTTTATTAATAACATTTTGGGGTCCAAACAACTTTCTAATCTTCAGATATTCAAAACCAACAATTTTGATTTCACCATTTCTGTTTTATTTTTAGTTTTGTTTTTGTTTTTCATTGCCTTTTTTTATTCCACTGCAAATTGAGCTACACTTGCATGGTGAACTGACTTTTTTATTGTTATAATTTTGTGGTACATGCCTTGTTTTTGCAAAGTACAATGAGCGAAAAATGGCAATTTGTCAATTTAAATATATTTTTTTCTTTTTGATTCTTATCAGATGGTTTAAATAATTTAATATTTTCAAAGATTGGCCTTTTACAGACACAATGATACAAAATATCCTATTCCTTTTAGGTTTTTACTTTTAGGAAAAGGTGGGTGATGTACATTATTATTATTATTATTATTATTATTATTATTGTTATGTTATATATATATATATATATATATATATATATATATACACATAAATATATATATATATATATCTCTATATCTCTCTATATATATATATATATATATATATATATATATATATATATCTCTATCTCTCTCTCTATCTATATATATCTATATATATATAGATATATAGATATATATATCTATATATCTATATATATATAGATATATCTATATCTATCTTTCTATCTATCTATGTATATATACATATATATATATATATGTATATATATATATATATATTTATATATATATATATCTATATCTATATCTAAATCTATATCTATATATGTATATATATATATATCTACATATATATATTTATATATATATCTATCTACATATATATATATATATATATATATATATATATATATATATTTATATATATATATATATATGTATATGTATATATATATATATATATCTATATCTATCTATATATATATATTTATATATATCTATATTTATTTATTTAATCTGCTTGTGCAGACTGTTAGATTTTCCAATAGAGCAGTATTGCAGTTAATAGCTAAAATTATGGTTTCCTATGAAGCCCGACTAGTACTAGTAAAGGCATAATATAGTGGGGATTTCATTTAATTAATTTAATATAAAAATATATAAAGAATTTGCCATACATTTTTTTCTGGAGAATTTTAAAGGGTAGAATTTGAAGTGAAAATGTGGATTTAACCCTTTAGCGCATTTGGATTTAACTGTTCGTCTGCGCCAGGATCTGCATGTCCTAAGATAGTTATAATGATCATTTTCGTTGAGCTTCCAATGTGACCCTGTGTAGTTATATTACAAGTTCAGTAAACAAGGAGCTTATTCATGAGCTAAAGGGCCAAAGCAAAAACAAAAAAGCAATTAACTTCCTAGAGTCCCGTAATAGAGAACTGGTTGTTTGCTGCAATACAGTTTATCAGTTCTGGGAATTCTTCACTTTGAAAACAAAAATGGAAACAGAGAATGATACCAACTTTACATGTGAAGTGTCCGTGAGCCCCCGGGTCCGGAGACCCTGGAACCACAGCAACTCTTCAAAAGGGTCTGTGGGGGCACCCAGCATACAAGCAGTCTAATAATCTTCCCTTTTTTGGTGGCCATATATTTAGGAGAATATCAAATAGGGGACATGGCTGTGGTGGTGGTGCTGGTGGTGTAGCTGCTTCAGGGTTAAGATCTGTGCTTGCTACATGCCAAAATGAAACACCTTCCTCCAATGTATGGAGGCCGTAAGTTGTTAATTGTAATTTTGTAGGTCCAAATGTCTAGGCCAGAAGATGTTGTACCTCCAGTTCCTTCGCATTGTCTTCCAGCCGGAGCACAGCTGAAAATACTGAGTCAGACATAGCACTCAAGTTGGATTACAGACTGATCTAGAACAGCCTAAGGCTATGTTCGCACGTTGCGTTTTTACCGCGTTTCTGCAGCGTTTTTAGCTGCAGCGTTTTTGCGCTAAAACGCATGCGTTTTTGTTTTCCAGCAAAGTCTATGGTAAAAGCAGAAATCCTGTCTGCACTTTGCTCTTTTTTCTGCAGCGTTTAATTTGCATATTTGTGGTCAAAAACCATGCTGAAAAAGAAGCAGCATGTCAGTTGTTTTTGCCATTTCTGCAGCGTTTCCTTAACATTGGAGTCAATGAGAAATGGCAAAACGCAACCAAAATCACAATTCCTGCGTTTTTCATGCTTTTTACCTGCTTTTCCACTGCGTTTTTGGCTCCAAAAACGCATGCTTTTCTGGCCAAACATTAAAGGGTTCTAATGTTCCTTTACACACACACAATAACCGAAAATTTAAATGCAAAAAATTAATAAACTTTACCTTTTTTTCAGTAAAAATATGCATAACCACTAATATTTCAATTAAATTGATAATTTTCAATATAGTTTAATTAAAAGTTAATTTTATCCTTTTTTTCTTTTTTTTCATTCTTTTTGACTATTTCAACTTTATTTCTCAGTGTTTTGATCTACAAAACGCATCTGCAGAAACGCAGGTGAAAACGCAGGTAAAAAGCGCTAAAAACGCACTAAAAATGCGGTAAAAACGCATGCGTTTTTAGCGCTAAAAAATGGCCAAAAGCCATTTGGTCAAAAACCAAGGGAAGGAAAACGTGCAGAATAAACTGCAGGTACTCCGACGCAACGTGCGCACATAGCCTTATTCTTTTGTTCTAGATAAGTCTGTAATCCAACTAGTCCTGGATTGATGGCGTTTGATCCATCTCCACAAATCTGGAACCCAATCATGTGCATTGAGTGCTATGTCTGGGCCTGACTGGACTATGATTACTATGTAAATATATAATAGAATGCTGATTTGTCATACATAAATATAATAACTTATCCCCATATTTTCAGCCAACAAGTTTAATATATAACTGGTCACTATGAACCTATCCCCATCAATCTATGAGACAACGATCTTGTTGATCAGCTGAGTTTGGAGTAGTGGATGGAGTGGGGAATTGTTCCATCCTAACTTTGAGTGTGGATGTGAGTGTGTGTGGGTTCGATCTGGAGGCCTCTGTGGGTTTGTGGCGTCTGGTCCTTTGATTTGTTCGCCTTGCCTCCTAGCCCAGATGAGCCCTTTACATATATCACACATCCCCTCCTGTGTCTTATTGTGTGTGATGGGACGCCTCTCCAGGTGTGGCACCTTCCCTGTAGTATGGAGCGCGGTTATGTGCGTTCCATTAGTGGAGATTGCGCAGAAGACCTGGAGGCGTTCCCTCTACATGTGTGACGTGCCCTCTGACAGGTCTACCAATGAGATCTGGATGCGATATGTACACTGTTGTCCATGTGACGCCCCTCTATGTGAGGTACTTCCTGTATCCTTGTGGAACGCGGATATGTGCGTTCCAATGCCCTTGAGCCGGTACAAGAAGTCTGGGGGCGTTCCCTCTGTATGTGATGCGCCGATCGACACGCCCACCAGAAAGATCCGAACGTGCTAGTCACGCTGGATCTCCTTTAATGAAATGGAATTTCATGTATGACGTCTCCAGAGGCACGCCCTATGGGGCGAGTCTGGATGTGATTACACACCGGATGTTTTACTCCTGGTGGAACGCACGCCACATCTCCATTCTGGGACCATGTGCTTTCTCATGGGGCTGATAAGCAATAGTGGGAAAGGTGATCCTAATGGCTGAATGTTAACATCTGGGGATAAAACCAGTTTATTGGTAAGTTTCTTAATTATATGCATTCTATGATTGGTTCTACCATGCCTATATACCCTCTGTTTTACTCGCCCCGGCTCCTCAGTGTGTTATGTGAGCTTGGGCTTAGGACCTCTGACCTCCTATGTGTTACCAAAGTCCCCTGATGATTCTAGAGAGATGAAACGTGTCGGGACGAGGGCCAGGAACATTGTAGGGGCACTAAGAGAGGGTTAGATTTGGTCTGCCCTTGTGAGGGCGGAAGCTATTGGGGTAACAGACATCAGATTTCCTCAGGGATATTATAGGGCCGGCTGGATGCTGTGAGGACCCACAGAGGAAGTTCTGTATACCCCAAGCTGCGATGAATGGGTGAGACCGTTTACAACTCATTCTGTTAATAAGCTGCTATATTGGTGGATTCCTCTTTGAGGACCACCTCACACTATATGATTTTTTATATTGAGTTAAGTTTGATAATTTTTTTGGCACTCATCAATGGGACCACTGTCTCTTCTTTGAGTGAGATTGTTATACTCATTTCTTTATGTATGTTGTGTTTTTTTGTTTATTTCGTTATATATCATAGGCTCCCTGGACGTTGTACATTAAGCTGTTGTTATCAGCAGTCCAGTGAGCTTTGGGTTACTAGCTTATCAAAAAGCTTTTAAATATAACTAGATTAAAAGTTACATTTTATGCCTCTTAATTTGCTTGAATTAATGTAAGCAGTTCAGAGGAAGAGGAGGTGGTCATGAGGACCAAACAGCACCACAGCAAAAGAGGGAGCAAAAGCTCAGTGGCCAGAGCGTCACCTGTTACCGGACACCGCGCCATGGAATAGCTCCCAGCAAAGCCAGCTCAAAAGAGCTCCCTGTGTGGCATTTCTTCTGGGAATGTGCTGATGACAAGAAGTGGGTTGTGTCGTCAGATCATGAAGCTAGGCAAAAATCTTCTGAACCTAAGCACCACCTGCAAGATGCGTCATCTGACTTACAAGCACCGGCTGCAATGGTGTCGTTTCCTGAAACATCAGGAAAGAACTATGGCTCCTCCTGATACCTCTTCCACTGCGATGTTGGCCTCTTCCTCATACTCACGATCACTAGAACCACCTACCTTGCCGCAAACACATGATGTGCCAGTAAGACCACAACCATCATCACCTACCATCTCCACACCATCCCAGGGAAGTATTCAGCTCTTCATCCCCCAAACCCTCAATAGTTAGAGTCAAGTTTGATTCCCAAACCAAACATTTTATTCAAGCCCGTGAAAACCCAGCGAACCCGAATATCCATGGGTCCGCTCATTCTACTCATACAGTTTTGAGCAACCGTTAGGGTTACTTTGCGCGCTGCAACATTGCTAGCCGATTGTAGCGATGCCGAGCGCAATAGTCCCCGTCCCCGTCGCAGATGCTATATCTTGTGATAGCTGCTGAAGCGAACATTATCGCTACAGCAGCTTTACATGCACTTACCTGCTCTGCGACGTCGCTATGGCCGGCGACCCGCCTCCTTCTTAAGGGGGCGGGTCGTGCGGCGTCACAGCGATGTCACACGGCAGGCGGCCAATAGAAGCGGAGGGGTGGAGATGGGAGGGACTTAAACATCCCGCCCACCTCCTTCCTTCCTCATTGCAGGCGGGACGCAGGTAAGGAGATGTTCCTCGCTCCTGCGGCTTCATACACAGCGATGTGTGCTGCCGCAGGAACGAGGAACAACATCGTACATGTCGCTGCAGCGAAATTATGGAAATGACCGACACTACACAGATCACCGATTTTCAACGCTTTTGCGATCGTTTATAGGTGCTTCTAGGCTTTACACGTTGCGACGTTGTTACCGGCGCCGGATGTGCGCACTTTTGATTTGACCCCGACGACATTGCAGTAGCGATGTCGCAACGTGCAAAGTACCCCTTAATCCTGATATGTCATGGCTTTAGATGTTTTGATTTAGAGGAAAAATATCTCTGAATTAGCTGCTCTAAAAGTAACTATAAAACATAAAAACATCATAGTTTACTGTAACAAATCTAAGAATAAAGGAGTTACTCCTCCATATAATAAAAGTGGATACTGACTCTTGCACATTTTTGGAATTTTTTTTATGAAGATCTTGCGTTTTTGAAAAGATTTCTGTAGAAATGATTATTGATGAAGAAAACAAAACATCCAGTTTACTGGAATCTGAATTCCTTTGTTATCTGTGTTGACTCCTCATTCCTAAGTATCAGAATATTGAATTATGTATCTGCATTGTGAAGCAATGAAGAGTTAGGATGATTATATTGTAGTTATCTCCTTTCCATTTTTTCTTCCTTTATTCCTCTTTTAACCAGCGGCAACATGAATTAGAATCTGGCTCTGTCATGAAAACACTGCTGTGTTTCAGAGAAAACATACAGTACATTTGAAAGCCGGCCGGCGACCATGCCACATGGGTGACTATAGTCTCAGAGATCAGTCCAAGGTGGATTCTCCCCTCCCAGCTCCACTTGAGTGACAGGTCTCTCCGGTAGCGTAACTTGAAGCTTGTGGTCCTCAATGCAAAATCTACAACAGGGTTTCCAACTTGAAAGGTCTTTAATAGTTAGTCTTTTCATATGAGGCAAAGGCTCACTTTGGATCTCACGGGCCCAGGTGTGATTAAACATACCTCCCAACTTTTGAAGAATAGAAAGAAGGACAAACGATGCAAGGGTTGCTGTTCTGTGTTTTAAAATTGCTGGTTTCATAACTAAAATTATAGAAGTTTTTTGGGAACAAAAAAAATCAGACTTTTTCCTTCACCTACATAGAGATACAGTATATATTTATCTATATCTCTATTTCGCTGAATCATTTATTTCTGACTTTTCTGTCTGCAATACAGGTCAAGATAACCAAATCCTCCTATGCTTCTCAATACAAACAGTAGCTTAATGGTAGAGCTGCTAACTAGGGACAAAGAGCTCACAAGCTGATGAGTTGTGTTGGGAAACTGAAATGACAAAGAAGGGAGGTGTAAATGGTGTCTTATCCGGTGGTACCAGAAAGAATTTAAAGGTGCACTAACCTGGTGCAGTTGTCTTATAGAAACAACCAGTATAACCACGTGTTTAGGAAGGCTGCTGCAGAACCCAGGAAGATGGCGTTGGAGGAGATGGAAGAAAAGGATCTATCTGTGCTGCCAAAAGAAGATCACTAAAGATGAAAGGGGATTAAAACATCGGATTTTATTGTTCTATGCGTTTCGGAGCTGTAAAACCCCTTCTTCAGGAAAAAAAATCAATAATGTACATTACCTATGTAGAACGCGTAGAACAATAAAATCTGATGTCTTAATCCCCGTTGATCTTCAGTGATCTTCTTCTGGCAGCGCGGATAGATTCTTTTCTTCCATCGTCTCCAAGCTGATGAGTTCAAATCTCATCCTGGGAAATCAGAGCAGAGGAGAATTTAATTTATGCACTGAACTGAGTTAATTTCTTCACTGCACTGAGAGGAGGAGCTGAGACAAGAGCAGTGAACAGCGGGACTGCGGGAGGGAGCTCTCAAATTAAGACAGTCCCCCTGAATCCGGGACGGTTGGGAGGTATGGATTACAACCCATATAGCAATTATAATTACACCTTGTCTCTCCCTATGAATGTCTATAAGGAGAGACGTATCATTCATGGGGAATAGTTTCAGATTAAAACATACCTGGCTTCACAATGACAGAGCTGGTATCTGATTCACACTGCCCATGGTTCTGGCTAAAAGAATTAACTGTTGGCTTCACTATAACCTCTTCCCAAATTATAATATACTATTACATCATATGTTGAGTCCACTTGTTTAAAGCAGGCTCAGAAACCTGCCCTATTGGAGGCAGATGATGGCTGTGTTATTCAGCCTTCATCTTCTTCAAACAGATATATATGGAGTTCAACTCAGCCCATTCCTCTTAACCTGCTAAATGCCGGTCTGTCTGTAAGGTCTCTTTCACACGTTCGTGAAAATCCTCGCACGTTTTTCACGGATGTGTCAGAGGTGCGTTTTGCCCTCCGTGACCCGTGTTTATGGCCTACGTGTGTTCCCCGTGTGTTATCCATGATAACACACGGAGAACAAGAACTGCCTGCTCACCTGTCCCTGGCGTTGCTGTCCGTGGTGCTGATCTTCGGTCTCCGTTCTTGCCGCCTCCCCGCTGCTGCTGCTTCCGGCCGCAGTGAAGTGAATATTCAATGAGCATAATGAGCGGGGGTCGGAAGCAAGTGACAGCAGCGGCAGAGACTGCAGTGCTGGAGAAGGTGAGTAAAGTTGTTTTTTTTTTAATCTCATACACGTGTGCTTTCTCTGGCGCGTGTCACACGGAACACCTCCGTGTGGTCCGTTTGCGTTCCGTGTGGCACCCGTGATGCCGTATAAAAATGGACATGTTGACGTGTGGAGCACACGGACACACGTATGCTCCACACGTACACACGGTCCATGGCAGAACATGCACGTGAGCGCAGACAGATTGATTTTAATGGGTCTACATGTGCCCGTGTCTCCGGTACGTGAGGAAAAGGACCAAACACGTAGCGGAGACACAGACAAGTGAAAGAGGCCTAAGATGAACATTTACTGAGCATAGCCCGGGAAGATTGCCCAATGGGTCTGCTGAAGACCTCCTTGCTGTCATGACAGAACCTTATGAAGACCAGCCTCTTGCTGGCATTTAAAGGAGACCATAATTTTCATTGCATGCTGCAATACTGTGGTAACAGTAAAAATGGTATGAATAGCAATGTCAGCTCAGGGTGCAAAAGACAAGGCCTCACATAGCTTTACTAACTGAAAAGTGTAAATGTTACAGTTCTCGGAATATGTGGGTGCAAGTACAGTTTGTATATCTACAAATTTCTGAATTTCTACGGACCTAGAAAATCAAATTGCCTGTCATTTTGTAGAACCCAATGAACACCCCTCCCTAAAAAAATAATCATATATACAGTGCTGGCCAAAAGTATTGGCACCCCTGCAATTCTGTCAGATAATGCTCAGTTTCTTCTTGGAAATGATTGCAATCACAAATTCTTTGGTATTATTATCTTCATTTATTTTGCTTGCAATGAAAAAACACAAGAGAGAATGAAACAAAAATCAAATCATTGATCATTTCACACAAAACTCCAAAAATGGGCCAGACAAAAGTATTGGCACCCTTAGCCTAATACTTGGTTGCACAACCTTTAGCCAAAATAACTGCGAACAACCGCTTCCGGTGACCATCAATGAGTTTCTTACAATGCTCTGCTGGAATTTTGGACCATTCTTCTTTGGCAAACTGCTCCAGGTCCCTGAGATTTGAAGGGTGCCTTCTAAACTGCCATTTTGAGATCTCTCCACAGGTGTTCTATGGGGTTCAGGTCTGGACTCATTGCTGGCCACTTTAGTAGTCTCCAGTGCTTTCTCTAAAACCATTTTCTAGTGCTTTTTGAAGTGTGTTTTGGGTCATTGTCCTGCTGGAAGACCCATGACCTCAGAGGGAGACCCAGCTTTCTCACACTGGGCCCTACATTATGCTGCACAATTTGTTGGTAGTCTTCAGACTTCATAATGCCATGCACACGGTCAAGCAGTCCAGTGCAAGAGGCAGCAAAGCATCCCCAAAACATCAGGGAACCTCCGCCATGTTTGACTATATGGACCATGTTCTTTTCTTTGAATGCCTCTTTTTTTTTTCCTGTAAACTCTATGTTGATGGCTTTTCCCAAAAAGCTCTACTTTTGTCTCATCTGACCAGAGAACATTCTTACAAAACTTTTTAGGCTTTCTCAGGTAAGTTTTGGCAAACTCCAGCCTGGCTTTTTTATGTCTCGGGGTAAGAAGTGGGGTCTTCCTGGGTATCCTACCATACAGTCCCTTTTCATTCAGACGCCGACAGATAGTACGGGTTGACACTGTTGTACCCTCGGACTGAAGGGCAGCTTGAACTTGTTTGGATGTTAGTCGAGGTTCATTATCCACCATCCGCACAATCTTGCGTTGAAATCTCTCGTCAATTTTTCTTTTCCTTCCACATCTAGGGAGGTTAGCCACAGTGCCATGGGCTTTACACTTCTTGATGACACTGCGCACCGTAGACACAGCAACTTTCAGGTCTTTGGAGATGGACTTGTAGCCTTGAGATTGCTCATGCTTCCTCACAATTTGGATTCTCAAGTCCTCAGACAGTTCTTTGGTCTTCTTTCTTTTCTCCATGCTCAATGTGGTGCACACAAGGACACAGGACAGAGGTTGAGTCAACTTTAATCCATGTCAACCGGCTGCAAGTGTGATTTAGTTATTGCCAACACCTGTTAGGTGCCACAGGTAAGTTACAGGTGCTGTTAATTACACAAATTAGAGAAGCATCACATGATTTTTCAAACACTGCCAATACCTTTGTCCACCCCCTTTTTTATATCCAATTTGGCTTTATGACAATGTTTTTTATTTTTTTTCATTGAAGATAAAATAAATGAAGATAATAATACCAAAGAATTTTTGATTGCAATCATTTTCAAGAAGAAACTGAGTATTATCTGACAGAATTGCAGGGGTGCCAATACTTTTGGCCAGCATTGTATATATATTTATTTATTTTGTTTTTATTTTCTTCTTACAGTACATTGAATGGTAAAATGAATGAAGAAGAGGAGGAGGAAGAGGAGGAGAAAGAGGACTTCAAAACGACAACTTCTCTTGCAAAAAAAAAAATCCCTCCTATGTTTATGTTTGCAGAAAAATGATACAATTAAGGCTTAAAGAAATTGAGGAAGAGGAAGAAGAGGAGGAAAAGGGAGAGGAGGAGGATGAGGAGAAAGAGGAGAAGGAAGAGGAGGAGGAAGAGGAGGAGGAGGAGGAGAAGGAAGAGGAGAAGGAGGAGGAGGAGGAGAAGGAAGAAGAGGAAGAAGAAGAGGAGGGAGAGGAGGAGGATGAGGAGAAAGAAGAGGAGGAGGAAGAGGGGGAAGAAAAGGAGAAGGAAGAGGAGGAGTAGGAAGAAAAGTAGAGGAGGAAGAGGAGGAGGAAAAGGAAGAGGAGGAGGAGGAAGAAGATGAAACGCAAAAATGGAAAATTGCCCTTTGGGAAAGGAGTTAATAAGGGAAAACCTTCTTCTTTTTAGCAAAGGCAACAAAGCTGAAAAAGGAGACATTAAAAAAAAAATAAAGATTTTTTTTTCCTCTGCGTTATTTGGTCTGATATTTCTAATGTGTTGCAATGTACTTTTACAGAGGAAATAGAAATAGAAAGCATTGTTAAGAAATACCAGACAACGTATTATCTGCACTGTCAACACCAAACCCAATTGTTGCCTAAAACAGATGATCCGTGCAGTAATGGGAGATGTTTATGGAATGAATGATTCTTTGTGAACATTCCATTATATCAAGGGAAGATATAGTAGGAGTGACCAAGGTGTAGGTTAGATTGGGGTCAGCTCAAATGTCATCAATGTAATACTATTTGGTGCTCACACATTTGCTCATCAGCAAAACTGTTTTCAGCTGTGCTAACATACTTACACAAGGGTTTTCAAGGGATTTCTAAACATCCATTAGCCTTCTAACACCGTTACCAAACACAATGTACCATTAGAACACTGGAGTGGTGGTTGTTGCAAAAAAGGGCCTCTATACACCTATGTAGATACTGCATTAAAAACCAGACATTTGCAGCTAGAATAGTCATTTACCACAATAAGAATGTATAGAGGGGATTTCTGTTTAATTTAATGTTAGCTTCATTGAAAAAAAAATGTGCTTTTCTTTCAAAACTAAGGAAATATCTAAGTTACCCTAAACTTTTGAACTGTAGTGTACCTAGTGTTTTACTAATAACACTGTTCAACGCAGATATGATAATCTCAGCATAATTTTTATGAGCACAAAATTACCAATTAAAAAATGCAAGATTGGTTCTTGTTTGCTAGCTACAGAGGGAAACAGGAAAGAACGCTGAGTTTAATGAGATTTTCTTTCATTAGAAAGAAAATACATGAAAAAGGTTCAAATGTGATGTTTGTTTTGTCTTTTGTATTCCATTTCTCAAAATGATTTCTGGACCATCCCTTTTGGTCATTAAGCTGAAATCTACAAACAGAGCGGGCAAGGGGGTGTGCTGAGGGATAGGTTGCGACCAGTGAGTGGGACAGAGAGAGAGAAGGGGGTGTGCGGGGGAACAGAGAGCGAGCAGGGGTATGTGTGGGGGACAGAGCAGACAAGGGGGTGTGCGGGGGAACAGAGAGCGAGCAGGGGTATGTGTGGGGGACAGAGCAGACAAGGGGGTGTGCTGAGGGATAGATTGCGACCAGTGGGACAGAGAGAGAGAGAAGGGGGTGTGCGGGGCAACAGAGCGCAAGTAGGGCACAGTCTACAGCAGGAGAGACGACTCTTTGTAAGGATTCACAGTCTACAGGAGAAGAGAGGACCCCGCACATGAGGGATCACAGTCTACAGCAGAGAGGACCCTGCCCACAAAGGCTCACAGTCTACAGCAGGAGAGATGACCCTGTCTGTGAGGACTCACAGTCTACAGGAGGAGAGAAGACCCTGCACATGAGGGCTCACAGTCTACAGGAGGAGAGAGGACCCTGCCCGCGAGGGCTCACAGTCTACAGGGGATGGGTCCAGATACAGTAGGTGAGAGTAGGGCTGGCTACAGAGTGGTGTATTGGTCTGAGGATTATTGCAAGTTGTAGGCTTGTCGGAAGAGGTGGATCTTCAGCTTCCTTCTGAAAGTTTCCAGGGTAGGTGAAAGTCTGATATGTTGGGTAGAGAGCTCCAGATTATAGGGGAGGGGAGGCACAGGAGAAATCTTGTATGTGATAATGGGAAGAGGAGATAAGAGGTAATAATAAATTGTTATTCAAAGATACAAGTGTGACGCCCTGGACTAGCCAGGTAGTCACAGATAGTGTCTCGCACAACACCAGTCCCACACAAGGTAACACCAGCCCAACCATAAACCTTAGTCACCTCCCGCAGAGCTTAATAGACACACCAGGGGGCGGAGCCAGGCGGTTGGCATGCCCACCGAGGAGTTCAGAGGGCCTGAGGCAGGAAACAAGTCAGTTGAGTTGAGTTGAGAGAAGATTAGTGACAGGAGTGGAAGAGAGTGGAAGCAGGCCTGTGTAGCAGGTCTGCAGCAGTCTGACAGGTGCCGGGGTCAGAGCCCTGGTACCTCGGCTAGGAGGTAGATGGTGGCCTAGCCTGCAGGAGCCGGGAAGACGGCTCGGTGGAACCGTGGTGGACCGGGACAGGGTAGTGGCCCGCCGGTACCGAACTGGGGAACGGACTCAGAATTTGGAGCACACAGGGGGGTACTCAGACCCTGAAATGAGGTCCAGAATCCACTGGACTGAGTTAATTCACTGATTGTGGTCTGGACTATAGGTCCTTTTCCACCCAAGTCCTGACTGAAGACAACAGCCCACTGAGGGGGATAGAAAGCCACCACACAGGCAGAGAGATCCCACGGGCCAGTGTCTGCAGGCAAACGGGCTCTCCCGACACATACACAGCCGGGGAGCGGACTCCCATCGCTGATGCGCAGGCAGTCTACACATACACTACAAGGTGCAGGAGAAAGGCCAAGACCACTGAACCGGGTGGGGGACCAGACGCAGCTGGCTGCGGGCACCGACCACCATCAACTTTGTTTACCAGAGACTTGTGTGTGTCAATAACAGTGAGTACAACAGTGCCATCCGGCCGTGCACTGCCCTGCACCGCCCAGCTACTTCTCCCCAATGGGTCCCGGGGCCATCACCCCTGCCCACGGAGGGGTTAACATCTTGCTGCATCACCATCTCCCCCGGGTGCACCGTAACTGCAGCGGTGGTGTCTACACCTTCACCACATCCCGATGGTGGCGTCACGAACTCAAGCACGGCTCTGGCCGTACACCTACCTACCACCCACCTAAGTAGCGCCAGCACCCTTTCAGAGCGAAGTAACCCCGGGTCCGGAGGCGCTCGAGCCACCCACCAACGAGCCCGGGTCCGAGCGGCTCGGCTGCAGCTGAGCGTGGGGCGGTACACAAGTAAGAAAAACATTTTGAATACAATGAATCTTCTCAGGCTCCTGCTGTGATGTAAGGTGTACCAGGACCTTCCAGTAGACTTTTCCTGTAAGTAGATAAATAGCCTCCAGCAGTGAAACCTGTCAGTTCTGATGAAGGTGCAATAACACAAAGGATTCCTCTCACTGTCATTATTGTATAAATTGTCTGTATTGCTCATTTTATGGAATAATGGTCACTGGAATGAAGACAGCGCAAATAGAGTCTTACCAGGGCGGTAAATGTGGTGTGATCAATGTGCTCACCTGGTTGGGGTGGTATAGCCACAACCACGGAACAGAAGCATAAACTGGTGCTGCGGACCTGCAGGATGAAGACAGAGTAACAGGAGAGAAGGGGTTAATTTCGTGCTGCCTATGGAGGAGATCAGGATGGGTAAATAAATGTGTTTTGAAGCACGAGGCTTCTTCTTCAAGACGTAAAACTACAAACAAAAGAACAAAAATGCTGCCGGACAGACCAATTGTCAATGGGAGCAAAGTTAATAAAACTATTTTGTCTTCTTTAACAATACATTTTTTGGTACTGTATATACAAGAAAAATATTGTGTTTATTTTTTATGTAAACCCTCTGTAACCACAATTGTTACGCCCCAAGTTTTGCGTTAAAATCACACCAAGGATAACATCTGCAAGGAGTTTGTATGTTCTCACTGTGTTTGTGGGGTTTCCACTGGATTCTCTTTCCACACTCTAAAAACAGACTGATAGGGAATCTAGGATGTGAGCCCCAATGGGGACAGTGAGGATGATTTATGATGTCTATAAAGCGCTGCAGAATAAATGGTGCTTTTTTTTATATTTTAAAGCTTTTGATGGCCATGAATCTGAACAGAAATGACTTGCAAAAAAAATAAGAATCTGCATTTCGGCCAGGACAGAATTTTGTAAAATATGAGTTGAATTCAATTACAACTGAATATATTTTCTCTCATCTCTAATAGATAGGTCATTAGATACAGACTCTACAGATAGAGAGAGAGAGAGACAGAGAGAGATAGCGGGATAGATAGATAGATAGATAGATAGATAGATAGAGGGATAGATGGATAGATAGATAGAGGGATAGATGGATAGATAGATAGAGGGATAGATAGAGGGATAGATAGATAGATAGATAGATAGATAGATAGACGGATAGATAGATAGATAGAGGGATAGATAGATAGAGGGATAGATAGATAGATAGATAGATAAGATAGATATAGATAGAAAGATAGATAGATAGATAGACGGATAGATAGATAGATAGAGGGATAGATAGATAGATGGATAGATAGATAGATAGATAGATAAGATAGATATAGATAGAAAGATAGATAGATAGATAGACGGATAGATAGATAGATAGAGGGATAGATAGATAGAGGGATAGATAGATAGATAGATAGATAGAGGGATAGATAGATAGATAGATAGATAGATAGACGGATAGATAGATAGATAGATAGATAGATAGATAGTGTTAGGGCCAGGTGGATGGGCAGACCCGGGAGGTGGATCCACTGGGCCGAACTCCCCGATGAGGGAAAGGAGTCCGGTAGCCGGAGCACTATAGGTAGCAGAACAGTCCGCGCACAAGAGCACAATGGAGAAGTCCCTGGAACCACGGGGTCACTGATGGTGGTCCGGGTGACGGAGCTCAGGTTCGGAAGCCGGGATGATGTCAGGCGGGGTCCGGAACCGTTGGAGCGAGATGACGGGTCACCGCAGGGAACAGAGATGGTACGGACTGTCAGGATGGCAGATAGGCAGCGTTCGGGGTTCGGGATACGGCAGGACCGGATGGCAATGCAGGATCGGCTCTAGAAGAGAGAGAGGTAAATATCTCACAGGAACACAAGGAGACCTGACTCCTAGCTTGGGAAACACGAAGATCAGGCCCCGCCCCCTTGGACATTGAACCCCTTTATACCCCGTACCTGTGTGCTTCATTTCCTGTCAGTGGACACTGGCCCTTTAAGAAAGGGTCAGTGACCGCACGCGCGCCCTAATGCGCATGCGCGCGGCCCGGGTGCCAGAAGCCAGGGCAGGAAGCTGAGAGGAGGAAGCAGCAGAGCCGGGCTGGGGCTGGGAAGCCGACGGGCGCCGGGAGCGGGGACCAGGAGGCCTGGGAAGCGCGGGCGATGGAGGCTGGAGAGCGGGGAGCGTGGCAGGTGAGCCGGGAAGCGGAGCAGAGGACCCGGGGAGCGTGACAGTACCCCCCCCCACGCCCCCCTCCCCGCAACCGGGACAGGAAGGCACGGATCAGAGGAGTACCCACATTCTCTCTGGGCTCCCAGGACCTATCCTCAGGACCATACCCTGCCCAGTCCACCAGAAAGAACTGTCGACCCCGTACGGTCTTCATGGCCACGATATCCCTTACCGCATAGATGTCGTCATCAGCAATAGGAGGAGGAGCCGGACTGGCAGCAGCGGAGAAGGGACCAAGGACAACCGGCTTGAGCAGAGAGACGTGGAAGGAGTTGGGTATCCTCATCGTGGCCGGGAGCTGCAGTTTGTAGGAGACCTCATTGATCTTGCCGAGGACTTTAAACGGTCCGATGTAGCGAGGACCCAGCTTGTAAGATGGTAACTTCAATCGGACGTACTTGGAAGCAAGCCAGACGAGATCTCCGGGGGAGAAACACGGAGGATCCAGACGTCTCTTGTCTGCGTGTCTCTTCATCCGCAGGGATGCACGTGCAAGGGACGCCTTAACTGAGTCCCAAATGGTTGTAAAGTCACGGACTACCGCATCAGCAGCAGGGATATCCGAGGAAGAGGATACAGGCAATGGGACCGAAGGCTGAAGTCCGTAGACGACATGGAAGGGAGAACTGGAGGAGGACTCACTGACGTGGTGATTATGGGAGAATTCAGCCCAAGGAAGAAGCATGGACCAATCGTCATGATGGGCGTTGACGTAGTGACGTAAGAAAGAGGTCAAAATCTGATTGACCCGTTCCACTTGGCCGTTCGACTGAGGATGGTAGGCTGAAGAAAAGTCCAGAGTTACTCCCAGATGTTTACAGAGAGCCCTCCAGAAGTGGGAGGTAAACTGAGTTCCTCTGTCGGACACAATGTGTGATGGAAAGCCATGCAAGCGGAAGATGTGATGTATATAGGCGTCCGCGAGTTCCTGGGCAGAGGGCAGTCCAGCCATAGGGACGAAATGGGCCATTTTAGAGAACCGATCCACCACGACCCATATGACTGTGTGTCCGGAGGACAATGGCAAGTCCGTAATAAAGTCCATCGCAATGTGTTGCCAGGGAACTGAGGGTATAGGCAGAGGCAGAAGACGGCCATATGGCAGGTGTTTGGGCGTTTTGTTCCTGGCACAAGAGGAGCAGGCAGAGACAAAAGAGGCGACGTCCGTGCGAAGGGATGGCCACCAATAATGACGTACAATCGCACTCCAAGTTCTTTTCTGGCCAGCATGACCGGCTGTTTTCGAGGCATGGCCCCAGTGTAACACTTTTTGCCTGTCAGTCTCAGAGACATAGGTCTTCCCGGGCGGTATCTGGGCCAGGGTGACAGGAGCCACCGGAATAATCTTACTTGGACAGATGATGGGTTGGGATGTCTCCTCTTCCTGCTCCATGGGCATGAAAGACCTAGACAAGGCATCAGCGCGTACGTTCTTGTTCGCGGGTCGGAAATGGAGCTGGAAATCGAACCGGGCAAAGAATAAGGACCACCTGGCTTGCCGTGGGTTCAGTCGCTGAGCAGACCGCAGGTATTCCAGGTTCTTGTGGTCCGTGTAAATTATAACGGGGTACACTGCTCCTTCCAGAAGATAACGCCATTCCTCCAGAGCCAGTTTGACTGCCAATAGCTCTCGGTCACCGATGGTGTAATTGCGTTCAGGCGCTGAGAAGCTCTTGGAGAAGAAACCGCAAGTCACCATCTTCCCGGAGGAGGACTTCTGCATGAGCACTGCTCCGGCTCCCGAGGAGGAGGCATCCACCTCCAAGGTGAACTGGCGGTTTAACTCCGGACGGTGGAGTACAGGAGAGGAGGCAAAGGCCCGCTTTAGGGAGCCAAACGCGGCGTCGGCCGCAGGTGACCAGTCCTTTGGATTAGCCCCCTTCTTGGTCAAGGCGGAGAGAGGAGCAGTCAGAGCAGAGAAGTGAGGGATGAACTGGCGGTAATAGTTGGTGAATCCCAGAAAGCGTTGGATTGCCTTCAGTCCAGAAGGAGGAGGCCAGTTGAGAATGGAAGAGACCTTCTTTGGATCCATCTGCAGTCCGGTATCGGTGATGAGGTAACCCAGGAAGGGGAGAGAAGACTGTTCGAAGACACACTTCTCGTACTTGGCGTACAGACGATTCTCTCTCAGTCTTTGTAGAACCAGTTGCACGTTCTCTCGGTGGGTCTGGAGGTCCGGAGAGAAGACAAGGATGTCATCCAGATATACCACCACACAGACGTAGAGAAGGTCCCGGAACACGTCGTTCACTAATTCTTGGAAGACTGCTGGTGCGTTACACAGGCCGAAGGGCATCACGCAGTATTCATAGTGCCCATCGCGAGTGTTAAACGCGGTCTTCCATTCGTCCCCCAAGCGGATACGGACCAGGTTGTAGGCACCCCGAAGATCCAACTTGGTGAACACACGAGCTCCTCTGAGCCGATCAAACAATTCGGGGATGAGCGGCAGGGGGTACTTGTTTTTTACGGTGATTTGGTTCAATCCCCGGTAGTCTATGCATGGGCGTAAGTCGCCCTCTTTCTTCTTTACGAAGAAGAAGCCTGCTCCAGCAGGAGAGGAGGATCTCCGAATGAATCCCCTTGCCAGGCTCTCTGTGATGTAAGAAGACATGGCCCTTGTTTCGGCTGGAGACAGTGGATATATCCGTCCTCGAGGTGGTGTAGTTCCCGGGAGCAGGTCAATGGCACAATCGTAAGGACGATGTGGCGGAAGTACCTCTGACTCCTTCTTATCAAAGACGTCCGCGAAGGACCAATAGGCTGAGGGTAGTCCCGGTAGGGACTCTGGAACCGGAGGTCGCCGGATGGGTTGTATGGTCTTCAGACAGTTCTCATGGCAAGAAGAGCCCCATCGAGTGATTTCACCAGTGCCCCAGCTGACTGAAGGTTCATGTGTCCGTAACCAAGGAAGGCCCAGCAGGATTTGATGTGACATGTGTGGGAGGACGTAGAGAGCGATGTTCTCGGTGTGCAGAGCACCGATACGCAGTTCAACCGGCCTGGTGATCCAGGAGATGGTGTCAGAGAGGGGTCTCCCATCCACAGAGGCAATCACGAGGGGTTTGTCGAGTGGAGTAACAGGCACCTGGTACTTGTCCACCGTGGCCTGCTGGATGAAATTGCCTGCTGCCCCAGAATCGAGGTACGCCTCAGCCGTGAACCGCGTCTCTCCCGTTGTCACTTGCACAGTCCATGTAACCGGGTCTGAGAGAGTCCCAGCACCTAGGGTGGCCTCTCCTACCGACCCTAGGCTTTGGAGTTTCCCGGCCTCTCTGGACAGGAGCGTAGCAGGTGTGTGCCCTCACCGCAGTAGAAGCAGAGACCCTTGGCGAGCCGCTCTGCTCGACGTTGTTCAGACTGTCGCACACGGTCGATCTGCATGGGCTCATGGACGGAGACACCAGATGCCGTTGACTGGAGTACGGCGGACTTCTGCGGAGGAGAGGAATGCCGTACCGGACGTCTCTCACGGGACACCTCTTTGGACCGCTCCTGAAAGCGAATGTCCACTCGAGTCGCTAGGGTAATCAGGGCGTCCAGGGTGGACGGTACGTCACGACCAGCCAGCTCATCTTTGATTCGACCCGAGAGTCCTTCCCAGAAGGCGGCGGTCAGGGCCTCGTTATTCCACCCGAGTTCCGAAGCCAAGGTGTGGAAACGGATGGCGTATTGACCCACCGTCAGAGTTCCCTGACGTAACCGGAGAAGAGATGAAGCAGACGCGGAGGCGCGTCCGGGCTCGTCAAAGGTGCCGCGAAAAGCCTGCAGGAACTCCTGGAGGTTCTTGGTCATAGGGTCCTCCTTTTCCCACAAGGGGTTCATCCACGCCAGTGCCTCGCCCTCTAGGTGAGACATTATGAAGGCGACCTTGGCTTGGTCGGAGGCAAACAAATGCGGCAGCTGCGTGAAATGGAGGGAGCATTGGTTTATAAACCCCCTGCAGGTCTTTGGATCTCCGGCGTACCGGGGTGGTGAGGCCAAACGAAGTCTGGAAGCATCCGAGGAGGCTGCCACGGGAGCGGGAGCCGTGGATTGACTAGTGGAGGCCGGAGGTGCTGAAGATGTGACCGATGCTTGTAGCGTGTTCAAGCGGGCGTCCACGGAAGTCATAAAGTTCAGCATGCGGGTCTGGACTTCACGCTGGCGTTGGAGTTCCTCATGCAAGGCCGCTAGTGCTTCGGCAGGATCCATGGCCTGATCTTACTGTTAGGGCCAGGTGGATGGGCAGACCCGGGAGGTGGATCCACTGGGCCGAACTCCCCGATGAGGGAAAGGAGTCCGGTAGCCGGAGCACTATAGGTAGCAGAACAGTCCGCGCACAAGAGCACAATGGAGAAGTCCCTGGAACCACGGGGTCACTGATGGTGGTCCGGGTGACGGAGCTCAGGTTCGGAAGCCGGGATGATGTCAGGCGGGGTCCGAAACCGTTGGAGCGAGATGACGGGTCACCGCAGGGAACAGAGATGGTACGGACTGTCAGGATGGCAGATAGGCAGCGTTCGGGGTTCGGGATACGGCAGGACCGGATGGCAATGCAGGATCGGCTCTAGAAGAGAGAGAGGTAAGTATCTCACAGGAACACAAGGAGATCTGACTCCTAGCTTGGGAAACACGAAGATCAGGCCCCGCCCCCTTGGACATTGAACCCCTTTATACCCCGTACCTGTGTGCTTCATTTCCTGTCAGTGGACACTGGCCCTTTAAGAAAGGGTCAGTGACCGCGCACGCGCCCTAATGCGCATGCGCGCGGCCCGGGTGCCAGAAGCCAGGGCAGGAAGCTGAGAGGAGGAAGCAGCAGAGCCGGGCTGGGGCTGGGAAGCCGACGGGCGCTGGGAGCGGGGACCAGGAGGCCTGGGAAGCGCGGGCGATGGAGGCTGGAGAGCGGGGAGCGTGGCAGGTGAGCCGGGAAGCGGAGCAGAGGACCCGGGGAGCGTGACAGATAAATAGATAGATAGATAGAGGGATAGATAGATAGATACAATACAAAGCATGGGAAGATATACGCCTGCTTTGTAGACTTTAAAAAGGCCTTTGACTCAGTGTGGCACCCGGGCTTGTTCTTAAAAATCCTGGAAAGCGGAATAGGAGGAAAGACCTACGATGTCATCAAAAGCTCCTACACCGAGAACCTCTGCAGTGTGAGTGTGAACGGTAGAAGAACGGCTTATTTCCAGCAGAGCCGAGGAGTCAGACAGGGCTGCAGCCTAAAGCGGGCTTTACACGCTGCGACATCGCTAATGCGGAGTCGTTGGGGTCACGGAATTCGTGACGCACATCCGGCCGCATTAGCGATGCCGTTGCGTGTGACACCGATAAGCGATTTTGCATCGTTGCAAAAACGTGCAAAATCGCTAATCGGCGACATGGGGGTCCATTCTCAAATCTCGTTACTGCAGCAGTAACGAGGTTGTTCCTCGTTCCTGCGGCAGCACACATCGCTGCGTGTGACGCCGCAGGAACGAGGAAGCTCCCCTTACCTGCCTCCCGGCCGCTATGCGGAAGGAAGGAGGTGGGCGGGATGTAACGTCCTGCTCATCTCCGCCCCTCCGCTGCTATTGGGCAGCGGTTCAGTGACGTTTCAGTGACGTCGCTGTGACGCCGCACGGCCCGCCCCCTTAGAAAGGAGGCGGTTCGCCGGTCACAGCGACGTCGCCGGACAGGTAAGTATGTGTGACGGCTCTGGGCGATGTTGTGCGGCACGGGCAGCGATATGCCCGTGTCGCGCAACAGATGGGGGCGGGTACCCACACTAGCGATATCGGGACCGATATCGCAGTGTGTAAAGTAGCCTTAAGTCTAACGCGCTTCAATATTTACATCAATGAGCTGGCTGCTGCTCTGGAATCTTCACCTGCTCCAGGTCTCACACTCCATGACGCCCAGGTGAAATTTTTGCTCTATGCAGATGACCTACTGCTGGTGTCACCAACCGAGAAAGGTCTCCAAGACAACCTACAAATTTTGGAGAAATTCAGCTCCACATGGGCACTACCGATCAATCTAAAGAAAACCAACATCATGGTGTTCCAGAAGAGAAAAAGAAGATTTGACCAGCATCCTTCATTTGTCGTAAACGGCTGCACTCTAACAGGAACAGACAAATACACCTACTTGGGCCTGGAAATTCACCAGTCAGGGAGCTTCAAACAAGCCATAGAGACCCTGAAAAACAAGGCCTGCAAAACCTTTTATGCCATCCGAAGGAAATTGTATCATCTGAAGCCACCAGTGAGGGTCTGGCTAAAAATCTTCGATTCCATAATTGCCCCAATCCTCCTGTACGGCAGCGAAGTCTGGGGCCCTCACACTTACCCAGATTGGTCAAGGTGGGATTCCAGCCCAACAGAAATATTCCACCTGGAATTCTGTAAGCACCTTCTCCAGGTCCATCGAAGCACCTCCAACAGTGCCTGTCGAGCCGAGCTGGGCAGATTCCCTCTACACCTAGCAGCTCTGAAGAGGTCACTATCATTTCAGGCTCACCTACAGAGTAGCAATCCAAGCTCCCATCACCACAAAGCTCTGATATATATACGTGGGCCAGATGAACCAGGACCCTTGGCACACCTCTCCCAAACCCAACTGGACAAAATAACCAATCACACCAGCCTGACAAGAACCAGAATCAGGAAGATGGTAGACGAGGGCCAGGAGAGGTATGTCAGTGACTGGAGGACCGACATCAACACCTCACAGAAACTGACCACGTACCAGAGACTAAAGAGAGACTACAGACTGGCCCCATATCTTGAAAAACTCCCGGATCCCAGAGACCGCAGGACCCTGAGCCGATATAGACTCAGTGCCCACAGTCTTGCCATCAAATCCGGCCGACACAAGCAGAGCTACAAGTCCAGGGAGGACAGACTGTGCCAACACTGTGACCTGGAGGCCCTGGAAGATGAAACCCACTTCCTGCTACACTGCACCAAGTACTCAGCAGTGAGGGACACTCACTTCAGGAGACTCTCCCATCTCTTCCCGGATTTCAGCTCCATGAAGGAGGAAGAGAAAACATACATCCTGCTGGGGGAAGAAGAGAGCGCAGTGGAGATAGCAGCGCGGTATGTGAGCGAATGTCATAGACTTCGAGAAAGAGAACTATGATAAGTCATGGATTTCCATAGCCCCCCATCCCAGATGTGGCCCCCCAATCCCCACCCTGGATATGTCCCATCCACCGTTACTACAGTCCCCACCCTGGATATGCCCCAACCACCGTTACTACAGTCCCCACCCTGGATATGCCCCATCATAAGCCATGGACTTCCATAGCCCCCATCCTAGAAGTGCCCCCACAGTCCCCACCCTGGATGTGCCCCATCCATCCTTCCTACAGTCCCCACCCACCATCCCCACAGCCCCAGTCCCTAATGTACACTTGCTTTGGCAAAACTAATTTGTATTTGGTCCTGCCAATAAAGCTTATTTGATTTGATTTGATTTGATAGATAGATAGATAGATAGATAGAGGGATAGCTAGATAGATAGATAGAGGGATAGATAGATAGATAGATAGAGGGATAGATAGATAGATAGATAGATAGATAGATAGAGGGATAGATAGATAGATAGATAATAGATAGAAAGATAGATAGATGGATAGATAGATAGAGGGATAGATAGAGGTATAGATAGATAGAGGGATAGATAGATAGAGGGATAGATAGATAGAGGGATAGATAGATAGAGAGATAGATAGATAGATAGACAGAGGGATAGATAGAGAGATAGATAGATAGATAGATAGATAGATAGATAGATAGATAGATAGATAGATAGATAGATAGATAGAGAGACTACAGTGACTCAGTACAGACAGCAAGAAACAGCTTTGACAGAGTGGTGAATAAAAGCGGCAGAACCCTGTTGAACCTGTGTCGGAGCTTGGGGTTATATATAGTGAACGGGCGCATCAGGGGGGACTCATTAGGGAGATTTACACTAAACTCCCACATTGGCAGCAGTGTGGTGGATTATGCAATAACAGACATGGACCCAGCAAAAATAAATGCCTTCATAGTCACCCCCGAAACTCACCTGTCAGACCACAACCAGACACTGCTGTACTTGAGATCCACGGACAAGCAACACACAGATAAGCCCCACCTGACCGGTCTCCACAACCTGACTCCATCCTACAAATGGCCTAAACAGTTATCCACTGAATACACCAACATGAGCAACAGAACCGAGATCCAAGAGCTGCTTGTAAATTTCAACACAAGACGCTATACATCAAACCAGCAAGGAGTCAACCGGGCAGTGAATGACTTTAACAACATCATATATATCATGGCAGAGTTAGCAGGCGTCAGAAAGACCAACCCCAAGAAACCTTCAAACAAACAAGGCCAAAAATGGTTCGACAAAGAATGCAAGTCACTACGCAACTTCCTAAGGGTAGCCTCAAACCAAAAACACAGAGACCCCAAAAACAGGGACCTAAGAGCAGCTCATGACACCCTACAGAGGCAATACAAGCGCATTTGTGAAGCCCCGCTAGTATGTGTCTGTGCATTACCTTCAGGGACTCCACGTGGATGGAACAGTCTGGTCACAGGTAGAAAATCTTCTATTTGGGATTGTCGTGACGCCACTCTCAGTATTGCGGTCAGCGGGGACCGCCACTGCAGATTAAGGGATGCCTGGGGCTGATGGTGGGTGCAGTCAGTATATTAGCCCACTGAGAGTGAGGCAAGCCCCAGGCCCCGGTGTATGTGTGTGGGACCACAGGTCGCAGAATGACTCAAACACAGTCCAAGAAGTCTTTCAACGTGTTTACTCACTGTTTGGAGGTCACGGTGAGATGCCCGGGCGACACTGTGATAACCAGGTTGAACCAGGAATTCCAGGAGGCCGTTCTGAGGGTAGCTGTCCACTCGCCTTCCTTGCACTCTTTCTGTTTTAGGAGGATCCTTTGCTTGAAGCGTGGTAGGACCCCTCCAGGGAAGCTGTTACCACCCTGCTCCCCTCTCTCTCTGGCTCGTCTCCCGGCAGCGTGGCCTTGGTGGGATGGCTTCTGGCCCTGTCCCCTTATGGGCCTGGTGATTGCTGCTTGGCTCAAGCTCTGTGTAGTCGTGGTGAGGGCATGAAGTACCCCCCCCACCTGTAGGTTAAGCAGCTCTGGATGATCTGCTGCCTGTACTGGGGATCTAGTTCCCCTTGTGTGCTCGGATACCGGGATCTCCGTACTCAGCCACCCTTCTCTCTGGATGATTTTCAGGCCGACCCACGGTACTCCTTTCTCCCCCGCTTTCAGCTACTGCACTCCTCAGGACCTGTCTGACACGAGAGCTCCTCTGCTCCCTTCCACACACTTCAACTTCTTCCTCTAGACTCCCCTCCTTTCTCTCTCTCTCTGCCCTGCTTCCTAGCAACTAGCCCCTGAACACACCCCCAGCCGGGAATTGAAAGTTAACCCCTTCTGGCTACCCAAGGGTCCCTTCTTGTGGTGTGGGAGGCCTGGTCACTATATGTTTGTGTGTGCACCTCATCCTGGCCTTTGGAGATTACCTGGAAGCATTGTTCCCGCATGGGTGCAATACTCTGTGGTGCCTGACCAGGTCAGGGGCGCCACACATTCTCAAGGAGAAAAAAAAGAGGCACATCTCCCAAGAACTACAGAAGCTTGAGGACTCCCTCCAGGACAACTCATTCTGGAAAACCTGGAGTCATATTGGCACGAAGTCCAAGCATAGCACCCTCCACATCCAAAATGGCAACATCTGGCACAGCTACTTCAAAGGCCTCTACAAGAATATACCAGAAGAAGACCTAACTCCAGAACAGGAGCACCTAACCACTAAACTCAGGGACATGGAGGAGACAATCAAAGATTTCCAAAATCCTCTGGACATACCAATCAGTGTGCTGGAAATAAAAGACAGAATCAAATTTATGAAATGCAAGAAGGCCGCGGGCAGTGACGGCACCTGCCAGAGATGATCACATACAGTTCCCCAGAAATACATGCAGCACTGGCAAAACTATTCACCCACGTCCTGAGTGCCGGCTACTTCCCAAAGAGCTGGAATCAAGGTCTCATAACGCCCATCTACAAGAATGGAGACCGATATGATCCAGCAAACTACAGAGGGATCTGTGTTAGCAGTATTCTGGGAAAACTGTTTAACAGCATTATTAATAAAAGGATCATCACCTTCCTCACCCAGCGGGACACCCTCAGCAGAAGCCAAGCTGGGTTCATGCCAAACCATCGCACCCTGGACCACATTTACACCCTGAAAAGCCTCATCAAGACCTACGTCCACGACAAAAAACAGGGGAAAATATTTGCATGTTTTGTGGACTTCAAGAAGGCCTTTGACTCAGTGTGGCACCCAGGCCTGTTCCTTAAACTCCTGGAGAGTGGAATAGGTGGCAGAACCTACGACGTGATCAAGAGCTCATACTCTGAGAACCGATGCAGTGTGAAGGTTAATGGAAAGAGGACGGCTTTCTTCCGACAGTGCCGCAGGGTAAGACAGGGCTGCAGCCTGAGCCCAACTCTATTCAATATCTACATAAATGGACTGGCCTCAGCCTTGGAATCCTCCCCCGCCCCAGGTCTCAGCTTGCATAACCGAGAGGTGAAGTTCCTGCTGTACGCAGATGACCTCCTGCTGCTTTCCCCATCCGAGAAAGGCCTCAAAGATAGTCTGGCTGTGCTAGAAACATTCAGCACCACATGGGCTTTGCCCATCAACCAAAAGAAGACCAAAGTCATGGTGTTTCAGAAGAGGAAGTATAACGAAACCTCTACTCCCTCCCTCACACTAAATGTCACCACGCTGGAGAAGACCAGCAGCTATACCTACCTCGGTCTGGAGCTAAGCCAAACTGGGAGCCTTAAGCAAGCAGCAGAGACCCTGAAAGGGAAAGCATGCAGAACCTTTTATGCTATCAGAAGACAACTGTACCACCTCAAACCACCGGTGAGAGTCTGGCTCAAGATATTTGACAGCGTTATCACCCCTATACTGCTGTATGGCAGCGAGGTATGGAGCCCAGTGACCTATCCAGACCAAACAAAGTGGGATTCCAGTCCAACTGAAGTCTTCCATCTGGAGTTCTGCAAATATCTCCTCCAAGTCCATCGCAGCACCTCAAACATAGCCTGTCGGGCAGAGCTGGGCCGATTCCCTTTATGGCTCAGTATACACAAGCGGGCACTATCACACCAGGCACACATACAGAACAGCAACCCCAGCTCCTACCATCATAAAGCCCTGCTGAGCCGGAGCCCAGAGCAAGCCAAGAACTGCGGCAGCCAGTACAGCCAAAGTCAGCAACAAACCCTGACAAAAGGCCAAATAAAAGAGGTATCAGAGAGCTGCAAGATGCAATACATAGAGGACTGGAAGAGGGAACTAGAGAACTCCCAGAAACTCACCATCTACCGGTCACTGCGGAGGGACTACACTCTGGCCCCATACCTGGAAAGGTTACACCACCCCAAAGACAGGCAGACCCTGAGCCTGTACAGACTGAGTGCCCACAGCCTAGAGGTGGAAACAGGGCAGCACCGACAGACATACAAGCCGCGGGAGAACAGACTGTGTCAGCACTGCCAGCAGGGCGCTCTGGAGGACGAGGCGCACGTCCTGCTGCACTGTGACAAATACTCAGCAGTGAGGGCCTCCCACTTCCAGAAACTTACCGCTCATACCCCGGACTTTCCATCCATGGACGAGGAGAGGAAACTCCGCATCCTACTGGGGGAAGAGGAATCAATGGTGGAGCTCGCCGCCCAATATGTCTCCACTTGTCATAAGATGAGGGGTACTAAAGACCTCCAAATGGGCCATCACTCCCTAAATTGTGGCCCCAACACCCCATCCCCACAACCCTAACCCACTCCCCTTTCACACTTCTTTTTTTGCTTTGGCAATGCTAATAGTTCTGCCAATAAAGCCTATTTGATTTGATTTGAT